>NC_049230.1:16891102-17209626 GCF_011100685.1 Canis lupus familiaris
AAGAAAGAGTGGTCAAGAGGGCTTCTCAAACATAATGAAGATCGAAGGTAGCCTTCACTCAATACAAATAGCAGTAATTCTTCCTATCATCCCCAATGCAGGTTCTAGTTTTTCTTCATGGTAATGAAAATATGTGCAGTGATATTCTCCACCCCCAAACAGGTCCTCCTGGTCTTCTCATTTCTAACATTTTCTCAGTGAGACCTGACATCTCACTTCCAACTCCATCACCCACAATAAGTAATCACAAATTCTACCAATTTCATCTCTGTGATCTTTATCGTGTCTTTTCTTCCCTTTTCATCCCCACTGCCACCACCCTCATCCAGGTTCTAAGGACCACACAACTGGGTAGTCTGCTGGTATCCCAGGTTATGCAGCCTTTCATCTCTTCTCTAGAGCAATCCTTTCACGCAGAATAACCATATTAACTATCCTAAAACATTCACTTTGTCTTATTCCACTGCTAAAAATTCTCCAATGACTCCTCACTATAATCATTTGTTCAGAAATTTCATTCATTTAGAGGCGCCTGGCTGGCTCAGTCAGTGGAGCATGTGATTTTTGACCTTGGGGTTGTGAGTTCGAGCTTACAACTTGGGGTTGTAAATATTTGAGTTAGCAAATATTTACATAAAGCAATACTTCTCAAATTGTCTATGCTAAGGTCCAGGTTTTTTCCTTAAAAGTTTCTAAACAATATTTTGTAAAATACAATTAAAAAAACATTATGCCAATGTTAAATTGCTAAGAAAGTTTCTAAATTTTTACTCTCAGTTTCAATATTTATCTCAACATGGACTGATAACAATGGTTCATGGTTCAGCAATGATCTATAGACCACATTCCATAACAGCCTTGATGTTGATAACACATGGATTAAAATACATTATAATTATGCCTTCAAAGGTCTTAGAGCCATGGTGCTCAATGCAGGGCAATTCTGCCATTCAGGGGAAACATTTTTGATCACTACACAGGGGAAGGGGACAGGGAACTACTGGCATTGAGTGGATAGACGCCAGAGATGCTGCTAAAAAGCCTGCAACAAACAGGACCAGGCCTTTCTCCCAACAAAGAATTAGCCACCCTAAAATGTCAAAAATGCTTAGGTTGAGAAATTCTCCCTTATGAATGTAATGCAAATGAATAATTATAGTATATTAAGAAGAGAGCTACATTAAGTATCCACAAGGTACTAGGAAAGCATAGAAGAAGAAGCACCTGAATCTGTCTTAAAGGTCAAACAGGTTTAGTATTTACCAAAAAAAAAAAAAAAAAAAAAAAAGAAGTCTTCATCTCCTGATTCCCAGCTTTCTATATACAACCCCAACCTAACTTCTAAATCTAATTCTCTGCTTTTTAACAACAGCTCTGCTAGACTGGTCTAAGCTCTGACTTCTATACCTTGCTGAGTCTGTCACTCTACCCAGGGCATAGGCAACCATTCTTTCTCCTCCTATCCAAAATGATTCAGCATTTAAGGACTCATTCAAGCTCCACCTCCTCCATGAAGTCTTCAGTGACTCGCTCTCTTTAAACTGCTATAGGACTTTTCATCTGTGCCACTCATTTGGCACTTTATCAGATACTGACTTCTGATATCACTTGCTAGGTTATAGTGCTTAACTTTTAAATGATTATTTAACATTTATGCTCCACCTCTAAGTTGACAGTTAACTTAAGACAAAGCTGCTGACACACTCAAAGCAATCACTTCCTTCCTGTATTAATGCTACAACAGGTACCAAAAAACACATGAAGAAAGCGGACTAGACTTCTTAAGTATCAGACATTCAGTCCTACAACCAATGCTTCATGTCTTTGAGCTCACAACAATTTGGATATATGCGGTTACTAGAAAGGTAATTTATAAAAAACCTTAGTGTTATAGAGAGTTCATCTACTCTCATATATTGAGCACTTATAATTCTCCAGGCCAAGAGAAGTCCACTGATTCTTGTCAGATTTAAATTACAGAAAATCTGCCAGAAATAAGAAAATTAAGAAATCTCAATTGGGACAGTTTCTCAAAATTTAAAAACTTAAACAGATAAAGAGATTTTTGTATTTCCAGGCAATACCCTCCCACCATGACAAAAAATCTGAGACTTTTGGAAAATGCTGCTAATCTTGAAAAGAAAGAGGGGGAAGAAGAAAGGTGGTGGGGGAGGAGAAGGAAGAGAAGCAAGAGGAGCAGGGAGGAAGAAAAGGATGACAAAGAGGAAGATGAAGGAGAAGGTGGTTTAACTCATTAGCAGAGACAGAGAGGTTAGAAAAACTTAAACAGTTTAGAAAGTTGTCCTAATACCTAAATGCAGAAGTCCGATTTCTGCAGTCTATTTTCTGAACACTTATATCTGCATATAGGCAATGGTGGGGGGTGAGGCCAGACCTGCAGACCTTCAGGGTTTCATTCAGTAATAATTCCTCTCTTCCTTTCCACCCTCCTAACCTACATTTGTCTAAGTTCTCAGAACCTTTCTATATGGAAAACTTTATAAATTTCTTTGAGAATTAATTAAGGAAGAAAGGCAAAAATGCCACTTATTTACTCATCATAAAATATCCTTTGATCTAGGGGTGCCTGGGTGGCTCAGTTAATTAAGTAAGCATCTGTCTTTGGCTCAGATCATGATTTTGGGGTCCTGGGAAAGAGCCCCACATCAGGCTCCCTGCTCAGCGGGGGGGGGGGGCGGGGGGGGGCACAGGGCGGGTAAGAGGGGGTCCTGCTTCTTCCTCTGCTCCTCCCCCCTGCTTGTGTGTACATATTCTCTCTCAAATAAATAAATAAATCTTTGGGGGAAAAATTCTTTGACCTAAACTTCAAGGCTTCCTTGACTCCTTGATTCTTGGCTCCATCTCTCTAGTATCTGGAGAGGCAGCAGAGAAATCAGACTCTGGAACCACATATCCTACTTCCAGCCTGAGCTTGGCTACTTACTAGCTAGACAAACTTAGTAAGTCACTTCCTTCTCCTCCTTCAACAGTTCCTGAATCAGGAGTACCAAATTCTAGTCCTAGTTCTGTCTGTGACCAGAGGGTTGTGCTAGATCACCAAGGGTGATTTTGTCCCCCAGAGACGGTTTTGGCAATGTCTGGAAATATTTTTGGTTCTCACCTCCAGGGGTAGGTGGGGAGTGCCACACGCATCCAGTAAGTAGAGGCCAGAGATGCTGCTAAACACCCTACAATGCACAGGACAACCAGTGCCAAACAATAAATAATTATCCAGCCCAAAAATGTCTAATGATGCCACAGTTGAAAAACTCTTGGCTCTAGCTCCCTCAAAGACTACCTCAGAGGACCCAAGAAGTAGGACTGAGAAGGCCCATTTTAGTGGTTTTATAGTATATAGGATTTCATGAGAGAAGATAAGTGTTAATGGTTTGGACTTTGAGGCCGGACTGCCTGGATTGAAATCTGACTCCACTACTTAGCTTAGACTACTTACTTAACCTTTCAGAGACTCAGTTTCCTTCTCCATAATATGGGGATGATATAATATCTACCTGACAAGGCTGTTATTGTGAGAACTGAGTGAGTTAATATATGTTAAGAATTGAGAACAGTGTCTGGCACTATGTGAGTATTAGCTACTATTGTCATCAACATCATCACCACCAATCTAAGTAAAGGGGGGAGAAACATCCACCACTTCACGTCAGGAGTCAAGGGAGCTGGATTCCTCATTTGGAAAGGGTGTGAAGACTGAGCAAATTCAAGCACAGTTCCTCACATGTCAGAAACTCTGCTCTCCCTCAAGTCCCTGTATCCCACTCTCCCCTCTCATGCTTCCACAGTTGCGTAAAGGCCTGGATGTAAATGTTCTCATGATTTGCAGGGCATACAAACAACTTATATTCATTACTATAATGCAAAAAAGTTAATAGGAGGAAGTAGTTTGTTACATATCAGGAAACTGGTTTTATCTTTTCAGTGGAAAAGGACAGGTACTTCTAACTCCCCACTGTCACAGGCTGCTATCAAAGCCCCGGGGTCCCATTACCCCCCCCCCCCCGCCCACCCCCACCCCCGCACTCTTCTCCTCCATAGAAACCTCATGAAGAAAAAAGAAAAGAAAAAAATGAAACTTCATGAAGGATGTGGGACACACCTGTTCTCAGGCTACTTTCCTGTGTGGACAGTGAAGCTACCACAAGAGAGAAAGAGCCACGTATTTCTACACAAGTAGAAAAATAAGATCACAGTAAAACATTCAGATGCAGAAGTATAGAGAGTAAAAGAATAAAAATCTCCCTATATTTCCATTCCTAACTTCCCTTTCACATAAGTAAACAATGTTTTTAATGTAATGTGTGTTCATAGAGACCTCTATGCATTTAACTTTCAGTTTTATGCATGTATTTTTTATTATGTCTGTATATTTGGAGCTATATCATTTTAAGACTTGCTTCACTGGATTCCTTCCATAATGAGGGAAAAAGCATGTAGCATAGTTTATTTATTTCCTTACTGCTGGACATTCAGGTTCAAACTTAGACTAGTGATCCAGTTATTGATCTGTAACTCACCTGTAGTTGCCAGCAAATTTAATCCATTAGCTTAGACTCTAGACAGCTCTGCCTCCTTAAAAGATTTATTTCTAAAAATCGATTAATAAAAAATGCTGACTTTATATATGGTTGGACTGAGATACCAGCATAACTATATTATTCCTATCCAAATATAAGTAAATTTTACTTAAAAAATTAAAACCAATGCAAGAGTTAATTCATGATTAAAAATTTCAACTTATAAAAAGTATTTTTTACAGTATTTTTTAGGGTATTTAGCTCTAGTGCTTTAACTCTAAACGCTGTTTTAGAGATTTTTGAAAATCACATGGTTATAAGCCATCTCTTCTTCTAATTAAAAAGAAAAACAACTTTACAAACTTCTCAACATGAAGTCAGAATTAGTAAATTATTACTTCTTCATATCCAAGCATCATCTATAAGTACTTGGTGGAAAAGCAGAAGGGGGAAGTTTTACATCTCTAACTAGTGAGCAACTGCTTTCTTTTCCTTTCGTAATAAATTACAGGCAGACTTGAACAGATGTCAGGTTGGCATTCAAAACCTAAAATATAGCTGAAAAGCAAGTTATGACTAATACAAGGAAAAAAGATGAATGTCAGAAAGCTTCATTTTTTTTTCTTTTTTTCAAATTTCAGATAAGCTCTTTAGCCTTAGGGTTCCTTTTACAGAGCCCTGGAGTTCGGCTAGATGTCTTAACCCCCATTTAAATTGCAATCTCTCCTCATGAGTGGGGGTGTGAAAATGCATCTTAAGAGTGTCAGTGTTTATGTTAATCTGAGCAAGAACTCCCTCTCTCCCAAATATGGTGAGTACAAAACCTCAGCACCCTTTCTTCCACCGTATTTTATTTGTACCATTCTTAGCATGTGAAAGATGTCTGCATGTGATTGAGAGGCTCCTTATCTTCCCTGCGCTGTACTCCACAGAGTAAATGCAGTTTCACTTACAGTATCAGAAAAGAGTTGCTTTCCTCTAGAATTTCAAAAGAAATCTTAAAAATACAGATTGAAAATGGGCTTAAAGAGGGAGGCATGAAGGGGACCAAAAAGAACAGTTTCAAAGAAGGGGGGCTCAAGACCATCACAGAGGCTCGCCTCTCCACGAGGTGGCCTGGATTCCTGCGAGGTACAGAACCACCAAAAGGCAGCATGAGGCTGGAGGCCTTCAGTCTGTACACCTTTTTGCTTTCAGCTCTAAAACAGGTAATTTCTGCCAAGGTCCCTTTCCTTATATACATGTAAACCTAGTCCTAAAACTACATTAAAAGATGCTAATTCTTTAATAATTATTCCACTGTTCTTTGAAGAGGTTTGTAGGTTTTTGTTTGTTTGCTTGCTCCACCATTTACAACTTAGGGGTAATTGCCAGGGATGCTGAAAAATGAAATTTCTTTATAGAATCTCTATCTTTGTCAACAAAAGAGCCAAAACTGAGAATTGAGGGAATCAATCAATTAATTATCCTAACACTCTCTACAAAACTGCATGCAAGGGAGTAAATGTGGTAAATGTCCGAACAGAGGTATACTTTCAGCTAACACTTTACTGTGCTCAAGGATGGCAATCAGATGCTGAGTTTATTCGCTGAGACTTTCAGACACCAGTATATAATGCCCACACTTCTACTCTGGGACTCAGAAAGTGCTCCAGGACATTTACTGCATGTGTGTGACCTCATCTGACCTTGAATGTTCTTACATCACTGTGTGATGCTGTTTGGCCCTTTAGTCTTCATCTATCTCACCAGCAACATTCTGCATGTTTCTAAACTACATCCTTAATTCTGGAAAGTAACATGAAGTTTGGCAAGACAAAGGAAAGAACTGTATTACCTAGAAGCAGAATTATCACTCATAAACACAATGAGAGAAGAGAATTCTAAATTGATCACTCTGAACTTACAACTTTAATACATAGGCAAAAAAAGATCCATTTGTTAAGATTCCTACTTGCAAAGTAGACATAACCCTAGACTCCGTGATAAACACAATGATTTGGTCTCAGGCCAAAAGTTCTCTGCTTTAACCAAAACAGCCTCATAACCTACATAAATTATTCTTCTCTAATCACTATTTTTTTTCCATTTTAATTGATTTAAATAATCACACCCAGTGTTAGATCCCCAGTTGAACTTAGCTACTTAGTTAACAAACAGTGAGGAAAAAATCAGCTAATTTTGTTCCCACCTGGCAGGGTAAAAGAACACAAGGTATATATACAAAAAGAACTTGTGTGTGTAGAGGGGTATTTTATATTCTATCCAAATGTAAGCAATCTATTATATACTTTTATCAAAGCTAATGAAAATTTTATAACCCCACTGTTCTTGGACTGCAATGAGGTATTCTACTCTGTAATTCCCCCAAATTCAAAGGAAAAAAGACAACTCTAATGTAAAATAGGGAATGACACATGCATAGCAAGAAAATTATTTCCCAGCCATTTACCATAAAAATGTAGCTTTATGACACTGACAATCTTCATTCAGAATAAAGTAATGTCTTTCAATTTATCTCAAAAGCAAATACAATTTTATACTTTTTGTTTTTTAAATCAAATTGACAATACATGCATCCTTTTTTTTTTTTAATTCTTTTTTTTTTTTTAATTTTTATTTATTTATGATAGTCACAGAGAGAGAGAGAGGCAGAGACATAAGCAGAGGGAGAAGCAGGCTCCATGCACCGGGAGCCCGATGTGGGACTCGATCCCGGGTCTCCAGGATCGCGCCCTGGGCCAAAGGCAGGCGCTAAACTGCTGCGCCACCCAGGGTTCCCAATACATGCATCCTAATGGTGAAAAGCCATAAAGAGAAAAAAAATGTTTAAAGAATAAAACTCATTTTTGTCCAATTAGTGTAAAAATATCAGAAAAATAAATCCACAAAAAAGGTTCTAAATAGTAGCAGTCTCAAACAAAATTCAAATTCATGGTTCTTAGTCAAAAAACATGTTGACATAACAAAACACAAAGTATTATAATTTAATTTCAATATGGGTTGTAGAAACACAGATTAAATTCACTCAAAAATTCCAAATCTGTTTTGACTTAATTCCAAGCTTTTCAACAGCCGGAAAAGTCACAAATCGACCAATATGAGCATTGCTCCTTTACATATTATTTACCCAACTGCAGAAAGAGGCTCTAATGAGCAGGGTTTGGATAATGCACAAACAGGAAATGCATATCTGAATAACTGAATAACTTGATAGCTTCCAAACTGTGAGAAAATATTTACAATATAATTAAAAGATATGGCTTAGTACAGAGGCCATTTTTTTCTACTCGTTGGCTGGATAATATAAATGTTCAAAGAAACAGAATCATTAGACTCTGCACAGAGCTCAGTCTTGAAAACCAGTAAAAATATACCACAAGAATAACTTAGAATATTTAAAATTATCCTTTTTATCTCTCCTGATACCCAAAATACATGCAAACAACATTTCTATGTCTTGATCAAAAAGCTTTATGGACTTACTGTGCTTCAAAACACACATTACCAAGATAGTGAATTACCACATTTTTTAATACTATGTTCCAAATTAAAATTGTTTTTTATGGACTTGGCCTTTGTTATCTCTCAGGTAGAAAAGTATGTTATTGCCATCTCAAGGTGTATAAAACTCAGGTGATGAGGGTCTCTGTCATTTTCTCTTAATCCAACTCCAAACTCGACCTTTACCCAGAGAACAGGTGTGTGCTGTGTCTGTAATTTATCAGAGTGAACAGCCAGGCAGAGAAGCTACCAACAATAGGAAGCTAATAAAACCAAGCACTTAGTGCCTAGAAAGCAGTTCTTTTCCCCACCATATTTTTATCTCCCAGTAGCATGTAAAGATAAAGAATGATGGAGGCGAGGGGAGTAATATATTCATGTTCCTTCAGGTTTTTTGAAGACTCTGACTTTATACTAATAGTCTGCCAGAAGCTGTTATGTTATAAATTCCTTTCTCAGATATTCCATTGCTCACATTCCAATTCGACCTATGATATGGATATGAAACAGTCATGACAGCATTTCCACTAGAGCAAATAAAGCCACTTCAGTCTACAGATAAATTAAATAAACCTTCAAAAAGAAAATGATAAATGAATAACACATTTCTTTATATGCAATATGGAAACTCCCATGTATATCCTGCATTTGTCTTTTTGGATCAAACTTACCTAATTTAAAAACATGCCAAGAATCCATTTACTAGTTGTGAAGACATACTAATTGGGTAATGCAACAGCACAATAAAAAGAAGTAGCAGCTAATGTAAAATAATGCCCACGGTTAATAGATAATGATGATTCAGCAGGGTAAATCTGATCCACAGTGACGTTTAGAGTCAGGTGAAATTTCGAAATATGCCCTAGAGAAGACCTTTCATAAATAAGTAAATAAAATGAAATTCCTAAATATGTCCACACACAAATATACTTAAATAAATAAGTCAATAAGATAAAGCAACCACAAATAATTTTATTTTCCCTATAAAACTAAAATGTAATTTAAAAAATTCTAATACTTCAAAACTTGTTTAGAAAACGTTTTTTTTTTTTTTTAAGAAATAAAAAGTTAAAACACAAAAACACTGGCAGGCCTGAAAAAATAATTTCAAAACATTATTGGGGGAAAAAAAAAAGATTTCATTGCATTCTTAAAAAAAAAAAAAAAAAAAAACAATACAAGATTTTACCAAATTTTCCTTTTTAAACTCACCCATCTGCTCCACAATCTCTGGAGGAAATACTCGAGAAGCAAATGCTCGTCGAAAAATATCTGAAAATTCTTTGTCCAGACCTCCTATTCCCATTTTTTCAAAGTTCCAGTCAGGATTGATGATAGACTGGCGATTTTCCTTGGTTTTAGCTTTGCCTATGTCAAACAAAGATAATCAATGTGAAACAAGAACTTCATTACTAGGTGAAAAAAGAAATTGCTGGGCATCCTTAATGAATAAAGAGAAGGTACCCTATACAAAGATGAACATGCTCTTAGCTGATTTTCAAATAAGAATACGTTTTGCTATGTTAACTACTTTGTCTGGACCCATTCAGGGCCAGTAAATCACTTCCAAAATGTCTAAACTCATGCAGTAGTCCATTTGTGATCAATCCATGAAGCCAGTCTTATTAACCTCTAATCCTAATCAAGTTAACTAACTTGGCTGATTAAACACTATGTGTACATCTGATGAAGACAACACTAGTTGCTAGAAATGCAACTGAAATCTAGCAATCCCTCACAGCTCCTGAAGCAAGTACATTTAAAAATACATATATTTATCTAGATTAAGTTTATAAACTGTGTATAACCCCTTAACCTGGGAAGATGCACTAAATCTGATGTCTTATTTTTTCTCCACTTGCACACAAAAGTCTGAAATCATCCTTAAGTCTTAATGATTTCAAAATGCATGTTTTCAAATTTCCACAGATAAAAATTATCTAACTTAAAGGTCATAGTGCCACCTAAAGTAACTCGGGAGAACCACATTAGCCATCTCAAAAACAATAAACGCACTTTAGAGCACTCTACTATAAACAAAAAAGAAAGTGATATAGTTTCTTTAAAACTAGAGAAGAAAAAGTCACATTAGGCAAAGTTTATCCTAGATGGTGATTTTATGGTTAGTTTTGTAGACTCAACATTTCTTTATAATGTGATCAAAAATATATTTCTTACACTCTACTGCCCTCCTATGGCCAAATTTACAGCATGCTAAATTAGTACACCATTTTATCAATGGAAAAAAGCCTATCAATCACATCTTTGCATGAATTACTTAGAAATACCAACATTGTATGAAAGTCATGCAACTCCCTTAAGATACCTTAACAAAAGGTGTATTAAAGGTGTATAAAATACAAAGAACTCACTTCAGAAATGTATTGAATCAAAAAAAAAAAAAGAAATGTATTGAATCAATAATAGGAGATTCTGATAAATCCTATTCCCATAAAACAACATACATAGTCATTAAAAATTATATTGTTGAGGCATATTAAGAAGCTTTTTAAGCAATAAAGCAAATTGTAATATATGAAAATAGAATCAAATTTTAAAATTTTAGAGTGTGTGAGTTGTTTTTCAGTGAATGTCTATTTTATGAAACCAGTATTTTATTGTAAAATTAAGAAAAAACCAGTAAGAAAGGAATGATAATTTATGGATCAAGAAAAAAGATCACATATTTGAAGGTAAATAACCTTGGAGATAATGGTGTGCAATCAATGAAAATCCTCTACTTTCTACTGGGGAAGAAGACATCAGCATAGTGAAAATCACCCTAAATCAGAATTACTATAGAGTTAATGGTATCATCATTCTGGTGAGTTACTTTTCTTAGAGTCCAATCTGCACTATTTTAATATAATAAAAGCAAGGCTAACATACAAGAGTAGGACAGAGCTATGAATCTATTGGGAAGACTGTCTTTACCTGTACATTCACCATTTAACTCAATCACTAACAGAAGTGATGCCAGTATCACATCTAACACACCACCAAGTGAAGGGTAGTCTGCAAATAACTGACCAGTTCTCAAGGTACATACAGAAACCTTATGCACCAAGGTGTGTAAAGACAGTGGAAGCCTGACGAACTGTCAGAAAAGACTATGGAAACTAAACTAAACACAACGTGAAATCCTCAATCAGATCCTATAACCGAAAGGACATAATGCAAAAAAACTAGTGAAACCCAAATAAAACCTGCAGTTTCGATGGTAGCAGTGTAACTGTGTTAACTTAGTTTGAATAATTGTGCTATGATTATTTGAGATGTAATACCAAAGATGCTGGTGAAGTATAGAGAACCTCCCTAAACTATTTTTGCAAATCTTCTGTAAGCCTGAACTTATCTCAAAACTAATAGATTAACATTAATTTTATTCTGTATTTTTTTCCTGGTTTTTAGTGTGATTGCTAGGAAGTTAAAAATTACACATAAGGCTCACATTCCATTTTTATTGGACAACGAGGATCTGGTGAACATTTTGAACTTTTTTTCTCAACTTTTTTTCTGTGTATCAGCACGGCTGACAGTGATGAAATACTTCGTGGATTTGTGGTAAGTCTTCTCAATGAAGGTGCCCTTATTCTCCTCCCAGACTTAAAAATCAGGGTAGTTGAGCCACATATGATAACAGAGATAGTCCCACTTCATTCAGAGTTTTCAAAAAATTGCAAATCTTACCAATAAGATTGAGTGATGAATTTTCTGCTTTTTCAAATGCAACCTGACTGTTCCCAACAACCAGTCCTACTTCAATCTGTATAAAAAGACAATAATTAGTAGTCTAATAGTGAACTTCTAGACTTTCCAAAGCAAGGCCAAAAATGACAGAGAAATAAGGTCTCTTTGAGCAAAGCAAATCTTCCAAACTATTATCTAAGTTACATTTATTTTTGTTTCCATTGAATTTCAGTGCATATATCTTTTGAAAATGCCGGTCTTACTGTTATTATTGTATACAATAAATATCATCTGCATTCAACTAGGATTACGAGTACACTTACAAATTTCAATTACTATTAACTCTGCAAGTAAGGGTATTTTATGCTATATTTAAAAAATAGCGTTAGCTATAAAAGCAATGTTTTCTCCCTATTACCTTAAAACAAAGAGTACATAATAAGAAAGAAATCAAGAGAATGGCTACAAATGTTATATTAACCTGCACAAGTCACATCACAATGATTATTAGAAATAAAACATACCTTCTGTCTTTTACCTGTCGCAGGCTCTCCCTTCAGGATGCTAGGATCCATGGCTTCGATGTCCTTTACCAGCAAGCCAAAAAGTTTTTCATTGAAGCTAAACACAAGCTACATTGAAAAGAGATAAAGGGAGAAAAACCACTTTATAATGGCTGGATTCTTACATCATCACCAGTGTTTTGCAAATGCAGGGAAGGCAGTTTTCTCCTGTATCCCTCTCAAATTTGTTCGACAGGCAAACTACTCACACAGGCAATGAGAGGAAAAGGGAACTAACATTTATTGAGTATCTTCATGTGCCAAACACTACAAGAAGTCCTATACTTAATACTCACGAACTCTCCTAGAAATAGACAGTCTTCCTCAGTTTTACTAGTAAGGGAGCTGAGATCAAGAGAGGGCCTAAGCAATGGAAGTCAGAGTCATAGTACATGACAGCGCCAGGATTCAAGGTTGGGTCCATGACTCGAAGATTCATGCCTTTCTACCACCCACAAATTTACAGACAACTTTTGAATGCTTTTCATTCACCAAGTATTTACGAGCGCCTTCTACAATCTAGGATCTCTTCTACTTGCTGGAGTATAACACTAACTATAGCAGACAAAGCTGATGGCCAACCCTGCCACTAATGACCACTACAAATGGGAATCAATGCTAAGAACAGTGATTTGGGGTAAGATATTTATTTCTTCTCTGTATCACAGTAGATTTTTCTCTCTTGGGTTTATAAACATCTGCATGTTACTGGGTTTTAAATGATTACAAATACCAAAGCATTTTCTATTAAAGCAGTAATGCTAAAGGAAAAGGTAAAAACAGTGAAGTCTACGTAAGCAATTTGAGCATAATTATTCACCAAAAAGTGTAGGGACCCAGAAGCAATACAGTACAGCTCAAAAAGCAATGGACAGGTGGTCAACAAATGAACAGAGGACCATTGTGTTGGGGAGCCTCTTGGACTATCTAATCTGGAAGAGGACCAGACTGGATCTCTAGCCCCTCACCTCATTCTACTTACATCAAAGTACTTAACAGTACCTGGCATTTCTTGCTTTTTTTCTGTCTTCCCCAATTAGAAAGGAAGCTCTGAAAGAATAGGAATTGTGTGTATTTTGCTCACTGCTGATCTGCTAGGCTTAAAACAGTAGCTGAAACAAACATACTAGGTTATCTAGTAAATATTTAATTAACTAACTGTTCAATTAACTAATGGGTTCTTGTCTCAGCTATAGCCCTGGCTGTATAGCCATAGGCATGTCATTTATGTTTTCTGAATTTAAAAATTATTCATTTGCAAAATGAGGAGGTTACTCAAGATGACCTCTGAGGCTCATTCTAATACCAGTACTCTTAAAAATAATAATAAATGCACTATATCCCTTTCCTATCTATCAGTCATTCAGTTTCCACTTATGGAAGTTTGATATCATAATGTATGGATTCTCCAGATTTCTGGTCTTGTTCTTCCAGATTTATGCCATTTGACTTAGATGAGAGGATCCAAAGAAGTGACACTCCTTTCATCCAACAGCTATTTCTTTCTACCACTTCTCTCTCATTGTCTGTTCCACATACTTTCCCAGATGAGACCCTACAAGGACAATCTACGTAAGTCACTAGAGATCAGAATGCCATAAGCAGTGATTCATAAACTTTTTGGTTTCAGGATCCCTTTAAATGACTAAAAATTTATGAGACTCCTCAAAGATTTTGTTTAAATGGATTATATCCACTGGCATTCACTCTCATAGAAATTAGAACAAGAAACTTAAAATGTATTTATTAATATAAAAATGACAATAAGTTCATTTTATGTGAACATAAATGATATTTTTAATTTTGAAAAAAGCTCGCCAATTTCCAAAATAAAAAATCTAAGTAAAACAGTGACACTGTCACATTTTTGCAAATCTTTTAATGTCTTCCTTAAAGGAAAACAGCTGGATCCTCACATCTGCTTTAATAGTCGATATACTCATGAGCTAGCACACATCACATAGTCTACAAAACACCACAGTATGTTTGTAAGAGAATAAGAGAAAAAAGAGACATAACATCTTGGTATTAATTAGGAAGATACTTTGATTTCATAAACCCCTTGAAAGGGCCTCAGGAACCCTCTGAAGTCTCTGGACACATTTTGAGAACTTTTGCTATGGAGCTATGTATGACAGGAGGAAGGAGTTAGGAATAATTTTTTTTTTTTTTTTTTTTAGGAGTTAGGAATAATTAATAAAAGTCACAAAGATAGAAACAAATCAAATGAGTAATGATTATGTGTACAATTAAGCAGCAATTTATGAACTCACACAGCTTTTTTAAGTAAAATTTAAAAGAATTTCTTCCTAGGAGATTAACAATGTATTAACTGAAGTCGAAAAAAAGGGCAACAAGATCAGTAATATCACTTTTAAGGACAGAAAATCTGGGCTTCTGATATTCCATGAAAAACCTGAAAATAGGGATCCCTGGGTGGCGCAGCGGTTTGGCGCCTGTCTTTGGCCCAGGGCACGATCCTGGAGACCCGGGATCGAATCCCACGTCGGGCTCCTGGTGCATGGAGCCTGCTTCTCCCTCTGCCTATGTCTCTGCCTCTGTGTGTGTGTGTGACTATCATAAATAAATAAAGATTTAAAAAAAAAAAAGAAAAAGAAAAACCTGAAAATATACACACATACTTTTCTTAAGTTTCTCTAGTTCATAACCAAAAATGTTAAGAATTACTTTTCTACAGAAATATATCAGTGAAAGAGAAAACCATACAAAGACAAAACAAATGTCCCACAAAAAGAAAAGTTAGAAATCTGAGACACATAAGTTTGCAGTGTTCCCAAATTTTCAGAGCAAAGAGCTGCTGTAATCGAAAAGCTACTTAAGAATTTTTCTGATCAGACTCAGAGGTTCAGGAAATGCATTTCCCTCGCTTTTTATCACTCAACTGAATATATCTGTCCATATGTGAAGCTCCTCGCAGTTTCTAAAAAGTAGAATTAATTCTGAACTGCAGAGATTGGAATGCCTGTCAAGAGGGAGGAACGAAAAAAAATTCAAAACCACCTGCTGTCCCACTGAGAATGCCTGGTTGTTGAACTGCTGAATGAATTCTGCTGCCATCTTGTCAGTATCGTAAGGGTTGGAGTCAATGCTTTTTTTCTGCAGGAAATCAATCTCGATGGTCATTGTGCCAATGCATTGTTTGGCCTTGTCAAATGTATACAAGGATACTAGGGAAAAAAGAAGAAGCATTTTTAAATCACGAGGACACTGAACACTTGCTGTATTTTGAGAAACTCAAAGTTTCACATGAATGAAGCATAACAGAACTCGACCAAAAGGGGGCTTTCCATGGCAGAGGGACACACAGGTACAGATTAAAGAAAATAATACAACCACTGGAGATTTTGCTCCCCTCTGAATTAGGACAAATCCCTAATAATGCGCACTATCCCTCTACCTTTACCCTTCATCCAACTCTTATAGGAAATCACAGCCCTCCCCACACTATCTCTACATCCTCCTCCTTCTCATTTAACAGAGGACAAAATGACAGTATGGAAAGCGCCAGTGGAGTTGGTATAGCATGTTGCTTTCAAACAAGATTTTTGTTTGACACAAGCAAGAACTAAGGTGAGAAGTGTGTGGACTCTTTTGCCCTAGCAAGTTAGTTTGCAGGACAAAAACAAACAACAACAAAAAACTTGAAAAACAATATTTACTAGATGGGTTTGCTCCAGAACAACTTAGAGTTTGACATTCTTTTTTAATACTATAAAAATATTCACTAAGCACCCACCATAACCAGGGAACTACAGTAACTACTACAGGTATGACATATAAAAGAAAGCAAGGACCATATTTTTAACTCATCTTTGTACAAACAGCATCTAACAACAAAAAACCTAATTTCCATGCTAATAAAAGGAGGCAAGACAAAGGGATGTTGGAGTCTATGTTTCAATAGATTCTGTTGAGTGTAAAAATCTAAGTAAATTATCTAGCTTTCTGTGCCTTGATTTGTTATATCTGTAAAACAAGGAAGATGGAACTACATACATAGACCTTTGCTTCTTCTATACCCCAAATTCTGTTCTAAACTTATTTCTTATAGTCTAGTCAGTTGAATTATATATAAGAATTTTTTGTAAATCGTCTGAATGAAATTGCTTATATAATCATATTTTTATATTTTGGTTTGCCATTGTAAAGGCAGGCACGTAAAGATAAACATTTTTGAAAGCAAAATAATTAAGAAAGCCAGGGTAAGGAATAGAAAGTTCACTGAAGATCAAAGAGTAAGTACAAGTCTCAGCTGAAAGTTTTAGAATACTTTCCTGCCTCCACTTCTGGGTGTTTTATTCTTAAACATTTCCTAGAACATACAGATTTCCTAGAACTTAACAGGTTACATGTTAAGTAATTTTCATAAGCAACAGAACCTAATTGTTTCCTCATATAGTGAAGATCAGTATAGAATAAAATATTAATGTAAAATAAGTAAGTTGATTCAGAAATTCCATATCCAGGTGTCTGTACCAAAAAGACTACTGAACATTTATCTAAAAAGAGATCTATACCGAGGTTCCTTGCAGCATTATTTGTAATAGTCAAATGTTGAAAAAACACTGATCAGGAGCAGAATGATGAATAAGATGTAGCATATATATATAATGTGGAATACTATACAGCAATTAAAATAAAAAATTGATGTATATTTAATAAAGATGGATGAGCTATGAATATATAATTTTTTTAAAGATTTTATTTACTTATTCATGAGAGACACACAGAGAGAAACAGAGACACAGGCAGAGGGAGAAGTAGGCTCCATGCAGGGAGTCCGATGTGGGACTCAATCCCAGGTCTCCAGGATCACGCCTTGGGTTGAAGGCAGCACTAAACCGCTGAGCCACCAGGGCTGCCCTTAATATATAATATTCAGTAAAAAACTGTACTGCAAAGGGAATCCCTGGGTGGCTCAGTGGTTTAGCGCCTGCCTTTGGCCCAGGGCGTGATCCTGGAGTCCCAGGATCAAGTCCCACATCGGGCTCCCTGCATGGAGCCTGCTTCTCCCTCTGCCTGTGTCTCTGCCTCTCTTTCTGTGTGTCTTTCATGAATAAATAAATAAATAAAATCTTTAAAAAAAAAAACCTGTACTGCAAAAAGAGTCATACAGTATGATACCTCTGTGCATTAAAGGCTCAAAAAATGATTCTACAATGTCATGTGTATTTATATATGTGTGTATTCACACCTATATATATACATCTATGTGCATATATACCTGTGTGTACCACCTATATATCAAGAAACTTGAGTAAGTGTATTAAAATATCATTATTACTATCATTTTCAAATATGCTTTAAAACAAGGTCAGTGTTCCTAAATAGAAAAGACCAAGCTGTTTCAATTTCAAATGCTGCAGGCAGTACCACGGACAGTACCACAGGCAGCACCATGGTCAGCACCACTGGCAGCCCCAAAGGGACAGGTGCCCTGAAGGTTTCATCCAGGAGCAAAGAAGTGTTAAAAGGTTGAGAATGTTTTCTCATTTTATGATTAATAGCAATTCAATGCAAAAGACTAATAAAAATTATTTTTATAAGCAAAGAATATTAGAGGCAGTGCTTTGAATAAACAGACATTACAAATGAAAAGGTCAAATGGTCAAAAAATGTGTTAATTGGACATCAGTCTGTAATACTTAAAATATGTAAATGATTCTTCTAGAAGATTCCTTCACACTAGAATCACTGACTTGACTAAAAAAAATTCTCACCTTACAGACAGAATGCCTGTTCCAGATTCTTTGAATTAGCATCCCCCTTCATACCACACGTGCTATCCTATCTGTACCCACATTGCTACTTACACTGAACCAGCTTTCTACCTTTATGGCCACATCATCCACATCACCAGGCCTCCAATCTCTGCCTTGCCTCAAACTGATTCTACCCTAGTCCCACCTGATCACTTAGTTTTATAATTTTGTTCATTAAGGCTGTTTGATCCACTTTATTAAAAAAAATATTTTATTTTTTAAGTAATCTCTATACGCTCAACATGGGGCTCAAACCCACAACACCAACCAGGTGCCCTGTTTAATTCACCTATTAAAGAAGTGACTTTACAATCAAGACAACCACTTCTGGTAGCAGAAAAATGCTTTAAACATAATTTAAGTCACAAAACACATTTCTCAACTCATCAAGATTTATAACCTTGAATTTTCACACCGTAATTAATCTATATTAAAGGTTAAGTTTAGGCACTCTCTTAACTATATTCAGAAAAGTTTGAAGAAGTAAGAAACCTATGCTACATACACACCCATTTTCTCACTAGATTTAATAAGCATGCGTTTTTTTTTTTTGTTTTTTTTTTGTTTTTTTAACTTCTTCCAATGTCTGTAAATAAGGAATGCTGGTTTCATGCATGACCTACTTCATGCTGGTGCTGAACTCCTTCACTGTCTCAGCTTCTCACTATGCTTCAGGTGAAGGGGTTAGAGTTAAGGGAATCACTTATGTCACTGTTTCTTAAAATGTGGCTGAGGAACCACTTAACAGTGAGTGTTAAAAACACAGATTCATGAATCAGACTTCTCAAGGAAAGGGCCCTGAGAATATTAAAAAAAAAAAAAAAAAAAAAACACACCTCTACAGGTGTTTCTCCCAGGTATGTTTGGAAAGCACTAATTATGCAACTTCCCACAAGCTACCCATATCTAAAGTAATTTCCTTTATTTTCACCCCAATTAAAATTTTATCCCTTATCCTATTTCCACAAAGGAAGAAAAAAAGCCACCTAAAAATAACCCCAATATTTAAGTTCCCTCTAACTAAAAAAATTTTTTTTAATAAATTTTTAAAAAGTTCCCATGAAAATTTGAAAAAAATAACTCCACAGATTTACTATCAAAACAAAACATATAACAAAATACTGTAGTGTTTCAGCTGAAGTGTCTTTCACTCAAAATACCAACCACGAACTATAAATATGTATATAACATTTTAAACTGAATAAAATACCCTCAAACAAGTACATAGAAATATAATAAAACATCTACAATCAGAAGATTAAGACGTAAGAACACAAATAGACAAAATAAATGCAATAAGTTTTGAAACTCAGGAAAGAGACTGAAGGAAAAGATAAAACTATTTCAGAGTGAATCATAAATTACAAACTGCCCATTGGAGAGTAGATTCAAATTAATGTTCAGTAAGAGGCAGTGAAAGAGGAGGAAAACAACCAAATAATAAAAATAAGAGAAAAAAAATTTTAAGAACAAAGAGGAGGCACCTGGGTGTCTTAGTCAGTTAAGCATCCAACTCTTGATTTCTGCTCAAGTCATGATCTCAGGGTTGTGCAATCAAGCCCAGAGTGAGGTTCTGTGCTCAGTGTGGAATCTGCTTCTCTCCTTCTCCCTCGCCCTCTGCACCTCCCCTTGCCTCATCCCCCACATACTCCTCCTAACTCTCTCTAAAATAAATAAATAAATCTTTAAAGAAAGGGCAGGGGCGCCTGGGTGGCTCAGCTGGTTAAGCATCCAACTCTTTTTTTTTTTTTAAAGGTTTTATTTATTTATTCATGAAAGACACACACAGAGAGAAGCAGAGACACAGGCAGAGGGAGAAGCAGGCTCTATGCAGGGAGCCCGACATGGGACTCAATCCGGGTCTCCAGGATCACACCCTGGGCCATAGGCCCAAACCGCTGAGCCACCCAGGGATTTCCAGCATCTAACTCTTGATTTCAGCTCAGATCATGATCTCAGGGTTGTGAGATTGATCCCCATATACAGCTCTGTACTCCAGGAGGAGCCTGCTTGAGATTCTCTCTCCCTCTGCCCCTCTCCCTGGCTTATACTCTCTCTCTCTCCATATATATATATATATATATATATATATATATATATATATATATATATATATAATAAACAGTAAGGATATTAGACTTTAAATACAGAAAAATCCTCAGGGCTCCCAGGCAGAAAAACTGAAGTACTTATAAGGGTAAGAAAATCAGACTGGAAAAAAAAATCAGACGGGTATCAGACCTCTCAAGAGCATCATACAATGCACGGCAATTGTGATGCAGTATTTTCAAGAAATTCAAGAGAGGAAAACAAGCCCAGAATTTTATACCCAGCCAAGCTGCTCTTGAAATAGCAAAGATCTAAAGCAAATAGTCTGAATATGCAAGAGCTTAATGAATACTATACACATATATACTTCCTGGAGGAATCTACTAGAGCATAGGTTTTATTCAACCAAGTAGAAACTGGCAAAAGGACTGATCATAATCATTTAAGGACTTCATTGTAGAGTTAAGACTAAAACAAGTATGGGTCATGTGCGGAAGAACAGCATGTAAATACCATGCTCTGACAAAGTAGAAAGAAAGCAACTAATATGTACAGCATGGTGACCATAATTAATAATATTAAATTGCATATTTGAAAGTCTCTACGAGAATAGATCTTAAAAGTTCCCATCACAAGAAAAAACTATTTTTGTAACTATGTAAGGTGATGGATATTAACTAGACTCGTGGTGATCATTAGCAACATATACAGATACTAATCACTATGTTTTATACCTGAGACTAATACGTCAGTTATACCTCAATTTTTGAAAATTTGCTTTTCCCACTCAAAAAAAATATTTAAAATTTGAAAAAAAAAAAGCAAGTAACAAAATGGGAGGAGAAAGGGAAAGGTAGAAAATGAGCATTAACTGTTGTACAGACAACAGATGACAGTCAAAGAATATCACTTAGAACTGACAGAATTTTTGAAAAGGTCAAGTAAGAAGTAAAAGGAGGGGACTAAGGGTATTATGAGAGGTATAAATGCAAAATTAATCATTAAAAAAGAAATACAAACACTCCTAAATACCAAAATAAAAATTTTAAAATAGCAAAGATGACATACCAAATAGGGAAACACAAATGAAATGTAAAATAACAGAATTGAGACAAAATACATCAGTCATATCAATAACTCTAAATGGGCTTACTGGAAGAAGATTTCAAATTAGCTCATAAAGCAAAACCCAACTCTAAAAATTAAAAACAGTAAGAAAGCAAGGTTTGTGATCCTGACATCAAAGTATATTTTGCAAAAAATAAAAAATAAAAATAAAAAAGCAAAGTGTATTTTGCAACACGTTAAACAAGACAAAGGATAGTTTTTGATGCTAGTAGCCACAATTCAGATTAAAAATATAACAGTTTTGAATATTTACATACCAAATAACACAGAAACTACTATGTAAAGTAGAAACTACATGAGACACAAGGAAAATAGAAAAATACTGAGAAGATTTTAACACACCACTCTTGGTGCACAACAGGGCAAGTGATCACCAAGAAGTAAGACTATAGAAGATCTAAATAGCATAATCAGTAAAGCAGAGATTCTGGACATGCAGCGAACACTACACCCTAATAACAGAATATACCTCCTTCTCAGTACACATGAAACATTTTCTTTCTTTGCATGTGTGGGCAAGTAAGCACAAGTGAGATGAATATGCTTGAGATGTACCCTCTTTGCAAAGTTTAAGTACACGATGCAGTATTGTTAACAACAGTCACCATGCTGTACATCCAATACTTACTCATATAACTGAAGCTTTGCACGCTTTGACCAAAGAAATCCCCATCTTACAAATGTATTTTTCAAAAACATCACCATAATGAAAGCAAAACAAAAATACCTGAAGATTAGAGAAATGACAGCTAAATACAATACACGGAACTGAACTAGATCCTACACTGAAGGGGGAAACGCTGTAAAGGAAATAACTGGAACAATTATCAAAATTAAATTATGGACTACAGATTAAAGTTTCAATGTTTAATTATATTAACTTTTACTTCCTGAATTCAATTACTATCAGAGCTAATCTTCTTTCTCAGGAAATACACACAAAAGTATTAGATGTAAACAAGTTTCAGATTTCTGAAACTTAATCTCAAATGGTTCAGGAAACAAATGTGAACATGAGTGTACAGAGACAGAAAATGAATTTTTAAAATATGAAAATTGGGATCCCTGGGTGGCTCAGCGGTTTGGCGCCTGCCTTAAGCCCAGGGTGTGATCCTGGAGACCCGGGATTGAGTCCCACGTCGGGCTCCCTGCAGGGAGCCTGCTTCTCTCTCTCTACCTATGTCTCTCCTTCTCTCTCTGTATCTCTCATGAATAAATAAATAAAATCTTTAAAAAATAATAAAAATATGAAAATTGGTGAATCTAGGTAAAAGTAGTATATAGGAATTCTGATCAGCCCTGTATCAGGCTCCCTGCTCAGCAGGGAGTCTGCCTCTCCCTCTCTATCTACTCCTCCCTCGCACTCATGCTATATGTTCTCTTTCAAATAAATAAATAAAATCTTTAAAAAAAAAGAAAACATATCTCAGTAAAACAGAATCACTAAGTAACTAATTCTCTTTAGCATAACTTAGATTTTTTTAAAGATTTATTTATTTGAGAGACACACAGCATGACCAGGACAGGCAGAGGGAGAGAGAATCTCAAGCAAACTCCATGCTGAGCACAGAGCCCAAGGTGGGGCTCAATCTCATGACTCAGAGATCATTGACCAGAGCCAAAACCAAGAGTTGGACACTTAACCAATTGTGCCACCAAGGCACCCCCAACAGGACTTAGACTTCTAAAAACTTTTTTCCAGGCAGCCCAGGTGGCTCAGTGGTTTAGCACCGCCTTCAGCCCAGGGCATGATCCTGGAGACCTGGGATCGAGTCCCACGTCGGGTTCTCTGCATGGAGCCTGCTTCTCCCTCTGCCTGTGTCTCTGCCTCTCTCTCTCTCTCTCTCTTTCTGTCTCTCATGAATATAAAATAAAATCTTAAAAAAATTTAAAAATAAAATAAAATAAAATAAAAATAAACTTTTTTCCATAGCCATAATTTCACAACGTAATTCTAGGCAAGTCAAATAACCTCCATGTTATTGTCCTTGACTCCTGAATTCTCCCCTTTCCTCACTATACTCCACACGGACATCAGAATCTTTTCTAAAGTTAAGATGATGGGCTTGTTCAAAAATCCTCAGTGGGGGATGCCTGGGTGGCTCAGCGGTTGAGCATCTGCCTTTGGCTCAGGGCATGATCCTGGAGTCCTGGGATTGAGTCCCACATCAGGCTCCCTGCAAGGAGCCTGCTTCTCCCTCTGCCTATGTCTCTGCCTCTCTCTCTGTGTCTCTCATGAATAAATAAAATAAAAATCTTTAAAAAAAAAATTCTCAGGGGCTCTCAATTGTCCTTGAATAAAATCCAAAATTTTCATATATACTTTAAGGCCCTCCACTAACTGCATACTCCCATCACTTAATAGACCTCATTCAGGTAAATCCTTTCAATCAGGCAAACATACTTCCTGAGCCCTGCCTATGATTTGCTTGCTCCCATATGAATGACTTTTACTGATATTATTTCTCATGTTAAGAGCCTTTCTTCTTTATCTCTATTATGTAATGCTTTCCCCCTACTTCATAATCATGCTCAAAACTCCCGTGCCTAAAAATATTTCTCTGGCTGATTTTCCAGTCTCTAATCAATTCATCCATTCCTGTCTATCTGACTACTTTCACATAGAGCTCCCAATGGTAATATTTGAGCACTTATTTACCCTGTACCCATTCTGTGACCTACAAGTTAGTGGATATTCTTCCCTCCATTAGATTGCAATTTTCAGGCAGAATAGCAAGTCAAAAGGTAAGTACCATACTATTTAACTTTTCAATTCTCATATATCTAACCAGTAACACAAACAGGATCAATGTTTAATGGCCTGACAACCAGTAATAGAAAATTTTACACATATCCACAACCATAAGAAAATTATAAAAAAAATCTATATCAGGTAGCTAAAAAACATACCTACCTTCTATTTCTTGCCCAATAGAAAGTCCAGCCCATTTTCGCTGTAAAATAAAATTTAAAAAAGACACTTAAAACTGAATCAGTCAAAGTTAGAGAAAAGAAAATAGGAATTTCCATGAATTTTAGTAATAGGAACACATTCAAGGATTAAAATGTGGTTTAGTATTGTATGTTGAACTGTGTTCCACAAAAAGATACGCTGAAATCTTAGCCTCGGGCACATATGAATACCAACACATCTGGAAATAGGGTCTTTGCAGAAGCAATCAAGTTAAGATGAGGTCATATCAAATTAGGGTAGGCCATAAGCCAATATGACATGGTATCCTTACAGAAAGAGACGAGACAGACACGTGGGGAGAAAGTCATGTGATGATGTTGGCAGAGATTGAAGTGATATATCTACCAGTCAAGGAATATCAAGGATTGTTGGTAACACCAGAAGCTAAGCATGGAACAGATTTTTCTCTAAGGCCTTTGCACAGAGCATGGTCTTGCTGACACCTTGACTTCAGACTTCTAGACTCCCAAACTGCAAGAGAATCAATTTAAGCCACCCATTCTGTGGTACTTTGTTATAGTGGCTCTAGGAAACATATTTACATGCTATAGTTTATATCTGAACATCTACCTAAAAACATACAAAGCTTGCCTTTGTACAATAAAATGGGAATCACCAAGGAAGATGCTCCTTTGCACATTAAACTGCTCCTGAAGGCCTTCATAGTATCAGATAATATTTCAGTATTCTAAATATACTATGGTTACTTTTATTATTTGTGTAATATCTCAGAGAGAAAGACATTCAGTTCATGAAAAGTAAATTACAGCTGGTCAGCTAATCTAGCCTGAAACCCAAGCAGGATTCTAATCATTAAATGGTCCTGATTACTCTTTGTACTAGCCAAAGGATTTTCAGGCATTTGCAACTAGACTTTAGCATCTCCCAGGTCCAGACTGGTTATACAGCAAGAATGTACGGAGGCAGGCCAGATTGTGTTTAGGCAGGAATTCAGGACTGGCTTGGTATGGATTCAAAATTAGTCACTACTGATAACACTTCAAAGAACAGTGAGAAAAATAATTTTTGGCTGAAAATCCACATTCTGTCTACTCATCAAGCAACGCAGATTTGGGGGTGGATTGTGAAGATGCTACATTGTGAATATGTGCAACACCTGCTTTCCCCTCTAGCTCCCTCATCACAGGCACCTCCTCTCCCACCTCTCTGCCCTTCATGCCCATCTCACTTCCAGCCAATGAGAGACTTAGCAGCATGCTGGGTAAGTCCAGACTTTGGATCACAAAGCGGCCACAATTAGGTTCTGTACTTCAATCCCAAAGACAGACTCAAAGGATGACAATAATAGTATCTATCATATGGAGCTGTTTTTGGTATTAAATGAGCTAATATGGGATCCCTGGGTGGCGCAGCGGTTTGGCGCCTGCCTTTGGCCCAGGGCGCGATCCTGGAGACCCGGGATCGAATCCCACATCGGGCTCCCGGTGCATGGAGCCTGCTTCTCCCTCTGCCTATGTCTCTGCCTCTCTCTCTCTCTCTGTGTGACTACCATAAATAAATTAAAAAAATTTTTAAAAATAAATAAATAAATAAATAAATGAGCTAATATATGCAAGAGTACTTAGAACAGTACTTTGCCTACAGTAAATATTAGGGAACGTTTTTTAAAAAGCAGAGAGACAAGAAAAAAACAACTAGAAATTCCTTTTCTGACCACCACAATCCCAGCTCCGCAAAATCTGGCAAACTCTAAAATATCTCAAACATTTGATGTATAGGAACAAATGTGAAAAGTAGTCCTGATATAAAGAGGCATCCAAACAGAGAAAAGGGGAATAGTGAGTAAAGATCTTCTATAATTTTTGAGGGCTTCAAGAGATATTTTTTTTAAGATTTCATTTATTTATTCATGAGAGAGAGAGAGAGAGAGAGAGAGAGGCAGAGACACAGGCAGAGGGAGAAGCAGGCTCCATGCAGGTAGCCCGACGCGGGACTAGATCCCAGGTCTCCAGGAACACGTCCTGGGCTGGAGGTGGCGCTAAACCGCTGAGCCACCCAGGCTGCCCCACTTCAAGAGATCTTTAATCGATCCCTAAAGAGTGTTTGATCTCTTTCCTTCAACCTCCAGGGGAATAAATCAATGCTTATTAGCATACTAGAAGGTAGAGGTTGCATTACATTGATGAAGACTGGGATCAGCAGCACCAGTAAGACAACAAGGAAGAAAAGGATACAGACTAGTACTTGCAATGCTTCTCAATTTTGTATTAGGTGCCTGCAACAGTGCTGGGCAGTTTTCTTGCCATAGAATCCAGCAACGGTTATAAAAATGTAATCATAATCCTTCTACTTGTTAGGAAGCCCAGGAAGTAACATTGTAATTTGAGATAGCAACTACTCACATCATATTCATCACTACATTTTTTTAAATAATTTTTTTCAAGATTTATTTATTTGGGGGGACAAGAGCAGGGGGAGGGGCAGAGGGAGAAGCAGACTCCCCTCCCTGCCCCCAAACCAGGAACCTGACGTGGAACTTGATCCCAGGACCCTGGGATCATGACCCAATCCAAAGACAGACACTCAACCAACTGAGCTACCCAGGCACCCCACCTCATTGCATTTTAAAAATCATTATCATTAGATGTCAATTTTACAAGTAAATGTTATTTGTATATATTTTCTGTTACCTTGTGAGTTAACATTAAAATAACTTGAGACTATCTAATAGCTAACTGATATTACCACTTACCACAGAATTTTTAAAAATTAGGAAAAAAATCAAGGCAATAAAAGGCAAACAGTAAAACTGGCAATTAAGAATGTATCTTTAAGGGTGCCTGGGTGGCTCAGTTAGTTAAGTATCCAACTCTTGATTTCAGCTCAGGTTATGATCTCAGGGTTGTGAGATCAAGTCTCTCATTGGGCTCAGCATTGGGCATGGAGCCTGCTTTAAGATTCTCTCTCCCAATCTCTCTGCTCCTATCCCCTTCCAAAAAAGAATGTTCTTTAAATTCCTTATATAAATACTTAGACGTTTTTTCTTCAATACAAATCAATAGTTACAGGATGACGCCTACTTTAAATGAATTGATTTTTCCAGGACTTCTGCAAATGAAAGAAAATAAATTAGCATCTGAGTTACCTGAGGTAAGCTGAATGCAATGCTCCCTGGAACCACCGATGGATGGGTCCTCAATGTAAATGTGTACCTGTGGTTGGGAGAGGTCCTTACAATCACATGCCTAAAAGACAGAAACACAGTTAATACTCCATGTCAAAAGAAAATAAAAAACATCAATTTCACTATTAGTTTCCAACATGATGCTTGAGGAGTACCAAGTGGAAACACGGCAGAGTGTTTGAGAGTGCGAAAGGAACAGAACCACAAATTTCATTTCTAAAAACTGTCAGCAATTCAAAATGTTTTCCAGGCATAACCTTAGGTCAAGCACACATCAAGCAGAATCAGGATCAAGTTTAAGAGAGTACATACTATTCAAAATATCAAAATCATTGTATCACCAGTTTACATAAAACTAAAGGCAATGATTTAGAGTCCTTGATATGAGTAAAAATTAGGTGAATTTCCTCTACTGAAAATTATGTCACATGCTAAATAGAATAAAAGGATGATAACCAAAAATACAAGAACCAGGATATACCAGTCCAAAAAAGTTAGTTTTAGGACTACTCATTAAATCTCTGCAGGCTCTCATAATAGTTGAAATAGTAACAACCTATAAAATTAAAAAGATGATAAAAATTAAAACTAGTCACAAAATATATCAGCTTTCATGTAGATATCAACATTTACTATTTCAAAGCATTTTGTGCTAATTCACTCTGGTCAGAAGTTACCCATAAACAGATAAAATATAGTTATTCGTGATAACTTACAAGAAATTGCCAAGGACCATGTGTGTGATAAAATCAAACCCTATCTTGAAACAGCACTATCTGTTTTAAAATCATCTTTTAGGGCAGCCCAGGTGGCTCAGCGGTTTAGCGCCGCCTTCAGCCCAGGGTGTGATCCTGGAGACCCGGGATCAAGTCCCGCATCAGGCTTCCTGCATGGAGCCTGTTTCTCCCTCTGCCTATGTGTCTGCCTCTCTCTGTGTGTCTTTCATGGATAAATAAAATCTTAAAAAATCATCTTTGGGATGCCTGGGTGGCTCAGTTAAGTGTCATCCTTTGGCTCAAGTCATGGTCCCAGTATCCTGGGAGCAAGCCCCACATTGGGTTCCCTGCTCAGTGGAGAGTCTGCTTCTCCCTCTCCCTCTCCCTCTGTCTCTCTCCCTGCTTGTGTGTGCACTCTCTCTTAAATGAACAAATAAAATTGTAAAAAAAAAACAAAACAGAAAAAACCATCTTTTACAATGCTATGACTTTTTAAATATTAATACTTGACATTTCTATACATATCATTTTGCCACTAGAACACAAGTTCTTTTATCTGCTATATTTCAAGTAACTCTACCACAAGTACGGTGAACATTTGACAAATGTAAGAGATTTCCATAAACAAATTCTCACACCGATTATCTATACTCCAGTTTATACATAGAAAGTTACGTGTTAAACTTAGTATCATAGAATTTTTAGGACACGAAACAATATTACTGCAATCATATAGTGCAGGCCCTTGAATCTGAAGCTGAAAACTACAGATAATTGAAAATTCTAACTTTGTAAAATTCCTATATTTCAAAGATAGCTTTAAAAAAAAAAAGGCTCAGTTAAAAATACGCCCTTGTTGTTCCTTATTTCCCTAGCTGCTTTCTGGTGGGGCTCTTTTATCTCCTTACCTTTACCAGCCTCAGAAGTATATGGGTGGCACTGAACTTGGTAGCAGCATTTTTAGAAATTCTGGCAGGGGTGATGTCAGTCAATTAAAATAAATGACAACAACAACAACAAAAAATTTATAAATAAATACTTAGAAATACTTTTTGTGCATCTTCCAATTTTTATGTCTATTAATTATCAAAATAGCTGATATTTATTGAGGGCTTATTAATGTGCTAGGCACTGTCTTAAATGTTTTATTTATATAAGTCAATCTGTACAAATATCCTGAAGAAGATACTACCATCATCCCCATTTCACAGATTAGGACACAGAGGCACAGAGATGGTAGATAAAAATTATCCATGGTCACCTAGTTTGTAACTGGCAGAGTCAGAATTTAAACTCAATCTGACTGCAGAGCCAAAAACCTAATGACTATGCTATATATGATTCATATAGCCAGTACGTTTAGTACTGCTAAGAAAGTTGATAAAAATAAAAGTTATATATAAAGAGCTATGTATGATTTTAAAAATGTATCAACCAAAGTTTAACACAGTAAAAACTAAAATACATAACTCTCATCTCTTCCATTTTCCAACTCAGAAAGAAGAATGAAAAAATTATTCTCAAGTTTTCTAAAAAATAAGGCTCTCTAGAAGTTTCTAAAATACCACTTGGCGGGTTAGGAGAAAACAAAGTTAGATACTTACTGGCCAGGCTGGAAATCCTTTTCATTCACAACTGCACAGTTGGTTAAAGATAATTCATCTGTAGGACATCTTGCAGCTTGCATAGTCTATAAAAATCAATGATTAGGAAAATAAAATTAGGTCATCTTTCATAACCTTAAAGAATAAGTTTATGTGTCCTGTCCTCTGTTCCTCATCACCTGCCATAAATACCTATTGTTTTTGACTCCCTGCATTCCTTCTTCTGTGGTAACAGCAAACCCTTCCTTTGGGAAACTGTTCCCTCCCCATTCCATACGCTTTTGCGGGCCTGCCAATCCCAGTACACAGGCAATCACAGAGTTCTATTTCATCAGTGGATTTTATACAGACATGTGCCAGAAGGACACTTTCCCTTGCCTCACTACTGCATACAGGAGGACTTTCTGCTCTATAAGAGAGTGAAACTATTACAAGAAAGCAAAGGTAACAGAGATACAGACACTTTGAAACACAGACCTGACAACCAAGTTAAAGCCCTTGAGACAAATACTGAAGATTGGTATGAACCAATAAATTTTTTTCACTCAAACTTATTTCGTTTGTTTTCCATCTTTTCTAGAGAAAAAAAAATTCTGACTGATTGAAATACAATGAAGTAAATTCGCTAACTTTAATAAAGTGTATCATGAAAAAATATCTTTTGAGAAGATCCCAAATGGTATGAGCCACAGCTCCTAAGGATGAAGAAAAGTCATCTTACAAATACCTCCCAACAAAGATAATTAGTGGGTATATTTTTTTCAAACAGCAATTAATCTTTTTGATCAAGAGCTTCCAGCAAAACATTCCTTCATATAACCTACTTAACTGATAACCCTTCCACCATTCTCTAGGGTTTCCAAGTTAGTGAAATACGACCTTTGTAGTCATGACATGTAGTTTTTGACTAAAGTACTCAATTCTTTAAACCTCAAGCCAAAGCTGATTCTTCTTAAATTTGCCTCCCAAATACAAATGTACAGAGCAAAAATTACCTTTTGCTTTGATTTTAACTAAAAGACTAGTTTCAATATAGTTATCCCAGTTAGAGCAGTGATTCCTAAAGTGGGCTGTGTGCAACAGAAGGATTTGCAAATAATTGGGGATCCCTGGGTGGCTCAGCAGTTTAGCGCCTGCCTTTGGCCCAGGGCGCAATCCTGGAGTCCCGGGATCGAGTCCCACGTCGGGCTCCCGGCATGGAGCCTGCTTCTCCCTCCTCCTGTGTCTCTGCCTCTCTCTCTTTCTCTCTCTCTCTGTCTATGATAAATAAATAAATAAATAAATCTTTAAAAAAAAAAAAAAAGGATTTGCAAATAATCCAAGCATCAAAATTACCTACATTTAGAAAACAGACCTCAAAATTGTTATCTCACAAAATATTAAGACAAGATTATAAAAAATAGTGAAACAGAATTTTGATTTTTATATTTTTAATAAAATAAAAAGAATATTTTTCATCTTTAGTTCATCCTTTTAATCTCATTTTGTATATGTTTTACTATGCATATAAACTATTAGTATGTCACTTACAAATAAATATGTAGATATTTTGGAGATACATGACCAAAAACATGTTTTACTTATGGGATTCATAAAATGCTTGGAAATCACTTATTTAGAACATGAAGTAAATAAAGTCTGAATCATAAGTCTGCACTATAAATGAGATAGTATGGTTAGTTTGAATACCATCTGACAAAAGTGTACCAAACTTAAATTTCCCACCCATCCTGGGGTCTCTCTCACCTATAAGCTTCTTCTTTGTATATTCTTCTCTCTCCCCGAATGCTGAGCCTCTTGCCTAGCTAACTCCTAATCATTTAAACAATTCTCAGCTCAAGACATTACTTTTTCTAGAAGACCTTCCTAGACACATTTCCCTCTCCAGTAAACTGATACAATAAACCTCAAATGAAAGCTCCTGACTGTATTTTTATTGTCTGTTTACATGTTTGCATGGCATAAAACACCTTAAGCTTTTCAAGGACTAAGACTATATCTTACTTATATCTGGGGTTCCCCAGGACTAGTATAGGGCTTGGTACACAGCGAGTGTTCATCAAATATCTGCTGAATAAATGAACTTATGGATCAATACAAACCTAACTGCAGAATAAATAGTTCAAAGGACATGTGCATAAAGCACATTTCAAGGTTACTTGGGAGGTGATATGAAATAAATTATCTAACAGTTCAAAATTACACAGAACTGATATAGCCAAAGTAATATAAAAAAAAGCTTACAAAATGGTAAGTTAAGCTTTTCATTTGTAAACTTGTTGTCCTTCAAAAGAAGGTGAAAAACTCTGTAGAAGTCTTCTGACTAGCCAACTAAAACAGATGCTGTAAAAGGCCTCCCTACTGGAATCTAGAAGCATCTGTGTTTTTATTATAAGCCAAGCAGGGTATCTCATCTTCTCATCAAAATATCAATTCCTATAAATAGTAGCTGTTTATTTACCACAGTAATGGCAAGGGAAAATTCCACAATTTTTCTAAAACTGACCTTGCCTCTAGGAAACAATAATAAAAACTCAGCTTCTACAACCATGCAGCTATTATGAAATGAAAATACTACACTGGTAAGCAATATTATATAAGTTCAGTTATCTGGGTTCCTAGAACATTTAACCATCTAAAGGCTATAAAATGTTTTCACTAACAATTTGAAATGTAAGAAATTAACAATTCATCGCTACCTCAAAAGAACAGAAATCTCGATAAATCTTTAATGGAAACTTTAGCAGAAGTAATTATATCATTACTTGAAAGCTGTTAAAAATGCAGAAAGAATTTGCTCCTCTTCATCAAAAAAAAAATTGGAAGGATTGAACCAGAATTTTTCTGGGCAATGTTATATGGTTTTCAAATTTAAATAGCATACTTCTGTCCAAAGGTCTACTTTAAGAACTAGAGTATTAAAATATATGTTATATTGTTTACCAAACAATTTAATAGGGCAAAAGAAAAAGAAAAAAAAAAAAGAGTGTAATACCTAACTAGAAGAGCTCATCACCAAATAACTGCCCCTACCCTAATTGCAACACTCATGAATCCATGGGTTCTTCCTCTGAAGTGCTTGAGACCTTGGTTACAACTCTCTAGAGACACACAAATCCCCCACAGGAAAGGGAAGTAGGACGGAGAACATGAACTTGCCCAGAGCCAGCTTCACTGACAAGTCTCATTGAATTATTTCTTGTCAGATGATCTTTGCTGGAAAATAACATTTTAGAACTGCACTGGTCTAGATCAAATCTAGAGTAACCACTAGACAGATATGGCTATTAAAATGAAAATTAGACACAATTAAAAATTTCATCCGTTAGTTTCACTAGCCACCTTTCAAGTGCCACATGCAGTTAGTAGCTATCACTGTGGAAAGTTTCATTGGACAGGGCTCATCTAGAATAATGTGAGAAAGTCCATCAGTAATACCTGTCTTCAGTCCTATGGAATCACTCTGTGCTATAAACTCCTCTAATAATTTCTATTAAAATTCTGAAGTCACATGAGCCTACACAGGATGGGATAGAAATAAATTAAATTTGTATGTCCTAAAATTATCTCTCAAAGAGCCTGTAGGGATACTTTCACCTTATCCATTTCAGACCAATAACTATTCACATAAATGAATCTCCTGACATCCCTAAGGGCCTTAAAATTCCTTTACAGATTTACACTGAAAAAGAAAAAAGCAAGTTCCCATTTTGGTTTTTTGTGGGGGAACCCCAGAGAAAAATGTAAAAGGCTGATAATATTTAAATGCTGGCAAAAACATAATATAGTTTCTTATAAAGTTAACGTGATCCAGGAAGTCTATACTTAGCTTTTTATTCAGATGAAAGCATATAGCTACATTCGTACACAGATGCTCACAGAAGCTTTATTCATAATAGACAAAAAGTAGAAAGCAACACAAGTGCCTACCAACACATGAACGGATAAACAAATTGTAGTACAGCCATACAATGGAATACTAACCAGAAATTAAAAAGAAACTATAGACATAAACTTCAAAAACATAATAATGACGGGATCCCTGGGTGGCGCAGCGGTTTGGTGCCTGCCTTTGGCCCAGGGTGCGATCCTGGAGACCCAGGATCGAATCCCACATCGGGCTCCCAGTGCATGGAGCCTGCTTCTCCCTCTGCCTGTGTCTCTGCCTCTCTCTCTCTCTCTGTGTGTGTGGCTATCATAAATAAATAAATTAAAAATTTTAAAAAAACATAATAATGAGGAAAAGAAACCAAATGCAACATAAGAGTTCACTGGATATTATATAAAAAGTATAGCAAATCAACTTAATGGAAATGCACCAAAATATAAAAAACAACTATGACTGGATAACGGAACTATGAGTGATTTCATTTCATCTTTTTTTCCTGCATTTTCCAATTTTACCAAATTAAAATTTTTGTTTTAAAGTTCATTGATGGAGTAGCCCCAGTGGCTGAGCGGTTTAGCACCGCCTTCAGCCTAGGGCCTGATCCTGGAGACCCAGGATTGAGTCCCACGTCAGGTTCCCTGCATGGAGCCTGCTTCTCCCTCTGCCTGTGTCTCTGCCTCTCTCTCTCTGTGTCTGTCATGAATAAATAAATAAAATTTTTTAAAAAAAAATAAATAAAGTTCATTGATGGTGAGGTGCCTGGGTGGCTCAGTCAGTTAAGCGTCCAACTCTTGATTCTGGCTTAAGTCATAGTCTCAGGGCCATGAGATCCAGCCCTGCATTAGACTCCACACTCAGCAAAGAGTCTACTTGAGATTCTCTCTCTCTCTCTCTCTTCCCCCCTCTGTGCCTCCCCCTGCTCGTGCTCACTCTCACTTAGGCTCTTCCTCTCTCAAATAAATAAATAAATCTTTAAAGTTAACTGATGGCATTTCATTTTAAACCTCTGTCTGCTTCTGTATAGACAGTTATGAACATGCACATTAGGAAAATAACTCAAAGGACATGCTTAATAAAGGTCGTTGTCATTATGCATGACATGTAAGACACTGTCTCATCCTTTGTGTTTTCTTCATAATAAAATAATGTTGGTTAAATCTAATTTTCTTTGATAACAGTGTGACAAGGATTTCTGTAAATAAGAGCACTTCTAGCAAACTCAGTAAGAAGCTGTAAAATATGGTTTGAAACAGAACCATTTGATAAATATAAAGTTAAAGATTTATTTATATTGGGCAGGTTAACCAATGACAGTATCTAAATGAGCACTAAATCATAGTCAGTTAACTGAGTCTTTGGCACTGTGAATAAATAATTTCCTCTCCAAGACTGCATTACTTTGGGAAAGTTCGTCAATGTCTTAAAAATTACTTAAGAATTTGGAGAAGTACCTGTAACGATATCTAGCACATGACAGAGACTCAATAAATATTTGTTGAATTTTAAAACTTTTGGAGATATATCTACAGAGTTGAAGAAAATTAATGCCTTTCTTTTTTTTTTTTTTTTTTTTTTTTAATTAATGCCTTTCTAAGCAGATAAATACATACAACCAAAAAGTGCTATAAATAGGAAATAGACAACAAGGTTCCAAGTACAACAGAAACAAAAACTGTTTGGGACACCTGGGTGGGCACACAGTGGTTGAGTGGTCTGCCTTTGGCTCAGGTCACGATCCCGGGGTCCTAGGATTGGAGCCCTGCATCTGCCTCTGCTTATATCTCTGCCTTTCTCTCTGTGTCTCTCATGAATAAATTAATAAAATTTTTAAAAAATCTTTAAAGTACCAGAAAGTTTAGCAAAAATGCATAAGACCCTCATGAAGAAAACCAATGCAAATACATAAAAGAATACCCAAATAAATGTAAAGAAATATGATGTTATTGTATGCAATGACTCAATATTGTAAGGATATCATCAACTCCAAATTAACCTATAAATGTAATGTAATTATAAGCAGAATCCCAATGGGTCATTCATATATTCAATCTAAACTGTAACTGCCAAGTAAAATATAGTAGAGGAAATGGGAGGGAATGTTTTAATTTATTAAACTAGCCAAGAAAACTTTTAGGAAGAATAAGGGGAAATGGCCCTACTAGATATCAAAACATGCTATGCACAGTAATTAAAACAAGATGGTATTGTGCAAAAACAAACAGTTCAATGGAGTAAAACCACCAACCCAGAAATAAGAACAGATACACAAGGACGCCTGGGTGGCTCAGCGGTTGGGCATCTGCCTTTGGCTCAGGGCGTGATCCCAGGATCTGGGATCAAGTCCCACATTGGGCTTCCTGCGAGGAGCCTGCTTCTCCCTCTGCCTATGTCTCTGCCTCCCTGTCTCACGTGAATAAATAAATAAATCTTAAAAAAAAAAAAAAAGAACAGATATACAGAAGAACTTAATATACAAGACTGGGAATCAGTGGAGGAAATTATTCAGTAATGGTGTTGAGACAACTAACTATCCATTTGGTGGTGGTGAGGGAGGAGTGTTAATAACAATAGATAGTATGTTTTGGGAGATTTATTAAGTGCTAGGCACTATTTAAGAGCTTTACATTCCTGTAAGCATTCCAGCTCACAATTCTTTATTATCAAAATCCAGTATTACAGTTGACCCCTTGAACTACATGGATTTGAACTCCACTTCTATGCAGCTTTTTTTTGATAAATATATTACAGTATAATAAATATATTTTCCAAAAAAAATAAATGTATTTTCCATATATATATATATACATATATATATATACACACACACACACACATATTTGTTTTAATCAAATAAACTCTTTGCCCAACATGAGGCTCAAATTCACAACCTCTAGAGTCACATGCTACCAACTGAGCCAGCTAGGTGCCGCCCTTATGATTCTCTTCACATTTTTTCTCCAGCTTAATTCATTGTTAAAAATATAGTATATAATACATACAGCACACAAAGTAAGTGTTATTCAACCATTTATCAATAAGGCTTCTGGTAGCTGTAGAATATTAGTAGTTAAGATTTTGGGGAGTCAAAAAATTTTTTAAGATTTTATTTATTAAAAAAAAAAGATTTTATTTATTTATTCATGAGAGAAGCAGAGACATAGGCAGAGGGAGAAGCAGACTCCCTGTGGGGAGCCCAATGCAGAACTCAATCCCAGAACCCTGGGATCACATCCTAAGCCAAAGGCAGATGCTCAACCACTAAGCCACCCAGGCATCCTCTCTAAGTGGAATTTCAACTGCACAGGGAGTCAATGTCCCTAACCCCCTTGTCCTTTAAAGGTCAACTGTAACTACCTCACTCTAGCTACTGCTTTAGTTTCTCACAATGCAAGAAAATTACTTCTCGCTAAATAATTTTTTAACGTGATTCATTCTGAATACTGCATACTTAAAAGAGAAAAAAATTCTAATTTTAAGGTGAATAAGCTGAAGATTGCATATTTTCATTCCTATAGGTACCTTCAATATAATTCAAGCACATAATACAGTTTCATTTCATCACCTTCAAGGATCACAATATTCCATTGTTTAACTTCAACCATGTTGACAACCCAATCTTGGACTTCTAGCCTTCACAACTGTGAGAAATAAATTTCTGTTGTTTAAAGTTACCCAGTGGGATCCCTGGCTGGCGCAGCGGTTTAGCGCCTGTCTTTGGCCCAGGGCGCGATCCTGGAGACCCGGGATCAAATCCCACGTCGGGCTCCCGGTGCATGGAGCCTGCTTCTCCCTCTGCCTATGTCTCTGCCTCTCTCTCTCTGACTGTGTGCCTATCATAAATAAATAAAATAAAATAAAAATAAAAATAAATAAAAATAAAAAAATAAAGTTACCCAGTCTCTGGTATTTTATTGTAGCAGCCCAAATAGACTAAGAGAATTTCATATAACATACAATTCATTTTTAAAGTGTGCACTTCAGTGGTTTGTACTATATTCAGTATGTTGTGCAATCATCACCATTAACTCCATATAATTTCCAGAAAACTCCAAAAAGAAATTAAGTACAATTAATAGTCCTAATTCTCCCCACTCTTTACCTTCTGATAACCACTAGTTTAACAGTCTCTATGGATTTTCCTATTCTGGACATTTCATATAACAATAAAATCTGTCAACTTTGTGTGACTGTCTTCTTTCACTAGGCATAATGTCATCAAGATTTTCTATATCGTAGCATGTGACTAGATCATTCATTCACACTGTATGAACAGACCACATTTATTTATCTATTCAGCAGCTGATAGACACTGGGTTATTTCTACTTTTTGGCAATTATAAATAATGCTATGAACATCCATGTAACAAGTTTATATATATAAGTATATACTTTCAACTCACTTGGTTATATACCTAGGAGTAAAATTACTGAGTCATTGTTTAACTTTTTTTTTTAAGATTTTATTTATTTATTCATGAGAAACACAGAGAGAGAGAAAGGCAGAGACACAGACAGAGGGAGAAGCAGGCTTCATGCAGGGAGCTTGACATGGGACTCGATCCCGGGTCTCCAGGATGACGCCCTGGGCTGAAGGCGGTGTTAAACCGCTGAGCCACCAGGGCTGCCCTCTGTTTAACTTTTTGAAGAATGGCCAAACTGGGTCTGAAGTGGTACCTCATTGTTGGTTGTTGTTTTTTTTTTTTTTTAAGATTTTATTTATTTATTCATGAGAGGTGCAGAGAGAGAGAGAGGCAGAGACATAGGCAGAGGTAGAAGCAGGCTCCATTGCAGGGAGCCCAACGTGGGACTTGATCCCAGGTCTCCAGGATCATGCCCTGGGCTGAAGGCAACACTAAACCGCTGAGCCACCAGGGCTGCCCTTCATTGTGGTTTTTAAAAAACATTTTTTAAACACTGGGCATGAAGCTGGTCTGCAGATTCCACTTGGAAAATCACTGTATTAAGTAAAGAGAAATAAATTTCATAAAACAGAAATACCAATACGTTCCTTTCTTTCTACAACAGAAATATGAAAAAGAGGCTTCAATGATGCTCCAAGGCCATTTCATCATTTAACCTGATAAACACAATTGAGTTTATTTTGATGCTTGATAAGTAGTAAAGTGATTGGGAGGCTTTATATACAAAAAACAGTAATCAGACTCAATATCCGCATATGGAGAAAAAAGACTAACATGAAATCCAGCAGCTATTTAAATTTAGATCTATGCCACATTATTAATGATCTGAATAACAGAATAAACAGCGGTACAGTATTCAATAGGCTGGCAAAGAATGTAACATTAAAATTCAAACTACATTGTCCAAAATGATAATTTATTAAGGTATTTAGAAATAAACATTCATCCATTCACTTAACATTCACTAAGTAATACCTCCACACCGGGCCTGTTTTAAACAGTGAGAATCACATCTTCTATCATCTCACAAAATGTCAATATTATTCTCTAGGAGAAAAGTAACTAGGACAACTAAATATTTTTAATTCCCCCACAATGATGTTCTTTGGAAGATCCAGAATCAGTGATAATTGCTATTTTTGTTACTTGTCAACCAAGTAAGAAAATGTCTGTTCATATGCATATAACACAAAAAACACTTTGCAATACTTAAAAATCTACCAGCAAAACCCTAAGACACTCTTTATTATTTAGGTATTTTAAAAATAAGTGAATTATTGGGTTTCAAAAATGACAACTTATTTCTTACTTTAACAATTTTCACGTTTTCTCCATTACCAAAGATCTATATGGCTAGTGCAAAACACGTAAAAACTTTAGCACTTCACTCTGAATTTAGCAAAGGACCAAAATACCCTGCATTACTCATAAACAGCTGGTGCTAATTCATTTGATTTCAGATCTATAGAGCACAAAGTTGTGATAAATTATTAGTACTATTTGGCCTAATGTCAAAAAAAAAAAAAAAAAAGGAAAAGAAAATCAGCTTTTTAGAGTAATTCAGCTAAATTTTATTGAAATTATCTTTTATCTGCCCTTGTAAAGCATGAGGAAAAAATGTAGGTTAAATCAATAGCAATAAAGATAATTTTTTTCCTAAAGATTTTTTATTTTTAGGTAATCTCTACACCTAACATGAGGCTTGAATTCATGACCCAGAGATTGAGTCTCATGCTTTACTGACTAAGCCAGTTAGGCACCCCAATAAAGATAAATTTAAATTTAAAGATAAAGATATCTTTTAAAAGAAGAGATTACTTTCATATGGAAAAGGGCCAAGAAATTCCAAATTAAAAAAAAATGAGGGAGCAAGAATAATTTCAGAATACAGCAAGAATAATTTTAAAGCTATCATATAATATATATAACATAAATAATACAATTACTACAAAACATATAATGTTTAATATTAAAGCTTTTTTTTCAAAGATTTTATTTATTTGAGAGAGAGACAGAGAGACAGAGCACAGGGGAGAGAGAGAGTAAGAAGCAGACTCTCTGCTAAGTGGGGAGCCTGACATGGGGCTTGATCCCAGGACCCTGAGATCATGATCTGAGTGTAAGGCAGACACTTAATTGCACCACCCAGGCACCCCTACATCTCTTAATTAAGACAGGGGTATTGGTACATATATAGACAAACAAAAGATGAACCACAGAAGAGTCCAGACTTGGGTGGTTATAAAACAGAGATAGCATTAAAAATCAGTGGGGAAAAAGGATGGACTCAATAAATGATATTGGGACAACTGGCTATACATATGGAAAAAACAAAATTAGCTTCCGAATTCACACCAAACACAAAAATAAATTCCAGATGAATTAAATACCAAAATGTAAAAACCAAAATTTTAAACCTTTTAGAAGAAAATCCTTTTGAAGACAGGTAAAGATTTCTTTTGCAGCATCTACATGGCTCAGACCATTGGACAGCCCATTCTTGGTGTCGGCTCAGGTCATGATCTTAGGGTACTGGGACTGAGCCCGTCAGGCTCCAAGATCAGTGGGAAGTCGGCTTCAGGATTCTCTCTTTTTCTTTCCCTCTGCCCTTCCCCTGCTCTCTCTCTAAAATAAATTTTAAAATCTTAAAAAAAAGTTTTCTTTTAAAATACCCAAACACAATAATCATAAAGGTAAAGTGAGTAATTATAGCTATAATAAAATTTAAATCTAAAACTCTGTAAACATGAAAAGATCACCACTGTCTGGGAGAGGCTATTTACAACTAAATAAGAACCAGATTCCAAAGCATACCTTACTCCCCTCAAAAGGAAAACCATACAAATCAATTTTTTAAAAAAATGCTAACAGCCAAAAGGTAACAGCAGGCAAAGGATATACAAAGGTGAGTCACAGAAGAGGAAATCCCAATGACCAATAAAAAAAATTGCTCAATCTCACTAGTAATTAGGGAAAAAATGCAAACTTAAACAATAAGATTATATCATATTGTAAAAACTAAAATGTCTGTATGTTAAGTGCTGGAAAAGACGTGTAACGGGCACTCATACACTGCTGGCAAGAGTACAAACTGGTATAACTAGGTGAAGACAAAGGTAACTCATCACCCACCAATTCTATGTAGCAACAGGATACATATTTTAGACATGTATCCTAAAGAAACTCTTACATATATACGTAAAGAGACATATAGAGGAATGTGTACTCCAGAAAAAATAAAATTAGAAGCCACTTAAATTATCCTCAGATAAGGAAACAGAGAATTGTGGTATATTCACAAAATAGGATACTACCTAGTAATCAAACAGAATTAACTAGCTCTCTATATATCAACATGGCTAAATTTCAAATGCCATTTTAAATTTTTAAAATGCAGTTTGCAAAAGGAAATATACAGTATGACACCAGTATATATATTTTTAAAAAACACAAAACAGTATATTACCTATGAGCGCAAAGATACATAAACGTGAAAAAAAGGATCTATACTAACTTTAGAATAGTGGTTATTTCTGGGAAAGGTTAGTGGAATCAAAAGGAGATACAGGGATCCCTGGGTGGCGCAGCGGTTTGGCGCCTGCCTTTGGCCTAGGGCGCGATCCTGGAGAACCAGGATCGATTCCCACGTCGGGCTCCCGGTGCATGGAGCCTGCTTCTCTCTGCCTGTGTCTCTGCCTCTCTTTCTCTCTCTGTGACTATCATAAATAAATAAAAATTAAAAAAATATATTTAAAAGGAGATACAAAAGAGATTCAATTGAATCTGTAATGTTTTATTTCTAAAAATTAAAGTTCTGAAACAAATACCACAATATGTTAACACTTAAATCTGGGTGCTAAGCATATGGATATATGTTATGCTATTTGCTGTACTTGCTTGAAATTTTTTTTTTAAGATTTCTTTTTTTTTTTAAGATTTTATTTATTTATTCATGAGAGACAGAGAGAGACACACACACACACACAAGGCAGAGGGAGAAGCAGGCTCCATGCAGGGAGCTGGACTTGGGATGCCTGACGTGGGACTCTATCTCCGGTCTTCAGGCTCATGTCCTGGGCTGAAGGCGGCGCTAAACCGCTGAGCCACCAGGGCTGGGCTTTTTTTCTTTTTTTTTTTTTTTTAAGTAATCTCTATACCCAACTCAACTCATAATCCCAAGATCAAGAGTTGCATGCTCTTCTGAGTGAGCCAACTAGGCACCCCATGCTTAAAATCTCTTAGAGTATATATAAATTATACTTGTTTTAATGCATAGAGCTTCTAGAAATAATTATAGTCAAGTAAGGAATAGTTTCCATCATAAAAAATAAGTTGGAGGGGTGCCTGGGTGGTTCAGTCGGTCGAACATCTGCCTTTAGCTCAGGTCATGATCCTGAAGTGCCAAGATCCAGACCCAGGTCAAGTCCCTGCTGGGTGGGGAATCTGCTTCTTCCTCTGCCCCTAACGCTCCTCATTCTCTTTTTTTTTTTCTCTCTCTCTCTCACTTTCTCTCTCAAGTAAATAAGTGAAATATTAAAAAAAAAAAAATAGATTGGAAATTATGACATTAAATCACTAGGAAACTGAAGACAGCATAATGTAGGCCTCAGAGCCCATTCAAGAGTATTAATACTGAAGTGTAAGCAAGGATCACATTAAAAGATTTTTACCTAAGATACCATACCTAGAGTATGGACCCTTAAGAATTGCAGTATAGCACCTGTCTAGTATATTGCCAATGCAAGTGTTTTCAAAGGTTCACACTGTTCTGCCAATTCAAGAATTTTCAACAGTACAATAGTATAGTTTCACCTTATACTGTTGCACCTTGTTTTAAATACTTGAAAAAAGAACACATCCATTTTAAGCATAAATTCCTTTTGTTTCAAAAAGAAGCTATTTAACGGTGTTAGAAAGAGTTCAATTTTACTTTCTAAAACGTATTTGCATTTGAAGATACTTTTTAATATCTCCACTAAAGAGGTGCTTGGGTGGCTCAGTTGGTTAAGTATCTGCCTTCAGCTCAGGTCATGATCCCAGCCAGGATTCTAGGATCAAGCTCCAGCAAGCCCAAGGCTCTGCTCAGCGGGGAGTCTGCTTCTCCCTCTCCCTCTGCCACTCCTGTTTGTGTGTGCTCTCTCTGTCTCAAATATTTTTTAAAAAGCAAATAAAATTTACAGTAAAGTAACATACAAAAACAATAACTACTGCATATAAGATTGCAGAAAGTTGATATGCTTTGGACAGCAGACCTCTGATTTTAGGAAACAAGACTACAAAACATTCTGTATTATCTGTTTGGACTAGTGGTATTACACATAAACTATCCCCAATTCACAACCTGTGCCCCAAACTACCTGAAGGTTGATTATTTGGTAAAGATGTCATTTACGCACAAAAATCTTATAAATGGCTAAGTTTCTTGGGGTGCATGGATGGCTTAGTTGTTTGAGCATCATGACTCTTGGTTTCCACTCAGGTCATGATCTCATGATCTCACACAGTAGAATAGAGCCGGGCCTCCAGCTCCTAAGAATCTGCTTCAGATTCTTTCTCCCTCTCCTTCACTCTCCCTTTCTGCCCTTCCCCACTCTTGTTCATGCAGGCACGTGCTTGCTCTCTCTCAAATAAAATCTTTCAAATTAAATAAATAAATGGCTAGGTTTCTAGATTAGGTTACAAAAGTTTCATCAGGGATCCCTGGGTGGCGCAGTGGTTTGGCGCCTGCCTTTGGCCCAGGGTGCGATCTTGGAGACCTGGGATTGAATCCCACGTCGGGCTCCCGGTGCATGGAGCCTGCTTCTCCCTCTGCCTGTGTCTCTGCCTGTGTCTCTGCCTCTCTCTCTCTCTCTCTCTGTATGACTATCATAAAAAAAAAAAAAAAGTTTCATCAATATACTGATACTAAATATACTGGCCTGCCCTTATCAAAATGTGAGATTAGGTAAATTTGACCTCTAACATCTTTGTACATCTCATTCAACTCCTAAGAGAGTTCTCTCCCTTAGATTCCTATTTAATATCATCTTATTCCTATTTCTTCACAACAAATTACCTCAGCTAGGTATAAGAATTTATGAAGAAACTAATCCATTGTCTTTATTTGCATGACTGTATGTATATTTTCGAAAAGGACTGCTGAATCTCCAGTAATTGAGATTTCTGGTAATTTTAAATGATAGAGTACAAAAAAGTTCATACAACATGGAAAGCCTTTCTTCTTTTCTTTTTGATAACCAGATGGTGCTGGTGGTTTAGGGGCCCAAAAAGCAACACCAAAGAGAGCAACTTTATTAAAGAGTTTCTCCATACTTAGAGTCAGCTCTCCTAAACTATTAAGGCTGTATTTCAGATTCTTTCTTTCCTCTACTTCTGATTCTAGGATTCCAGAGAAGCTGTTAGCATAAAAGTTCTGATAGATAGATAGATAGATAGATAGATAGATAGATAGATAGATAGATAGAGTTGAAGCCTGGGGCAGTGGTAGCCAACTGTATGTGGAGTTTTTTCTAAATAAGAGTCTGTATTCAATGTAAGCATAAGAATTAGAACTATAGAATCTATTTTATTGCCAGCAAAAATTTAAGACAGCCAAGAATACTTATTACCTAATTCAATCTTTTTGAAAGGCCAAAGGTAATCAAGTAAGTTTAAATAAATTTATCATTTATTATAAAATGTATCCAACTTACAATTCCATTTTCTTATACAATAAATACACTAAAGAAGAGAATGACAAAAATTATTTTCTTTCAGGTTCTCTGCTTTTTAGATTAGAACCTTAAAGATATTTTAGGAATTAATCAAATTCTCATGATGTAGATGTTATTTACTGAATAATATCACACATTTTTTTTATTCAGCCAATTTCCCAGATGAACTAAACACGATGATCTATTTTGCCCAGAAAAAGCAAAGGACAAGATATACAGGTTACAAATGCTACCAATGATACATGTGATATAATGACACAATGAAAAAGTCTCCTTCAATTACACAATATAAATACCATATACAAGACATTAGAATGCCAAAATTAAACTAACCAAAAGCAATAATTCAAAATAGCTTTTCTCCCACAAAAAAGGGATTCAGAACTCATTGGAAAAGCATTACAACAAGGCTAACTCTATTTGTTAAACTTTAGTGAGTAGTTACTAGGAAATTATAGTTATCGGGAAAAATAGGACAATCAGGGACGGGCCAAAGGTGTTCAGATTTTCCAAAAAACAGAAGGTAGTTTTTGAAAATTAAACTTTGGCAGCAACCTCTAAAAGTTCTAGGTAAGGTAAATCTTCTCTTCTCTATACCCTTGTAACTAAGTTGGTGAAGCAGGTAATAGTATCAAAATGAGCTGGAATTCATATCCTGACACTGCTAGTTAGTTGTGAACCTAGCAAATTAACAAGCTCTTATCTCTGAATAAAACAATATTAATACTACCTAGCTTGCAGGGTGGTTTTGTCAAGATTAAATGAGATATGTTTGTATTTAAGTAATGGTACCCAAAGTATACTGATGTGTATCAGTCTAGAGGAAGGTCCCCATTAGCATGATCAAGGGCTATTTCTGATCCATTTTATCTCCTTTTGATCAATAACTTGAATGTAGACACAGAAGTCATAATTTTAAACCTACAGGAGAAAACAAAACCAGCAGACAGCACTACCAGGTTGTATAACATGAAAGAATTGAGAATTAAGAAGACCTTGAACAAGTAGCAGATAGGCCCTGACCTTAAAAAAAAAAAAAAATTGTAAAGGAGATAAATATAGGGTTTTACACTTAGATTTAACTTTAAAAATGCACAATACAGGGATCCCTGGGTGGCTCAGCGGTTTAGCACCTGCCTTTGGCCCAGGGCGCGATCCTGGAGACCCGGGATCAAATCCCACATCGGGCTCCCGGTGCATGGAGCCTGCTTCTCCCTCTGCCTGTGTCTCTGCCTCTCTCTTTCTCTCTCTGTGACTATCACAAATAAATAAATAAAATAATAATAATAATAAAATAAATAAAAATAAATAAATAAATAAAAATGCACAATACATAGAATGGGGTGGGGGAGCCAATTTTAAAAGAATACAAGAGTTTTAATTGACTATAAGCTCATTATGAGCCAAGAATGTGATTTACTGCAGGAAAAAAAGAGAATACAACTTTACCCTGTATTAATAATGGTAATGTCTAGCTCAAGAGAACAAGTGTTCAGCATATCCTTCACTAAACACGGTGTTCCACTGGGGACACATTTTAGAAGAAATATTGGCAAACAGCTTTTCCAAAATAAGGTAACCTAAATGATAAAGGGTTTGGAATACAGAATGTTAGACAAATTGGGAATGTTTAAATTGCAAAAGAGAAAATCTGAGAGAATATGTAACCTGTCTTCAAATATATGAGGACCTATCATACAGAAAAGGAACTGTGTCTAGTTCAATACAGCTCTAAACAGGGCAGCCCGGGTGGCTCAACGGTTTAGCGCCGCCTGCAGCCCAGGGCGTGATCCTGGAGACCCGGGATGGAGTCCCACATCGGGCTCCCTGCATGGAGCCTGCTTTTCCCTCTGCCTGTGTCTCTGCCTCTCTCTTTCTCTCCTCTCTGTGTCTCTCATGAATAAATAAATAAAATCTTTAAAAATATATATATAGCTCTAAACAGCTAAAAATTACATGGTACTCCACATAAAAAAGACCTTTCTAATATGACACTAAATTGGGCTAGCTTTAATAGTGATGCACCTTCTACTGCTACAGTATTCAGAGATTAAATTAGCTTCATTTTAAACAAAAATGTACTGGGTACTTAGATCCTAGGCAATATGCAAAGCACCAGTGATGATAATGAGGAAATGAACATGGTCTCTTCTTTCATGGAAGATAAATGATCAAGGCAAATAACCACACGGATAAATTTAAAATAACAAATAAATCTCTAAGGAAAGGAATACAGCTCTTCAAGAACATTTAACAAAGGATTATGACTTATGTGGGATCAGAACAGGCTTCCCTTCAATAGATGAGTGATCTATGAGTAGGAGGTAAATGGTTAGGAACAGAACATCACAAAGAAGGGAAACAGCACATGCAAAGACCTTGTGGTAAGAGAAACTACTAAAGTTCAAGGAACTGAATGGCTTATATAACCTGAGCACAGAGAGTAGGGCAGTGAGTACAGAGTAGCAGAAGTAGAACCACAAAAGGCCTTAAAGGCCCAGTTTGGATTTCATCTTCTCCCCAAATTAACCCGATACTATTGAGGTAGGGGTTTAAGTAGCCAACAGGCATGGGAAGAAACAATCAATGTGGAAAATGCTGTAAAGAGACCTCTAGTGAGCTTCCTGAAGTAGTCCAAACCACAAATTATGGTAGTTTGAGAAAATGTGGTGGAAATGAAGATACAGAGAGGTGGACAGATTGAAGATACTTTTCAGGATATTAAAATGACAGGAACTCCTGGGCGGCTCAGTGGTTGAGCATCTGCCTTCAGCTCAGGGGGTGATCCAGGGATCCAGGATCGAGTACCGCATCAGGCTCCCTGCAAGAAGCCTGCTTCTCCCTCTGCCTATGTCTCTGCCTCATTCATTCTCTCTCTCTCTCTCTCTGTATGTGTATGTCTCATAAATAAATAATAAGAATCTTTAAAAAAAAAAAAAAGAGGATATTAAAATGACAGAACCCACATGACCAGTTCAGTGGATTATTTGGTTATAGCTTAAAGCAGCAATGCCCTCCCCCCCCCACCGCCAAAAAAAAGCAGCAATGCCCAAGCCAGATTCTTCAGCCCTAATAATACCCTTTTTGCAAAGGGGTGGAGTTGGGTGGAACAGAACTCAGTGATGAATTTTACTGGAGGGACAGAGGATGTGGTAAAAAAGAAGAAAGGATGACCATGACCACCACCACAACCACCTTTCCAACCCACACTGGTTTTCAGACTATATAAGTGGATGCACGGTGATGCCATTCACTGAAATAGAAAACAGGAAAAGTACTAATTAGGTGGGCTAAGATCATGGGTTTAGATGTGAACAGTAGTAGAGTTTGAGGTGCCTTGATTTTACATAGGAAGTCTGACATTGATCTGGAACTTAAAGGATAGGTGTGGACTGGGAGTAAAATATTGAGAACCATTGGCATATGGATGGTAATTGAAGCTACAGGCTTAGAAGAGATTGCCTGAAGAGAAAACAGAGAAGAGAGCCTTGAGGAATATCTGCACTGAATAACAGGGTAGAGGAGGGTGAGTCTGCAAAAGAGAGGTAGGAGTAAAAACAAGCAAGGCTGCACAGAAGCCATGGGAAGAGCGTTTTCATGAAATGGTCAATGTCAAATGCTGTGGAGACATCAACTCAAAGAATGAAAAATGTCAATTAAGGGTGCTTGAGTGGCTCAGCTGGTTGAGTGTCTGCCTTCTGCTGGGGTCAGGATCTCAGGGTCCTGGGATCGGGTCCCAGGTCAGGCTCCCTGCTCAGGGAGGAGCCTGCTTCTCCCTCTCCCTCTGCCTTCCTCTCCTTCTACCCCTTCTCTCCGTCTGCCCTGCCCCCCCCCCCCCCCCCCCGCCCCGTGTGCTCGGGCTCTCTCTCTCAAAAAGAAAAAAAAAAGAAAGAAAGAAAAGAAAGAAATAAAAGAAAAGAAATCTTAAAAGAAAAAAAAGAAAAATGTCAATTAAGTTTAGGAACTCGTTTCAGTGGACTGATACGGCCAGCAATCAGACCTCAGTGGGCTGAATAGGTGGTAAGCAAATGGAAGACAGTAAATGTACACAACTCCATCAAAATTTCTAGCTGAAAAAATGGGAAGAGAAAAGGAGACAGCTGTGAAGGTGGAGGGAGGGTTTCTCTTAAAATGGAAGAAGATTAAGTATGTTAAGAGGGAAAAGGTGAATACATAGGAGTGGGGTTCCTTGGGTGGGGGAAAAAAGAGACTCTGAAACATGAGTAGAGAGAGAGTAGCCATAGATTAAAGGAGAGGCTATGGGGAAGAGGAAGAGGTCAAATTAAATGACCTTTAAGGTGTCTTCTCACTCCATAATTTCACGACTTTCAATGCCATTTAGATAGGACATCCGCATGCACGCATAAATTTATGCAAACTTGTTCAAGTCTTCCAGTATAAATAAATCGGCCAAGCACATCCTTATCCCCTAGTGACGCAGTTAATGTCCCTACGTTTATGACCAGTGTAATCTCTGGGCAAGATCCATCCCTCAGAGAGAGCTTTTAGCTCAACGCACACTGCAGCACCGCACCGAACCAGCCCTCGCCAAACCCATACTACACCGCGATTTTAAGAAGCTAAAGGAGGAAGTGAAATTTAAAATCCTGAAACTACAATATACCCTACTACATTCAAAGCGACTGTCATTCACAAAAACAAAACGCGACACCCCAAACGCACCCCCACTCCAAGCTGAGGACACTCCTGCCTGTTCCGACGGTGACAGGTCCCCCAGCCAGGCTCAGGTCTAACGCTACAAGTCATTTGCACCTCCTCCTTCCTTTCCCAAGACCTTTCACACTCTAAAGCAGCAGAAATGGGTTCCTAAGGGTCCTTCCACAGCCCTCGCCCCCACGCAGCCGACGGATCCCCCGCAGTTATCCCCGCGGCTGCACCTAATAAGCTCTGGCTAGGGGGGTGCGACGCCCCCAGAGCCCGTCCGACGGGGCTGGGACCGCCGCAACCCTGCGGCTGGCTTGGGGGACGCGGATAACAAGCCCCGGGGGACAGAACGCGAGCAGCAGAGGAGACCCAGGAGACCCAGGGTGGTGAGGGGCGCAGCTCCCCTCGAGCTTCCTCGGGCGGATGGAGTTTCTGAGGCTAATCCCCTGCCACCGCTCCCCCTTCTCACCCTCAAGCCCTCCTCTGGCTGGCCGCCCCCCCGGACCCCCCATCTGCTCGGACTCACTCCCCCTCCCCCTCGGGCCGTCGGGACCTCAGAGCGCCCGCGAGCCCGGCGCCCTCGCCTCGAGCCGCAGCTCCGGGGCCGCCACTCACCCGGCCCGCCATCTTCGCGGACACGTCCGGCTTGGCGGCTACAGCTGGGCGCTCAGGAGAGCCCGCCCCCGCCGCGCGCGCGCGCGCCCGTCGCCCGCCCTCGCGCAGGCGCGCAGCCGCCGTGAAGCCGCGCGCGCACGCGCGCGCGCCCCCGGCCGCGTCCCCCGGCGCCCCCGCCCCGCAGAGCATGCGCCGGCTCCGCGGCTGCGGACACGAGGGCGGGGCGGCGGCGCCATCTTGAGCGCGGGCTGCGGGTCTCGCGAGGGTGTACCTCGGGGTGTACCTCGACCGAGTGCGGAGCCGCGGGCGGTTTACTCAGGGGCTTGTTGTGCACGTCTTGTCACAGCTGACCTTTTGCCTCGGACTTTGTAGCAAGGCCTTTGATGTTTTAATCCCTTAGCCCTGCTTCTCTTTGCCAGCTGCTGCTTGCCCAGTTAGGGCCTTTTAGCCTTTTCACCCTTCTGCTTCTGGACCCGCTGAAATGTGGGGAAGGTGCCTGAGAGCATCTGGCGCGGGGGCTGGGCTGTCCCCAAGCTGGTTCTGGATTCAAGTTCTGCGAGAATTCAAGCTTTTTCTCTGTAGGCGAGCTTGTTTATCTAGCTCCTGGAAATTATCAGCATGGGCATTTATGTTTGGTTTATATGTAGCCTGGAAAACTCAGTATTTTCTTCAAATTTAAAAGCGAGTGGGACGCCTGGGTGGCTCAGCGGTTGAGCAACTGCCTGGGGCCCAGGGCGTGATCCCGGGGTCCTGGGATCGAGTCCCACGTCGTGCTCCCTGCGTGGAGCCTGCTTCTCCCTCTTCCTCTCTATCTCTCGTGAATAAAATCTTTAAAAAATAATAATAAATTTAAAAGTGAACTGTGATTGTTGCTATTCTTTCATTTTCTACATTTTTTATTTCATTAAGTATTTATAAAGGTAGTGTTTTTAACGATCTTTATCATCCCCCCGTGTTGTTTCATTTGAGACCATATGGCTGAATTTGAATGAAATACCCCTGAAATTCGTTCTTTTTTTTACTTCGATGTCTCAACTACTGCATTTCCTCACTGAAATCCCAGAACAGAGGATAATAATCCTTAGAATAAATAATAAAAACCACATCAGCAGCGGCCCCTTACAAGAAGAGAGAATCCGCCTAGAGGATTCCCTGATGCTTTTTTTTGCCCCTGCCCCTGCTGGCTTAGATTTCTCTCCATATTTATACGAGGCAAGGAGAAATAACAGGATTTGTTCTCTTTCATTTCTTACAGTTGATTAGGAAAAATAATAGTTTTTCCAACATGAGCGAAGGAAAAAATAGAAGAGCTGGGCATGCTTAGTGGTTTAAAATTGAGAATAGAAATCAGTAAGTCACCTGAAGGTGGGCCAGAGACAGAAGAAATAAAAAAGTCAGGCCAGTTGTTTTTGTTTTTTTAAGATGCTATTTATTTATTTGAGAGAGAGCATGGTGGGGGGGAGGGGTGCAGAGGGAGAGGGAGAAGCAGACTCCCAGCTGAGCAGGGAGCCTGAAGTTTGGTTCCCAGGAGAGCTGAAGGCAGATGCTTCACAGACTGAGCCACCGAGGCACCCCAAATCAGGCCAGTTCTATAAACTCTCACACTGTACCTGAGAACCACATTGCTTTATTGGACAAATCAGATGTTAATTAAATCAGTGCATCCAAGTTTATCAGGAAAAAGAATTAGTTGAATTCTGATCTATTAACTTGCAAAAGCTACAAAAACAATTAGAATGAGTTGGGGAGCCTGGAGGTGTAGGTTCTGGTCCCTTTTCTCTGTCAACTCACTTGCCAGGTCCCTTGACCTCTCTGAGCCCGTTTCCTTACTTGCAAAGTGAAAGGTATAATTAGATGCACTTAATTTTTGTGTGTTACATTTTTTGGTACTTTGAATTTGAATCTATAAATCAAAGAGATTGACCAAAAAGATTCAGAAGATTATATTGGTTCTCAGTCCAGTGACCTGACATTATTTTCAAGGCCAGAGAATAATGCAGATATACTTACACCCCTGGTTTGTTACTAGGTAAAATAGATGGTAAGAGAAAATGTCTTTAATCTCTCCAATAAGGATGAATACATAGGTTTGGTGGAGAGGTTCCAATGTATCTGTCTAGAGCAAGAAAAGCAACGATGAGTGGCCCTTTGTAGCACAGGTGGTATAAATTCAGTAGCATCATGTGCACCGTCCTGCAGGTCCAGCTACCAAAGAAATTATAGGTAGATGTAAGCTCTAGCCCTTAGGGTGCTTAGTATCCAGCTGGAGCAGCAGGATTCTGAGACATTGCTCTAGGCTGTCACAGTGTCTGTGCTTCCCGTCTGTGCCTTGCTCTGATATTCAAGGTTACCTTAGAAATAGTGGAGCTGATGCTGCATCACCTTTGAGCAATTCTTACGGTAATATTGACAGACAATAAATATTTTGCTGCCCCAAATCCAAGCTCCCTTTTCTGGCCACAGTTCCTCCAGCTCATGCAGTTTGGAAACTGTCAGACAAGGTGCCCTGCCATCCCCTGGCCCAGGAGGAAGCACAGAACCCAAGTTCTATCAATCAGATGCTTTTCTCCCGCTTGGAGACTGCAACCTTGACTATCCTAAGGAAAATGGAAAACAGCGAGAGTCAGTTTATGTAATGGAGACACCTTGGAAAGACCATTCATGAATTATTTTGATCCCTGGAGTTTATCTGGTTTCTGTATTCTGCAGAATCTGGTTGCCCCTCTTTGTCTTCATTCTTCTTTCTTTCTTTCTTTCTTTCTTTCTTTCTTTCTTTCTTTCTTTCTTTGAGATTTTATTTATTTATTTGAGAGAGAGAGGACAAGCAGGGGGAAGGGCAGAGGAAGAGGGAGAAGCAGACACCCTGCTGAGCAGGGAGCACAGCTCAGAGCTCAATCCTAGGACCCCGGGACCATGACCCCAGCTGAAGGCAGACACCTAACCATCTTAGTCACCCAGATGCCCTTGTTAGTCACTTTCTTTTTTCTTTCCTTTCCTCAAAAAAATACCTCCCTCAGCTCTTCATTGATCCTGAAATCCTTTTAATATGCTTTCCTTTTACAATGAGAAAGTAGGTAAGACAGCTAACCATGATTTAGATTTATCCTATTTTTTAAAGTAATCTTGATGCCCAACGTGGGGTTCAAACTCACAACCCCAAGATCAAGAGTCACATGCCCTAACTGAATGAACCAGCCAGGCGCCTCTAAATTTGTCCTGAAGTATAAATGACTAACATCATTTTCTAAGGGCTAAAGGGCTTCTTTAGGGGGGGCAGGACGTACATCCATAAAACTAGGGAGTCAGAGAGGAAAGGTGTATTAGGTACCTTGAATGAAAGGACAAAAGATAATGACGGAATGAGGAATTAGAGCAGTATCTAAGATAAATAACAGGAATAGAGGTAAGGGTTTGATCAAGATCAGTTCTTTTTTTTTTTTTAAGATTTTATTTATTTATTCATGAGAGACACAGAAAGAGAGAGGCAGAGACATAGGCAGAGGGAGAAGCAGGCTCCCTCCTCGAGTCATGTGGGACTCGAACCTGGAACTCCAGTATCATGCCCTGAGCCGAAGATAGACGCTCAACCGCTGAGCCACCGAGGTGTCCCAATCAAGATCTGTTCTTGTTGAACATGGCCACTGTGTGACCCAGTGTGTTGGTTAATTTTATTTATCAACTTAGCTGGGTCACAGTGCCCAGATCCCTGGTCAAACATGATGCTGGATGTTTCCATGAGGATATTTTTAGATGAGTTTTAAATTTAAATCCATGGATTTTGAGTACAGTAGATTGCTCTCCATAATGTGGGTGGGGCCTCATCTAATTAGTTGAATTGAATAAAAGGCTGATCTCTTGGGAACAACAGGAAATTTTCCACTGTCTTCTGACTTCAACTGCAACATCACATTTTCCTGGTTTCCCAGTACACTTGAACTACAACTCTTTCCTGAATCTCTGGCTTGCCAGCCTCCCTCATCAAATTTTTGGACTCCCCAAGCCAATTGCGTAAGCCAATTTCTTAAATCTTTTTATTTTATGCAGATATATATGCTCCATATTAATTGTTTCTCTGGAGAACCCTGGCTAATACATTCAATATCCTGTCAGAGACAATGAAGTGATTCCAGGCACTACAAAGTGAAACTTAGTATCACCTGTTCCTCCCTGATGGCTAACCAACATTTGTAGGTGGAGGCCTGATTTAAAGACTTGAAGACTGCATGGATATAATTCTCTATTCAAATTATGGCCCATTAAACATCACTTAGTAAAAGCTCCATTGGAAAGGGGCTGAGTAACTTTCTGGTTACATAGGCATTTTGGTTCTAACAGTTGCAGTAATAGAGGCAGGTGGGTAGCAGGACTCCCTTTGGCTCAGGTCTTTAACCCCCAGGTCCTGGGATCAAGTCCCACATCAAGCTCCTTGAGGGGAGCCTGCTTCTCCCTCTGCCTATGTCTCTGCCTCTCTCTTTCTGTGTCTCTCATGAATAAATAAATAAAATCTTAAAAAAAAAAAAAAACCCAGTTGTGGTAACAATTTAACTGGCAGAAAAATTTCTACTGTGTTTTGAAGAATGAGGGCAATAATAAACTAAGTAAAAGTAAACTGATTCAGTGTTGTCTAGTTTATTTAACAAAACAATGAAGCTTTTTTGGTGCTTGCCATGTTACCTAGAGGGAAACTACCTTTTGTCTCTAGAACCTCTAGGGTTAAACAAATGGTGCTGGGAATAGAGAGGCATTTTAGTCACTTTAAGGTATGGGTTTCAAACATCTTCCAGAAAGACTGCATGCAGGTGTTTCAGGGAACACTGCTATGCAGCAATTCACCACTGCATTGTAAATGTCCGAGAGCATCCTCCAGTGGCTCTGTGTATGCTGTGTATGTGATCAACAAGGACCCGCACCGCCCCTCTTGTAGAAGATGTCACTGTGAACAGATAAAAGTGGTCTCTAGAGCCCCTTTTACACCCTTCCTTCTACACCGCCTTCTCTCTTTCCCAAGTTCTTTGAGCAATAGTAACCTCATATATTACTGTTCCCAGAGGTATATGCAATTTAACAGAATATTGCTGGGGAGAGCAATGCTAATTGCTACCGGTGGAATTTCAGAGATTGTGACATCTCTCTGGGGAGCTTTATGTGGATAATGATCCTTATTCTTGCTGCTCCCATCATAACCCACTGGTCAGCCACCCATGGCTGACCTAAGCCCAGGCTTAAGGGAGCCTCAACAAAAACTTCATTTTACATCCCTGTCATAGCCAATTTTAGGAAAATGGAGCTGTCATCTGTTTGTTTTCTGTTGGAGAGACCTATTTCCCAAAACGATGGATAAGCCTAGGGAAGGGAGCAAAATGGAGAAAGGATATGGAATTTTTAAAGAAAGGAAGATGATCTGATGCGATGCAGCATTTTAGCTATAGTCAGGTTTTTTATTGTTGGTATTTTTGAGTGTGTTTCTTGTTTTTTATTTTGATGAATATGTCTTTTCTCTTTGGAGGATCAAGGGCAAACACCTATAGTCACAAAAATCAATTCATTCTGGAAAGTCTGAGTGGGCAGGAGAGATGATAGAATCCTCCGTGGAAAGGAATGAATGTTGCTATGGAAACCAGATGATCCTTTAGTGAGAGCCCTAAAGCACTTGCCAGGCTGCCTAACCCTGCATATTAACAATGTGGGTCCAGAGAGCTGCTTGCAATTCTTTGGAAAGGGATCATTCAGATATTGGTCTAATAAGCATTTATGCATTTGAGAAAAGGAAGTCAGAGTCTCCTGGGAAGGGCTGAGTTGCCTGAAATCTTAAGACAAGCCCACAAACCACAGCTCACTGGTCATGACAATACTGGCTATCTGTGATGGTTCCTTAGGAGGGCTTCTGAGAAAAAGTGAAGGTGTGTCTTACAGTTTCTCCTAAGGGTTAGTTTACTGGAGGGCTGTTTCTAGGGCAAGGAACATGTAAAGTAGGGCTTTCTAAAAGAAGACATCTCTTGAGCAGAAGTGTGACCAGAACAGACAGATAACTGGGTACCTGGTGCCCCAAGAGATGTTTTCTATTAAGGAAAAAACGTCACTTAATCAACATCACAATAATCAATTTATTTGTTGAATTGAATCACCAAAATTGAGCTTAATAAACTTTTCCTGAATAGTTACTATGATTTCAATTAAACTTTCTTCCTAATTGTGGGTTTGTATTAAAAAAAAACAAAGTTGAGTTTTGCATCATGAAATTAGTATTTTCTCTCAATCACTTAAAGAAAAAAGTCACACCCCTGTCTCCTGAATACAACAATCACCAGTAAATTAGACCTTTTTCTTCTAGCCCCTCTCCCATACATTTTCCATGCATATTATTATAAAAAATATATGATGGGCACTTATCTGGCTCAGTTGGAAGAGCATGTGGCTCTTGGTCCCTGGGTGGAAAATTTGAGCCCCATGTTGGTTTGTAGAGATTACTTAAAAAATTAAACCTTAAAAAATATGAAATGTGTTTGTGTAAAACATACATATAAACATAAAACATAAATGTGTGTATATATATACATATAAAAGATGTCTCTGTGTTAATGTGTATCTATATATGGTTGTAATCCTTTAAGAATTGAGTGCCATGTGGACAGGGACTTTATTTTATTCATAGGCATGCTGCAGATCTTGGGAAAATAACACATATCCTCAGGTCATTGAGGTGGAGGGATAAAGCCTCATTATTATAAGCTCCAATATTCCTTCTGTAGGTACAAACAGTGGCAGATAAAAATCTTTTCTTTGCTATTTGATCCTTTTTTCAGGTTATGATGAGTCCATGAATCCATTTAAGCAACCTTCATAATTGCTGGCAAAACAGTTTTGCATCTTTTTTTTTTTTTTTTTTTTTTTTTAAAGATTTTATTTATTCATTTATGGTAGACACACAGAGGGAGAGAGGCAGAGACACAGGCAGAGGGAGAAGCAGGCTCCATGCACCGGGAGCCTGATGTGGGATTCGATCCGGGGTCTCCAGGATCACGCCCTGGGCCAAAGGCAGGCGCCAAACCGCTGCGCCACCCAGGGATCCCAGTTTTGCATCTTTGACTTGAAAGTCAGCAGAAGGACATGAATAGATCATTTGTAGTAGATGAAATAAAAATACTAGTAAACATTTGGGGAAAAATGAGTAATCAAAGAAATGAAAATGAAATCAACACGAGATATTTTGGGGTTTTTTGGTTATCAAATTAGCAAACAAAACACATAAAAAAGAGCTTACCGAATGATGAAGTAAACATTGCTTTCACTTGGCTGGTGGGAATGTATAGTCTACTCATTTGTGTAGTCGATTCAGAAAACAATTTGATGGTGTAATGTGTTATCAAGAGCTTTAAACATCTTCATGTTTTGACCCAGTGATTCCACTTTTGGGTTTTTCCTGAAAAAAAAAAAGAAAAAAAAAAAAAAAAAGCAAGGAATGCTGGGGGAGAAAAGTTCAGTGAACATTATTCATATAGAAAAACTTAAAAACAATCTGAATGTTGAACTCCATGAAAATGATTAAATAAATCAGGGTATATCCATATGATGGAATATCACACAGCTTTCAGAAATGTTTAAGTGTTAAGTAATGTGGAAAATGCTCAAATTAAAATGTTAACTGGAAAAAACCCCAAATTTTATGTAATTATAATCTGAACTATGTAAAAATTGCATAGAAAAATGATTGGAGGGTGCCTGAGTGGCTCAGTTGTTAAGTGTTTGCCTTCAGCTCAGGTCATGATCCCAGGGTCCTGGGATGGAGCCTCACATTGGGTTCCCTGCTCAGCAAGGAGTCTGCTTCTCCCTCTTTTTCTACACCTTCCCCCGACTCATACTTGTTGGGCCAGGCGGGAAGGGAAACTCCTCAAGATGGCGGATACGCCAAAATGGCTGAGGTTCCTGTCACCACCTCCACTTGGGACGACAGCTTGAGCAGACCCTTACACCTCTCCTTTGGACTTCCTCAACCGAACCCAATGCCCTTCAAACCCCAGAGGAGGAAGTCACCTTTGACTGGTCGAATTGCAATCCTTCCTTTGCATAGTGAGGGTCACTCTGACTGGTTGGATTGCAATCCTTCCTTTGCATATGAGCCAACCAATAGGAAACCGTTCTGCCTTACAACGTTATGGAAACCCCCTACCACCTTGTCTTGGCGCGACTTCCTCGACTCACTCTCTTTCCTCCGTGAGTCGTGGAACCTCGCCCGAGGGTGCCTGCAATAAAATCTGTTCTTGGACCCTCGCTTGCCTTGGCGGTCTCATTTCCGTCTAGTTACTAAAAAACTTAACAATACTTGCTCTCTCTCTCTCTCAAATAAATAAAATCTTAAAAAAAAAAAGAAGATAGAAAAGTGACTGGAAAGAAATAATCCAAAATGTAACAGTGATTGCCTCTAGATGATAGAATGGTGTGATTTTTTCCCCCCCACTTCCGCTCCTCCTTATTGTCCTCACTCTGATGAGGAATGCCATTTTTTTCATGTATTTTTAAAAAGTGACTTTGTAGGGGATCCCTGGGTGGCTCAGCGGTTTAGCGCCTGCCTTTGGCCCAGGGTGTGATCCTGGAGTCCTGGGGTCAAGTCCCACCTCAGGTTCCCAGCATGGAGCCTGCTTCTCCCTCTGCCTCTGTCTCTGTGCTTCTCATGAATAAATAAATAAAATCTTAAAAAAAAAGAAAAGTGACCTTGTATAATCTTTTATAGTAAAAAATTTTTAAGGAGTCACGTTGAAAAACCTCTTATATATTTACTATCAAATATACAATCACTGTGACCAGGAAGGAAAGTATTTGGTAAAGAGATTAAGAGCTAAGCTTTTATCTCTGTTTGGTTACTTAATTTTCCTCTTTTAAAAGAGGAAATGATAGTTTCTAACTCACAGGTCGTTATGGTCACACAGGTAAAGTCCTTGATATAGATGGCACATGGTATGTGCTCAATAGAGGTTCACATTTCTGATGATCTCAGGTACCATTTACAGGAGTTGGTTACCTATTTAACAGCTAACCAAGTTGGCTTTTTTTTTTTTTTTTTTTTTTACAGATTTTATTTATTTATTCATGAGAGACCCACAGAAAAAGGCAGAGACACAGGCAGAGGGAGAAGCAGGCTCCGTGCGGGCAGCCTGATGCGGGACTGGATCCCAGGACCACGACCTGAGCCAAGGCTGACGCTCAACCGAGCCACCAGGTGCCCCACCAAGTAAGTTGGCCTTTAAAGGGGGCTGAGTTCCCGACAGGAGGTGAGGGCTGTGGTAGTGCGGCATCCGAACGGTGCAGGTGGCTAGTATTTTACCCAAACTGTTGAAAATCGGTTTAGAGGCAGGGCTGCAGCCTAGCTTCAAACTGAGTAGGAAACTTTCCGTAAGCCTTAACTTCTGTGTCAAAGTCTGGGTATTTCCCACACGAGACATCGCCCCAACTAGTTTCTACTTTTAGCTCAACCGCGGCAAATTTCCTTAAATATCACTGGGAACTTGGCCCCGCCCGCATGCCCCCACCCGGTTGGTTCGAACGCTCCCGGGGTTAGTTCAATCCCAGGGATTTTTCAGAGTTGATTGGCCGAGCAAATCGGAAATCCTTTTACTCTTCTGATTGGTCGCGCGCGGCATTGGGGCGGGGCTTGTGGGAGTGTCCCGCCGGGCCGCGGGGGGCTGTCATTGGAAGATGAACCCGGCATTTGCAGAGCTTCGTGCCGTCGCCTAGGTCGCCGGGGGCGGGCCTTCCCCGGACCAGGCTCTTATTGTCCTTCGCATTGGCCAGATGTGTCGTCACTCACGGAACTTCGAGCTCATTGGTACGAAAGCTCCGAGAGGCGGCGGGTGATTGGTTGGTTGCCGTTCCCGCCCCCGCGCCGGTCGCCATTTTGCAGAGGGAGCCGAAATCTGAAAGGCTGTAGTGGGTAACGGTGGTCAGCGCGGCGGCAGGTGAGTCGCGGGCGGGCGGGCGGGCTGGCGGGGAAGGGGCGGCGGCTCTCCAGGCCTGGCTGGATTGCCGCACCGTCAGCGGGCGGGAAATCAGAGCGCGGCGGTTAGCCTGCGGGAAGGGGTCGGGCGGGTGCTGCGGGGACCCGAGGGAAGCTTGGCGCGTCCACCCGTGGTCCTCCGCCTTCCCGAGGGCCGGCAGCTCCCGAGGGAGCGGCCTGGCCGGCGGGCAGGAGAGGCGTTTGGGGACCCCCCCGGGAAGCCGGCGCTCGGCCCGCCCGCCGCGCACGCCCCCTTGGCCACCTGGTCCTGTTGGTGCCCTGGGGGTGTCGTCGCCGCTCCTGCCTGAAGGGGAGTTGGTGCTGGAGGCAGGGAAGGGTGGGCGGGCCGAAGGGGCGCCGGAGTCTCGGACGTTTTTCCCCAGAGCGGCTCCAGAGGCTTAGCGGGATGTGGGCGTCTCTGACGGAGGAGGGAAAGAGAAGCAGGAGGGGAAACCGAGGTGGTGTACTCGTGTGGTGGGAGGGGGATCGAGCGGAGCACTTGCCTCAAAGGACCTCTAAGGGGGAAGCACCTCCCCTCCCCACCCCTGGCTCGTTCCCTACCGTTTTCCTCATCTCTGCGCTTTGTCTTCTTTCGGAAACAAAAGACAAGGCGTCTCTGGTTTTGTCGCCCAGCTAGAGATTTTTGACTGCTGAAATGTTCTGGACGTTTGTGTAGTTTCCATACAGACCTCCTATGGATGATGACAGCACCTGTCACTCTTTGGTTGTGGCAGTTCACCTTTAACTTCATTTATGCACGGGATACGTGCTCTGCTGCTGCTTTTCTCTCGTCGTAGAATGGAATGGAGTGTGTACTTGGGACATCATCCATGTGAAGCTACTGTGGGAAACTGTTGGATTTCAGACGTGGGCCCTCTGGAATTCGGTGACCTCTGAGGTCACTAGGGTCCAGATGAATGAGAGGTTGGCAGTCCTTGTTGCATTTTTCCTCTGCCCTGCCAGGGAGTAAAGTTTTTCTTTGGTTAGCAGTTTTATTTTTTTCAATTATTTATTTATTTATTTATTTATTTATTTATTCATTTATTGACAGAGGGAGGGGCAGAGGGAGAGAGAGGATCTTAAGCAGGGTCCATCTCACCATCCCGACATCATGACCTGAGCCAAAATCCAGAGTCTCGTGCTTAACCAACTGAGCCAGCCCAGGCACCCCTGGTTAGCAGTTTTTTTTTTTCGTTATTCTTTTTTTTTTTTTTTTAAAGATTTTTATTTATTTACTCATGATACATGTACAGAGAGAGAGGGGGGCAGAGACACAGGCAGAGGGAGAAGCAGGCTCCATGCAGGGAGCCCGACGTGGGATTCGATCCCAGGTCTCCAGGATCGCGCCCTGGGCCAAAGGCAGGCACTAAACCGCTGAGCCACCCAGGGATCCCTGGTTAGCAGTTTATTTATTTATTTATTTTTTTAAATTTTTTATTTATTTATGATAGTCACACACAGAGAGAGAGAGAGAGAGGCAGAGACACAGGCAGAGGGAGAAGCAGGCTCCATGCACCGGGAGCCTGATGTGGGATTCGATCCCGGGTCTCCAGGATCGCGCCCTGGGCCAAAGGCAGGCGCCAAACCGCTGCGCCACCCAGGGATCCCCTGGTTAGCAGTTTAAAAGGAAAATCATATTCTTTGGAACAAAGATTTATTTTTTACTTTTCATTTTTGAAGGATCTTTTTAGGGGCGCCTGGCTGACTTCGTTGGTTAAGTGTCTGCTGTCTGCTCTGGTCATGATCCTGGAGCACCCGGATGGAGTACCACATCTGGCTCCCTGCTTGGTGGGGGAGTCTGCTTCTCTCTCTGCCCCTTCTCCACCCCTTTCTGTTTCACAAATGAATCTTTCTTTCTTTTTTAAACATTTTATTTATTTATTCATAGACACACACACAGAGGCAGAGAGAGAAGCAGGCTCCATGCAGGGAGCCCGATGTGGGACATGACCCCGGGTCTCCGGGATCACCCCTGGGCTGGAGGCGGCGCTAAACCCTCTGAGCCACCAGGGCTGCCTAACAAATGAATCTTTCTACAGACAATCTTTGTAGATGTTCAGGGGCTCGGTTTGAGGTGCGTCGGATGGACTACTTTGAAGTCTTTAAAATGTCAAGCTCACTCTTCAAATAGACTGATGTGTTAAAAGGCTGTAGAATAAATTTCTACAAAGCTAGTCTGCCTTTACTGTTGCCTTTATAGAATCTATCATATAGTCTTCTAAAAAATAAAATATTGAACACTTATGTTGTTAGAAGTCGATAGTCATACCTTTTGGGAGGTAATGACTGGAATGGGGGCAAGGAGATCTGGGTCACTAGTAATCATCATATTTTGATGGGTTTATGACATTTCATTGAACTGTTTGGTTATCATGTGTTTTCTCTATGTATAATACATTTCAATAAAAAGTGAAAAATTGGTTGAGAGTCAGGGGATGGTCAACACTGGTTGCTATGGATCTCCCCAGCTCTAGTCAGTTTCTCTGTTAGCTGAATGGGGTTGCAAATGCTGTATTTCCTCCCCTCTAAAATTTTTTAAGTTTTTTTTTCTGGATGTTGATACTGTTTGCTAGCCAAAGGCAACTACTACATTTTTAAGAGATACTGACATTTAACCTACCTTAAAGACTTCACATCCTGTAAAATAAACCCATTCTTTGCTTCATTAGTTCTCATTTCGAGAGGGTTTAGATGTATTTGTTTTGACATTGCTTCTGTACTTAGACTGACCAAAGCCCAGGCTGACCAAAACCCGCTGCCATAGTGGTAGCATTGAGACTGTGTTTCCACTTATCCCACTTGGATGCTGCAGTGGAAAAGAGAATTTTCTGGCAAGGTATCAAAAGGCTGAGTTGAATTTCCCTTTAAAAACAAGACATGCAAAAAAACAAAACAAAAACAAAAAAACAAGACATGCTACTATTTATTGGCCAAATTATACTTAAAATTGTTTTCATTTTTTACTAAGTGCCTCCTCTAATAGAGAGTTGTATTTTATGTATGGTGTTTCTATATCTCTGCAAAGAACAATTACTTGACTTGCCTTTCTTTTCATTCAGGTAACAGAAATCAGTCACAATGGGGAACGTTTTTGAAAAACTGTTTAAAAGTCTATTTGGGAAAAAAGAGATGCGGATTCTTATGGTGGGTTTGGATGCAGCTGGAAAAACCACGATCTTGTATAAATTGAAACTGGGAGAGATTGTGACTACTATCCCTACAATAGGTATGTTCACAACCTGTGACAAGACCAGTTTACAAGTTACTATGTTATACTTTTACTTGCCTTTTATATTATTGATACTTTTTTTTTTTTTTTAAATCTTGTCTAAGAGTGTAAGCTTTTTGAGGCCCATACTGAGTAATACAGAATTTCCTGATTGCTCCCTGGCATCTCTAGGACCATTGCTAGGTGTATGAGGCAATCAAATGAACACATTTAGGATAAGCACAATTAACCTTATCTGCTTGGTGAAAATGAAAAAGGTAATGATTAAAACGGGGAGGGCAGCAGTGCCTGGCTGGTTCAGTCAGTAAAGCTTGCGACTTTTTTTTTTTTTTTTTTTAAGATTTATTTGTTAAGAGAGAGAGCGTGCTCTAGGGAGGAAGCTTGCAGGGGAGGTGTGGAAGGAAAGGGAGAGAGAAACCCAAGCTGACTCCACACTAAGCTCGGAGCCCAATTTGGGGCTATATCTTAGGACCCTGAGATCACAACCTGAGCTGAAACCAAGATTCCTATGCTCAACTGACTAAGCCACCCAGGCGCCCCAGAGCTTACGACTCCTGATCTTGGGGTTGTGAGTTCGAGCCCCATGTTGGGTGTGGAGATTACTTGAAATTTTAAACAGACAAACCGAGAGGGCGGTTTTATGCCCTCTATTCCACTTAATTAGTCTGTGTCCCAACCTAAGCCTGAGTTGGGAGCTGGGAACCTGCTCTTGCCTCCTCATTCAGTCGTCTTCCAGCTGGCCTAAGTGGAACCATGTCCACAAGAAGTATGTTACTAGGGTTTAAAGATGCAGTGTGATTTTCTTCACTCTGGCTCAAGCCAGTTACTTTGAGTTGGTGTCCACCTGAAAGAATCTGATTTGTTCCAGTGCTGGAGGAGAACCTGGCAGTGTAGTTATTCCTGCGAAACGGCGCTGTATTTTGTAAGCCATTTAAGGATTTTGCAAAAGCAAGTTTGATAGGATTTCATCTTTGCCTTATGAACTGCCTTTAGATCCAAACATCCTGGATCCTCACAGGATGACCTGTGAAGTCATAGTGTTCTGAATGTTAGGTTAGTCACAGGAACCAAATGATCAACTTCCAACTTGGGCAGTGGTTTCAGAGATTGCAACATTTGGAGAAGGAGGAAGCCAGATGGAGAAAGCATTCACATCCACAATTTAAAAAATGTTATTAGTCTAAAATGAAAATAGCATAATTGCTTGGTTTTCTCCAATTATTAAAATAATTCATGCATCCATAGTGTTAGACATACAGCAAAACATAAATAAGTGTTAACAAAACACTATTGTTAAGATTTGGTGAATATCTTTGTAAAATCATATGCATACTGTTTTTGAACTTACTTTTCATTAAATAGTATGTTTAGATCTTTTTCTATATGATTTCTTCCCTTTGGAATACTTTCCTGCCTTTTTCCTTAGCCCCCTCCCCCTTTATGTAGCTAATGCCAGCTCATTCTTATGGTCTTAGTTTAAACATTATTTTTCAGGGACACCTTTTTTGATGGCCTGGACTGGTTTTCCCCTGTTAAAAGTTTCCTTAGTAACCAAAACTTCTTAGTAATTCTCAACACATTTGTCGTCGCTTGCCCACTTCTCTTCCAGCAGTAAGTAGATAAGGGCAGGAACCATGTCTGTCTTTTTCACCATTGTTCCCAAGCCCCTGGCAAAATGCCTGGCACATAGTAGCTGTCCAGTAAATATTTGGTGATGAATGGAATACCAGTCTTGTAGATTGTGAAACTAATGGCCTGGAGTGAATCATCCCCCTCCGTATCCACTTCACCTGCAATCCTGTTCTACAGTGATGCTAAGCTTGGCCAAGCAGCTTGCTTTGGCCAAGGGAATATTAGCAAATTAAGTCAAAGATTGAATAAGTGCTTGTGCCTTAAGACTTGCACTTTGGGAACACTGCCACCACCATAAGAGGAAGCTCAATGTTTCTTGAGAATGAAAAGACCACCTGGAGAGAGACGGGCCCAGTCCAGTCTTCAAGGCACTCCGTAGCTGAATGTAACTACAAGGGGAAACCCAGGCAACCCACAGAATTGTTGGAGGAGGAGAGGAATCATTATTCTAAGTCACTAAATTTTGGGGCTTAAATAACAACTGATACAGAGTAACATCAAATTTGAGTAACTGGATAGTATTCCATTATGTGGCTCTATTTTTAATGAATTTTCATTGATGGGTTGATTCACTTATTTGCCGTGTTCTTTGTAAACGATGCTGAAGTAAGCATCTTTAACATTTTTGCAAACATGTACTTTAGTCCTTGCAGTAATTTCTGGAGGAAGAATTGCTATGTTAAAGCTAATGTATGTCTAGGGGCACCTGACTGGCTCAGTCCATGAGAGCATGTGACTCTTGATTTCAGGATTGTGGGTTTGAGCCCCATGTTGAACACAGAGTTTACTTAAAAAAAACAAAAAAAACAATCAAACAAAAAAAACAACCAAACCCTATGTACATTTAAAACGTGGGTATGCATTACCAAGCTTCTCCCCAAAAAGGTTGTGTTACCAGCTATTAAAAAATGTTCATTTCTCCAGGGAATTTGCCTATACGATGGAGAAAAAAAACACCGATTTTTATTGGGATTTCTTTTACTGTAAGTGAATATATTCAAACATCCGTTGGCCATTTGTATTTATTCTATGGCTCAATTTTACTTACTTAGTTTTTAAGATTTTATTTATTTATTTATTTGAGAGACAGTGCATGTGAGTACCCGGGAAGGGATAAAGGGAAGAGGAGAGAGAATCTCAAGCAGACTCCACACTAAGCACAGAGCCTGATGCAAGCCTAGATTCCACAACTCTGAGATCATCCCTGGAGCTGAAATCGAGTCAGTTGCTTAACCAACTGACTAGGTGCAACCAAGCCGTCTAGGTGCACCTTATTTATTTTTTAAGTAGTTTCCATGCCCAATGTGGGGCTTGAACTTATGACCTTGAGATTGAGTTGTGTGCTCTACCAGCCAGGCACTCCAATCTATGACTTGATTTAATTTGGTTCTACCAGTTTTTTTGTTTGTTTTTTTTTTCTTTTTGTTGGCATGTTTATATGTCTCTTAATGATTTGAAGAAGGACATCTTGGGTCAGGAACAATGTGTCATGTGTTAGTTTTCTAGTCCATTGTCTTTTTTTTTTTTTTTTAAGATTTTATTTATTTATTCATGAGAGAGAGGGAGGGGGGCAGAGAGAGAAGCAGGCTCTATGCAGGGAGCCCGACATGGGACTTGATCCCAGGACTCCAAGATCACACCCTGGGCTGAAGGCAGGCGCCAAACCACTGAGCTACTCGGAGATCCCTAGTCCATTGTCTTTCAACCTCATTTTTTCTAAGTTTTGCCATATAAAATTTTAGGTAGTCTTATTTACCAATTTTTTAAAAAATATATTTTTTGAGAGACAGAGAGTATATGAGGAGGGGGAGAAGGGGTAGAGGGACAAGCAATCTACCGGATGAGTGTGGAGCCTGATGTAGGGCTCAGTCCCATGACCCTGGGATCATGACCTGAGCCAAAATCAGATGTTTAACCTATTGAGCCATCCAGGTGCCCTGCCAAGTTTTTTTTTTTTTTTTTCCTGCCAAGTTTTCTGTTTGTTTGTTTGTTTGTTTGTTTTTAGCTTCAGTGTCATTTTTAGAAAGTCTTCCTAACTCCAGGGTCATATAAGTATTCATCAGTATTTTCTACTGCTAGTTTTCTGTTATTTTTATTTCATTTTAAAAGACATTGAAATATTTTACTTATTTGAGGTTTATTTTTCTGTTACGAGTAAGGTAGGAATTTAGTTATATTTTTCAAATATATAGGCCAATGCTGTCCAATAAAACATTCTTCAATGATGGATATATTCTGGGTCCATACTGTCCAGGGTAGAAGCCATAGCTATAAGTGGCTATTGAATACTTGAAAGGTGGCTAGTAAGATTGAGGAGCTGCCTTTTTTTTTTCTTAAAGATTTTATTTACTTTTTCATGAGAGACACAGAGATATAGGCAGAGACACAGGCAGAGGGAGAAGCAGGCCCCCCGTGGGGAGCCCGATGTGGGACTCGATCCCAGGACCCTGGGATCATGCCCTGAGCCGAAAGCAGATGCTCAACCACTGAGCCACCCAGGCGCCCCTGGAGCTGACTTTTTAATTGGACTTAATTTAATTTTTAATTTTTTAAAAGTTTTTTATTTATTTAATTTTTACACTAGTGTGGGGCTCAAATCTAAATGAAGAGTCGCATGCTCTTCTGGCTGAACCATCCAGGTTCTCCTAATCAATTAAATCCAAATAGCCGTATATATATTGGACATGTGCAGAGATAGACAGTTGTCCACACTCATTTATTGGATAGTTTTTTTATGCTGATTTTAAATGCCTTCTTTTTATATACTAAATTTTCATGGATATATATGTCTTTTTCTGGACAACTCCCTGTTGTAGTAATTTGAACTTAATTATTTCATGTGTTACTCAAGGTTTGATAATATCTTTAAAAATAGTTTGTTATCTGTTTTCAGAGAGTTCCTGGTTACATTTACTTGGTTATTTTTCCAGATAACACTTAAGATCATTTTGCTAAGTTTCCTGCCCCACCCCCCTTCCCTAATCACTTTAGGATTAGAATGTCATTGAATTTATACATTTATTTAGCAAGAATTGAGATTGCTGTGATGACGTGAGTGCCCTTCGCTAAAACAAGCTAAAACATGACTCAAAGTGAGATTTGGAAAGTGAGCAGGCCCAGGCTGTGATGGACCTCGAAGGTCATGTTTAGGATTTGGGTGTGGGAAGCCAAAGAGAGATTATTTTTTCCCCTTTATTTTAAATATTTCAGTCAAGCATAAATATATAGGGAAGTGATATGACCACATTATAGATTTTGAGAGTTTTGATTGGAAAATGGTGAATGGACGGAGAGAGGAAGAGTGGCTGCAGGTAGCTTAATTAGGTTACTTCAATAATTGAGGCTAGAAATGACAGTCTCTTGGGTTAGGGTGACTATTAGATATTTAGGAGGTTGAATTGATAAGATTTGATAATGAGATCTTTAGGGGTGAGAGTGGGAAGTATCAGGGATGCCTCTCAGATTTCTGGCTTGTGGGATGAAGTCAGTACAGGGGTAACTAGTAGAGGAGGAATATAGAGGGGTGGGGATCTTTTTTTCTTTTTTTAATTAAATATTTTTTCTTATTTGAGAGAGAGAAAACAAGCAGGGAGGAGGGGCAGAGGGAGAGAGAGAGAAGCTGACTCGGTTCTCTCCCAGGACCTGGAGATCATGACATGAGCCGAAGGCAGATGCTTAACCAACTGAGCTACCCAGGCACCCTCCCTTTTTTTAAAGTAGGCTCCGTACCCAGCATGGATTGAAATGTGGGGCTCTAACCCATGACCCTGAGATCAAGACCTGAGCTGAGATCAAAGAATCAACCAACTGAGCCACCCAGGCACCCCTAGAGGTGTGGGGATCTTATGTTCAGTGTTGACATCTTGCCTTATTGGAGCCTTTGAGACATCAAAGATTTTGGATTGAAGGTTGAATTATGAGCCTGAAACTCAGGAGATCTGGGATGGGAAAATGTAAATTTGAGAGTTGTTAGTGCAAAGGTGGTAATGAAGCCCTATGAGTGAACGAAATTACCTTTTGCCACTGTGGGAAGAGGAGAATGGATGGGGCAGGACAGAATCATATTGATCATTTCAGGATCAATTAAGTGTGGTTGAGCTCACTAAGTAGTCCAAGAAGGTTCAGCCATAGAAATACAAAGAAAATAGGAAACCAGGGAAGAGTTTCAAGAAGAGAGTGAGCAGTAGTATGAAATATAAAATCAAACTTGTAAGAACTGAAAAGCTTCTGTTGGGTTTATTGACATGGTGATTATTGCTCACCTTGGCAAGACCAGCTGTGTAACATGTTGAAGCAGGAGGAGCTCTTGGGTGAAAGGCAACACAGTAGGGGCAGTGAATGTGACTAAGGTTCTTAGAGAAATTTGATTTTGATCCGGAAAATAGAGGGTGGTAGCAGGTGAATATGTGGAGTCAAAGAAGGGCTTTTTGGGAAGTGTAAAGACTTAAGCCTACTGAGAAGAGGAGGTTGGAGATTTTGGAGTGGTCCAGATTATATGGATAGATGGAATTGGCATTGGATAGTTGCCCCTTTCTCTGCTCTAAGAGGGAGAGAAAAAGAATGGTTACAGATGTAGGTAGGTTTCTACATTGTGTGGTGGGAGGTAGAAGTCAGTCTCATTAATGGCTTCTGTTTGCTCTGAAGTCATGTAAGATCTGCTGAGAGAAAGTGAGGTCATTTGAAGTTGCAGAGTAGAGAAGATTTGAGACACCTGTCATGATGAATGGACGAGCAAAGCTAGCATTCTGTTTTGTAAGCTAAATAGGTTTTTTTTTGTTGTTTTTTTTTTTTTTTTTTTTTTTTTTTTAAGTAAACTCTAGGCTCAATGTGGGGCTTGAACTCACGACCCTGAGATCAAGAGTTGCATGCTCCACCATCTGAGTCAGCCAGGTGATCCTGTAAGCTAAAGATCTTTGACTAGCAAGTTGCTTTGTGAATTAAAAGTCCTGTCCAAATATTAGCCGAAATTTATTTGAATTGTTTACCCAATGAAAGTCTTCATTAAAAATTTTCTTCATCTTGCCAATTTAGGTTTCAATGTGGAAACAGTAGAATATAAAAATATCAGCTTCACGGTCTGGGATGTTGGTGGCCAGGACAAAATCAGACCTTTGTGGAGACATTATTTCCAGAATACCCAAGGTAAAGATTATCCAGTCTATGACCTTGAAACTATTTGTGTTAAACGCGTCTAAAGATGGATGCTTGAAGCGAAACCTTGTACTCTGCTTTATTTGGACTGTCCATCATTCCTTCTCTTCTGAGGATCCACTTAACACTTCCTTTTTGGAAAATGGTCCCTGCCTTCCTAGAAAAAGTACTTGGGCATTAATGTCCTACATAGAAAACTACTCTTAATCCAGATGAGTTAAAAAATGGCTATCATAATGAATTTTATCTTTTGGTTAATTGAGAGCTATATGTGCCTTAGACGAAGTACCAGGTTTTAGAGAGTTTGAGTTCAGTGAACTCTTTTAAACTGGATGAGAATATCTAAAAATCATGCCCCTGCAGAGAAAGAGATGAACAGACATGGCTGGAACCCCAGATGCCAGCATCTTGTTTGGCCACAGTCTCTCCCAGCTGCCCTGCTATTCTAGAAGTGTGTGAATTGACACACACATATCCCAGATCATTACCTTATTTCCTTATCACTGCTTTCCTAAAAGTTGGGGTTTTAATGGGTCCACTCCTCCATCAATCTACTTGAGGTTTTTTTTTTTTTCATGGATTTTGTGTTGGATCAGTGCTACCTTATAGAGTATTGCCTGTCAAAATAGCCATAAACTGTTCACCTAGTTTTTACACCTGATTCTCATGTAGAATCCTAACCAGAAGGCATCTCCACGCTCATTTTAGAACTTAATTGGAGTCTTAATTTTGAAATTTCTATAACAAGTGGTTTTTGTATCACATGCATTTCATAGTAAAGACTTGTGTTTGTTGGTCTCATTAGACCTATTGCCCACACTGGCTGGCCCTTTAGATTTTAGATCATTGTTGTAGCACTTTGCTCGGTTTGCAGTTCTTATCTCTGAATTTGATTTTTTTTCTCAAAATAGTGCATTTATCTTTTTTTTTTTTAACTTTTGTTAGTAGAGCTTTTTTTTTTTTTAATTAAAGATTTTATTTATTTATTCATGAGAGACACAGAGAGAGAGAGAGAGAGAGGCAGAGACACAGGCAGAGGGGGGAGCAGGCTCCATGCAGGGAGCCCGATGCAGGACTCGATCCCGGGTCGCCGTGGACTGAAGGTGGCACCAAACTGCTGAGCCACCGGGGCTGCTGGTGCCTGTTAGTAGAACATTCATAACAAATACAAGGAGAAAGGATGCATGATGAACCCCCTTGTGTTCATTGCTCAGCTTCCATGGTTACCAGCGTTTTGCCCAGAGTATGTTCTAGCATATCTCAGACGTGATACATGAGACCTTTTGCTCATATATCCTTCAGTTTTCTTTTTTTCTTTTTTTCATGACAGATAACAGAGAGAGGGGGGCAGAGACATAGGGAGAGGGAGAAGCAGGCTCCCATTAGGGAGCCTGGTGTGAGACTTGATCCCTGAACTCCAGGATCACGCCCTGAGCGGAAAGCAGAGCTTAACCGCTGAGCCATCCAGGTGTCCCCATCCTTCAGTTTTCTTTTTTTTTTTTTTAATTTATGATAGGCATACAGTGAGAGAGAGAGAGGCAGAGACATAGGCAGAGGGAGAAGCAGGCTCCATGCACCGGGAGCCCGACGTGAGATTCGATCCCGGTTCTCCAGGATCGCGCCCTGGGCCAAAGGCAGGCGCTAAACCGCTGCGCCACCCAGGGATTCCCAGTTTTCATTTCAAACTGATAAAGCCTTTTTTTCTGAACATAATCTCCATGCCATTATCACACCCCCAAAATTAATATGAATTCTTTTTTTTTTTTAAATAAATTTGTTTATTTATTATGAGAGACAGAGAGAGAGAGGCAGAGACACTGGCAATGGAAGAAGCAGGCTCCATGCAGAGAGCCTGATGTGGGACTGGATCCCGGGTCTCCAGGATCAGGCCCTGAGCCGAAGGTGTGGCGCTAAACCACTGAGCCACCTGGGCTGCCCTTAATATGAATTCTTTCATGACAGTGCCTAGTCCTTAATTTAGTTTCTCCGGTTGTATCAAATATGTCTTTTCCACATTGGATTTGTCTGCATCAGGAACCAAAGTTCACACATTGCATTTCATTGTTATATCCCTTTAGTCTCTTATTCTACAATAGATCCTCTCTCCCTACTTTGTTTCTGTGCCGTTTTTTGGTTAGATGTTTATTTCATATTCTAAATTAGGCTGATTGTTCTATTACTTGTTTGTCATTGGATAGCTTGTAAAATGGTGGTTCTAGAGCCTTGATTAGGTTCTGTTTCATTTTGGCAGCAAGAATATGTTACAGGTAGTGCCAGGTATTCCTTTTCTATCACATCTTAACACAGAAGTTTGGCCATCACACTTTTAGGGTTGCTAAGTGGGTTTAGACAATATAAGTCTAATTCTCCCAAAATAAAGTTCCCTGTCACCTACTGCTTTTAGCATTCATGGAAGACTATTACTAGATCTGTTATTTCCCTAGAGTTACAGAATGGTGATTTTTCTAGATATTGTTATTTCATCTGTATTTGTTAACTGAAATCCTTCTAAATGAGAATTCCTTCACTCTGCTCTGAAACCTTGGGAAAGTTCATCTTTTCTGTTTTAGTTTCCTTATCTATAAAATGGAGGTAGTACCTGCCATGTTGGATCATTTGGCTTAAAGGAGATTAATTTTATAACATGCTTCTGTGGTTGGAAGATAGTAGTCACTCAGATAGGAGCCTATATTAGTCTGGGTTCTCCAGAGGAAGCAGAACCAATGGGATGTATACACACATACATACATATCAGACTTATTATAAGAAATTGGCTCACATGGTTACAGAGGCTGAGCAGTCCCAGGATCTATCTACATTTGGCAAGCAGGGGAACCAGGAGAGCCAAAGGTGGAAGTTCCAATCCAAGGGTGGTCTTCCACCAGCTCCAGGATGGTTAGGCAGAGACTTCTCTCTCACTCCTCTTGTGTTCTCTTCAGGCCTTCAGAGGATTAGAGAGGCCTACCCATGCAGGGAAGGGCAGTCTGCTTTACTCCCTCTACTGATTCAAATGTTATTAACCTTAGCCAGAAACATCTTTGCAGACACACCCAAAATAATGTTTGACCAAATGTCTGGGCATCCCATGGCCCAGTCAAGTTGACACATAAAATGAACCACTGCAGAGCCCAAATTGTGAGAAGTTTTACTTCCTCATTCTCTGGCAGGAGTCCTTTCGCCTGTTCAATGTAGTGTCACATTCAGTCACCAAGTTGAAATGCCATTTTGTTTTCAGTCTTCTATTCATAACAAGCCTGATTTAATGGAACTTCAGTAACTTGCTTTGGTGGTGGGTACCTGGCTATGTTCTAGGACCTCGGTATGGGTCAGTTGGACTCTTCGTGAAACTAGCAAATGAAGACTGAAGAATAGACTTGCTGTCTGTGGTGGGTCCAGATCTCTCAGCCAGCAGTAGCCTTGGATGCTGCCCCTATTTTTCTTGCCAGCTTCTAAAGGTCAAGCTGTCTTTTTTTTTTTTTTTAAGATTTTATTTATTTATTCATGAGAGAGAGAGAGGCAGAGACACAGGCAGAAGGAGAAGCAGGCTTCATGCAGGGAGCCTGATGTGGGACTCGATCCCAGGTCCCCAGGATCACGCCCTGGGCTGAAGGCAGTGCTAAACCGCTGAGCCACCCGGGCTGCCCTTGTCTTTTTTAATTAAAATTTTTTTCATCAGTATGTTGAATATGACAGACTTAATGATAGCTTTTAACTCTCCATTAAAACACTTAACCATGTACTCACTTAGGCTTTACTTGTACAGATTGAAATTTGAACTGTTTATGTGATTTCTTGGTTGATAATATTATATAGAGTGCATAAAATGGTCCATTAGTTCTCGTGTGGAAAGGTTTTTCTCCTTGATTGTAAGTTCAGTTATTTTGTTAAATGGCAATACATTTATGTGGCTCAAAATTCCAAAAGATAGAAAAGCATATAAAGAAAAGTCATTGTCTCTTTCCTTTACTCTAACCACCCAGTTCCTTCCCATAGACAAGCACTTTTATTTCTTGTGTATTGGTCCAAAGATATTTTATGCATGTGCATGCAGTGGTAAATACATATCCCCCTCCCTTTTAAAACAAATTGTTGTATACTATCCATGTGTAAATTTACCTTTTCTGGGTTCTCCTAGTTCAAAAGTGGAGCTAGTCTGATGCTAGGTTCTTTTGTTTCTCAGATAAGGATTTACATAAAAGCAATACAGGATGGGCCCTAACAATTATAAACCTTAATTTTTATTAGGAATGGCAAAGGCATTAACTGTTTCTACCCTGTCACTTTTGCAAGGATCTCCTCAAATTTCTGGATAGCCTTAGTTATGCTTAGTTATGATCAGAGTCCTTCCTTTTTTTTTTTTTTTTTTTAAGTATTTTATTTATTTATTCATGAGAGACACACACACACACACACAGAGGCAGAGACACAGGCAGAGGGAGAAGCAGGCTCCATGCAGGGAGCCCCATATGGGACTCGATCCTGGGTCTCCAGGATCACATCCCGGGCTGACAGCGGTGCTAAACCGCTAAGCCACCAGGGCTGCCTAGAGTCCTACTTTAAAAAAATTTTTTTTAAATTTAAATTCAATTTGCCAACATACAGTATTAACACCCAGTGCTCATCGCATCAAGTGCCCTCCTTCGTGCCCATTAACCAGTTACCCCATCCCCTCACCCACCTCCCCCTTCAGAGTCCTACTTATATTGCTGGTAGCATATCACATCTTTGGGGGAAGTTTTGAGTGTTCTGCCTTTTAAAAAAAAAATCTGATGTAATATAACAGACATGACTTTGTCTTGCATGCAGTCCCCACACACTCAGGAGCCGGGGAGTGGCTTCTGCCAGAGTGGGCTACTTCAGAGCTAGTCAGGCAGCTTGGTGGGTGGGCCTAAGAGACAGGAGGGAAGGAGAAGAGGGGAGGAGGGCCAGCACTAGTTTTCCCTCCTGGTCATAGCCGCGAAATCTCAGTGGTCATCTTGTCACTCTATGCTTTTCCTACCAGGAAGGTCCCTTCAGCAGTGTCCCTACAAGGTGTGGCTGAAGCTGGCACAGATATCTCTAATGACAGGGGTACCTCCTAAGGGACAGCCCATTACATCTTCAGTTTTGTTGACTCTCTGTCCGTCGACTTCTTGTAGTTTGTATGCATTGATCTTCAGTGTACTTACAGAGCTGTATAAAAGACATTGCACCTCTCTTTATGGCATGGGTCTTTAGATATGTTGTGAAGACAGCTATCCGTCTCTCTCAGTAAAACATCCCCCATATATTGTTTCTTTTTCATCTGACATGGTATCTCATTCCTTTGCCATCCTACTTATTCTTTGAATCCTTCCAGTTTCCCTGTGTTTTAGGGTATGGGGTCCAGCAGCGACCACATGATACTCACAGGGTGTTCTGACTGCCATACCATAGAGAAGGCTTTTTTTCACCCATATCCTACAAACTGAGCTGTCATCACTACTCTTGATACAGCCTTGGGGCACTTTCATTTTGGCAGCCGCTTCTCATTTTCATTGCACAGAGGGCTTATGGTTGGCTAACTACCAAGTTCTTACGATCATTATTGACGCAGGGACTACTGCTGAGAGAGGGCCTTCCCCATTCTGTTTTTGAGTGTATGTTGGAGTCCCTGCTGGGGAAATCCTCTGGAGATCGTCTTTGCGCACTGCTTCCTCTAGCCAGTGTAACAGCAACCAGGTCTGTGCAGGTGTCAACCACCTTGGCTTAGATAAAGTGTGGTGGTATCTTTCTTTGACCCGTCTCTTGCTTCCTGGTGCTTATCTGATGTGGTCTAGTATGGGATCCTCCAAAGATTTCCCAACACCAGCTTCCTGGGGTTAGGCCAGACTTCACAGGTTAGGAGCACAAGACTCCCTCCCTTCAGACACCAATTGTAATTGTAGGGGTCTCCAGAACATTGTCCTTTCTGTGTGGCATCAGGACGCCACCACCTCTGGCATGCTGATGGATGATGTCTGCAGTACTGCCAACCAAGGATGCATATCTGAACTTTGATGTCCATGTCTGAACTTTGATGTCCTTGGTTTTTCTTGGGACTTCGTTATGCAGATATGATGTAAAAGTGAAGTGATTAAGCATGAACGTAACCTTTTCTCTATAATTTTGTTTCTTTCAATCTGGGGAGGGCCTGTATGCTTCTGAAAAGATAGGCTAGTTGATTGCGTGTGGCAGGCTCCCTAATTCTGGAGAGTAAACGTCCTTCCTTAACTGATTATTTTCTGTGAAACCATAGGTGTAAGTAGGGAGAAACTGTAAGGACATATAAATGGTTGCCCTTTCCAGGTTCAGATTACCAATGTGCTTGTGATTTCTTTCCAGGTCTGATTTTTGTGGTTGACAGTAATGACAGAGAGCGAGTCAATGAGGCCCGAGAAGAACTAACCAGAATGCTAGCAGAAGATGAACTCAGAGATGCAGTCTTACTGGTATTTGTAAATAAACAGGTATATTGTTGGCTTTCTGAATACTGGGACCAAAATTGCTGCCAGATGTTCACTTAAAAATGTAATTATTTATTTGAGGAGAGAGCAAGCACATGAGCAGGGTGAGGGGCAGAGGGAGAAGCAGACTCCCCACTGAGCAGGGAGCTTAACGGGGCTCAATCCCGGGACTCCGGGACCATGACCTGAGCTGAAGGCAGATGCTCAACTGACTGAGCCACCCAGGAGCCTCAAGAATATAGATATATAGATATTTAAATTAGATGTGTTTCTCCCTCTCTCTAGTCCGTACCATAACCTTTCCCTCAACCTCCTTTTTTTAAAATTTTTTTTCTTTTTCTTTTTTAAGTAAGCTCTAGGCTCAATGTAGGACTTATACCAGGACCCCAAGATTGAGTCTTATGTTCTACCGACTAAGCCAGCTGAGCTCTTCCCCACCTCCATTTTAGCATATGTCTTCCATTCACTCAATAAATATTAATTGAGCATCTATTAAGATTTAGGCATTGTTTTAGGTATTGGTGATGTAGCAGTGAGCGGCAAGACAGACAAAAATCCTGGTGTCCATGAAGTTTACATCCTAGTGGGAGTAGAGTCAGTCAGTAAAGGATATGTAATGTGTCTGCTGGAAGTGTTGTAGAGGAAGGTAGAGCGGAGGAAGAGGGCAGGCTGGATGTGGGGAAGGGCCAGAATGCTTCCATGATAAGATGACATCTGAGCACAGGACCCTCATGCGGCTAGGAATAGCATGGCAGCCAGTGCAGCTGGAACAGAGGGGCGGTGGCAGTGAGGGAGGAGATGGTTGCATCATTTGGGGTTTATTGTCCAAGGAGGAGAAGGGGCTTCTACATAAATGTAGTGGAAAGCAGTGAAGGAAGAGTGGGAGGAAGGCCGAGTGTAGAGCCATCTCGCCTTGGGATTCAAAGTGGAAGGAAGCTTGGAAATGAAGGTAGCATAGTGGAATGAAGTAGAATCATGGAATGCATCAGCCTGAGATGACCTCAGTCAGGAAGCATGATGTGTTTCCTTCCACTTTCTCCTTCATGAATACATTCATTATGTGATTGAGCTTATGCTCTTTTGACAGGGCTGCATCCTGTTTTGTCACTTCAGATTTATTGAAAGCATTTTCTCTCGCCTTCCAGCTCTTTGTAAACATTTTATTTTATTATTATTATTTTCTAAAGATTTTATTTATTTATTCATGAGAGACACAGAGATAGAGGCAGAGACACAGGCAGAGAGAGAAGCAGGCTCCTTGCAGGGAGCCTGATGTGGGACTCCATTCTGGAACTCTAGGATCACGCCCTGAGCCGAAGGCAGTTGCTCAACCACTGAGCCACCCAGGCGTCCCAGTAAACATTTTATTTTATTTTACATTTATTTATTCATTTAAGATTTTATTTATTTATTTGACAGAGCAAACACAAGCAGGAGGAGCAGCAGGAGGAGAAGGAGAAGCAGGCTCCCCGATGAGCTGGGGAGTCCGATGCAGGGCTTGATCTCAGGACCCTGAGATCACGACCTAAGCCAAAGGCAGATACTTAACCAACTGAACCACCCAGATGTCCCCACAGAGCGTGTATATATATATATATATATATATATATATATATATTTTTTTTTTTTTTAAATTCATGAGAGACACAGAGAGAGAGAGAGAGAGCAAGAGGCAGAGACACAGGCAGAGGGAGAAGCAGGCTCCATGCAGGGAGCCTGATGTGGGACTCCATTCTGGAACTCTAGGATCACGCCCTGAGCCGAAGGCAGTTGCTCAACCACTGAGCCACCCAGGTGTCCCAGTAAACATTTTATTTTATTTTACATTTATTTATTCATTTAAGATTTTATTTATTTATTTGACAGAGCAAACACAAGCAGGAGGAGCAGCAGGAGGAGAGGGAGAAGCAGGCTCCCCGATGAGCTGGGGAGTCCGATGCAGGGCTTGATCTCAGGACCCTGAGATCACGACCTAAGCCAAAGGCAGATACTTAACCAACTGAACCACCCAGATGTCCCCACAGAGCATATATATATATATTTTTTTTTAATTCATGAGAGACACAGAGAGAGAGAGCAAGAGGCAGAGACACAGGCAGAGGGAGAAGCAGGCTCCATGCAGGGAGCCTGACATGGGACTCAATCCCAGGTCTCCAGGATCACGCCCTGGGCTAAAGACGGCGCTAAACTGCTGAGCCACCCAGGCTGCCCGGCAGAGCGTATTTTTGATGTCACTCCACATCAGTATAACTAGATTGACTTTACTATGTGCCAGGCACAGTTCTAGGAACTAGGAATATTTCAAAGGACAAGATAGAAATTCCTGCCATTGTAATCCTTGCATTCTAGTTAGTTAGAGGAAACAGGTAATAAGTAATCAATATACCAAATAAGTAAATCTTACAGTTACATGTGTTGAGTGCTGTATTTGAAAAGATGAAGCAAGACAATTAAGGAGTGGTCCTGGGGGCTCAGGTCATGAGGCCTTGCAAAACACCATAAGGTCTCTGACTCTTCCCCTGAGAGAGATGGATCTGTTGCAGGGTTTTGAAAAAATGACTTGCTCTGACTTTCACTGTCCACTGGGTTGAGAATAGACTTTGAGGGAAACAAGCACAGAAGCAAGGAGACCAGTTAGGAAGTTATTTCAGTACCTCGACTTAGAAGTGGTGGTGGTGGGATCAAGTGGGTAGCTGTGATATGATGAGAAGTGGTCAGATTCTGCATCTGTTTTAATGGTAAAGTGAATGGGGTTTCCCAATGTGGAGTTGAGAGGTCAGAGAGAGAGAGAAAATCCGCCAAGCTAGGACTGTGACTAAGGTTTTGGGAGAAGAGCATAATATTTCATTATATAAATAAATCATTTTTTGAATTTTTTTCTTGAAGGATCTTCCCAATGCTATGAACGCAGCAGAAATAACAGACAAGCTCGGCCTACATTCTCTCCGCCAGAGAAACTGGTACATTCAGGCCACTTGTGCCACCAGCGGAGATGGGCTTTATGAAGGCCTGGACTGGCTCTCCAACCAGCTCAAAACCCAGAAGTGATTGGAAGCGCTCCATTCCCCATGCATTGTGGCAAAGTCAGCTGGCCTCTTCTGTGTGCTTGTGTGCGTGTGAGGAGCCGAGTATGGGTGTGTGGCTGGGAGTGGGAGCAGCTTTCTCACACCGTGCCTTAGACATGCTATATAAGAAAACCAGTCTTACATTTGAAGAAAAACCAGTGTTACATTTTAAATGCTACCTTCCATTTCAGTAGTTTCGAGGGTCAGCTTAGCTGACAGAGGGATCCTGAGGGCTTCCTGGTGCACAATAGCCAGAGTAGTCTTTGTGGTGGGCAGGAGGAGGAGAGTGGGCGTGGGGATGGAGCTGACTTGTGCAATTTTGGGTCTGGTGTCTCTGCATATACCTGGAGTCCTCTTATACTTTGGTGGCCTTTTGTAAAAGAGGAAGGACTTGTCATTCTTGCCTGTCACTGCCAGACCTAGCAACTCACGTTTCAGTGCTTTAAAGCAAAAGATCTTCAAGAAAAATAAGCACCTGCTTGCTGCAGGTTTTAAGTTCAGATTTGAACTTTTCCCTTAAGTTATTTTCTTCCTGGTTTAATGTGCTTTATTTAAAGGAACTCAAGATCTTTTTCATTAAGACTCCAGAACACTAGAAGATTATCTAGTCCTCCCCTTGTGCTAGTTCCTTCCCCCATTTCCCTCTTATTTGCCAAATGGAGACCATTTGGGTCAGTAACCCAGCGTGAGGCTGAGGTTCTTCACTGGGGCCACACGGTGGAGTGAAGGGCCGGGTTACGGAAGCAAGGTGAGGGTCAGAAAGGAGGTGAAGGTCGTGTGTCTTTGTATCACCACCTCGGGTTTCAGGCTCCTGAGACTGCTGCTCCCACTGCTCTGCTCTGTGCTGAATGTTCTCTGCTTGAGGCAGGAGGTTCACTCCTGGGATGGAATCGTCACCCAGTTCAGTTGTCTCAGTTCAGCTTGCAGTTTCGGTTAGTTTCTGTTCCCAGAACCACACACCTGTGAGTTCTGAGAGTGAGAGAGGATCGAGAGGTTAATTTTGGAAACGAAATCCCTGGCAACCCCTGTTAACTGCCCCTGAGTTGGTGCTAAATTTTGCCTGAAAAATGTCCAATCTTGACTGCTCTCTGTGGCGCTGACTCCCTCTTCTGGATGGCAATAATGTCTTATGTTGAAACTTGCTTTATGTTGTCCTCAAAATATTAATGGAGATGGCCCAGGGATGAGCTTGGTTTCACATGGTAGTCCAGAGCTTGTTTGCGCAGACAGCTGTTGGCCAAGTGTGTACTTAAGCGCTTTCCCTACTTCACCTTTGAAAGTTCCTTTTTCAAAAAAAAAGGTTTATTCAAATTACAGAGGAGGGGAATGTAAAGTGAATTTTAACAAAAGTAAACCTTGTATGTTAATGATGATGAAGTTGATATTAATAGGAAGAAGTCTCATACCATGATAAATGTGGGGTGTAATGTTTTTCTTTATAACAATGTGACTTGAAAGAATGTTCATTGCAATACTGGCATCCACGTCCAGATTTGATTTTTAACTGGAGTAATTCCTGAGAAATATTTAGGTTGTACATCTCAAATTGGCAGGGACTGTGTCTTACACTTTTGTATTTATGCTTAGTACAGTGTACCCAGTACGGTGCTAGGCCTCATTAAACAATTATTGATTGGTTGGACAATAAAGAACTTGCTTTGGAAGGAGGAGAGGACAGCCACATGCTTCTGAATATCTTGAACGACTTTAAAATCCCTTTCCCCCTCCATCTTAGCAGATTTACTGCTATTGAAAACTCCCAGGGTCCTTGTGCAAAAGACCGCCCCAAGGCTACTGTGACTTTTATGTCTTTAGCAATACTCCTCACTGACCATTTTCCTGGTGCTTTCTTTTTTTTTTTTTTTTAAGTTTTATTTATTTTTAATTTATGATAGTCACAGAGAGAGAGAGAGAGAGAGGCAGAGACACAGGCAGAGGGAGAAGCAGGCTCCCTCCATGTAGGCAGGGAGCCCGAAGTGGGATTCCGTCCATTCCGTCCCGGGTCTCCAGGATCGCGCCCTGGGCCAAAGGTAGGCGCTAAACCGCTGCGCCACCCAGGGATTCCTTCCTGGTGCTTTCAACTGTGGTTTTCTGTGGTTTGGAGATGCTGAGTTAGTAAGTAGGGCCACCTCATGCAGTAACTTTGAATGAAGACCTGAATGCCATGGGTCCCTGAATGTCATGTTGACATCCCAGCTATGTAGTAGAGTAGCTGCTGGCTTCAGGCCATTTACTCTTAGCTTCTTTATCTCTGAGCTTCAGTTTGCTTAACTGTTAAATGGGGATAATAATACCTGCCTAATAGGGTTGTGCGGATTCAAGGTCTCTGACCTTTGCACGCCTTGCTCTGAAGGTTTCGCCTGGGAATATCTTGTGACAATAGTGCTGGCCACAAACTGATGAGCATTTTTTATAGGAGAAGGGAAGTGGGATGGTGTGTAGGGGGGTATTTAATTTCTCTTGTCAATTCACTTTTTTTTTTTTTTAAGATTTTATTTATTTGAAAGGGAGCGTGCACAAGCTTGGGTGGCGGGGGTGCTGCAGAAGGAGAGGGAGAAACAGACTGATGCACCTCTGGATCTGGTCATGACCTGAGCTGAAGGCAGATGCTTAACCATCCGAGGCACCCAGCACCCTGCTGAATGCTTGTCCTTTTCTAACCATGGAGAATGCTAAGGAGACCAGCCGGGATGCTTGTTTAACCAGTACATTGCTGTGTCCTCCCCTCACCTGTTTTTCCTTTTTCTCTTTTCTTTTTTTTCTTTTCTTTTCTTTTCTTTTCTTTTCTTTTCTTTTCTTTTCTTTTCTTTTCTTTTTTCTTTTCTTCTTTCTTTTCTTTCCTTTTCCTTTTCCTTTTCCTTTTTTTCTTTCTTTTCTTTTCTTTCTTTCTTTTTCTTTTCTTTTCTTTCATTAAAGTTCTGTGGTTTTTAGTATATGCAACCACAACTATGAATTTTAGACAACTCCAAAAGAAACTCTGGATCCATTAGCATCCTTCCCCATTCTTCCCTTCCCCCAGGCCCCCAGCAACCACTAATCTACTTTCTGTTTCTTTGGATTTGTCTCTTCTGGGCAGGTGAGGGGCCTGGGGAGCTAGTGGGTACTGAGATACCATTGGTTCTGACCACAGCTCCGTCCAGTCTCCAATAAAGAGGAGGCACAGCCCCAGAGAAAGATTGCCCCTTAGGGACCACGGAATTTATTATCTCGAGAGGGAGTGGGATGCTACGAATAATTATGTGGGACACAGGGCAAAAGGTAGTTGCGTGGGCACCCTAAAGAATGGCAAGAGCTCTGAACCTGGAATCAAAGTCTGAAGCTGAAATTAAAGTTGCCCATTCCCTAGCTGACTTCAGTTGGGCTACCAACCTCTCTGACTGTCCATTTCCTGTACTGGAAATAGAGGTTTCCAGGCTGACCTAGGATACAGCCCTGAGTGGATACCAACAAGGGATAATGCGGGGCTTCTGTGAGTCAGTTCTATATACTGTGGGTCATATAGTTAGCTCTATTCTAAATAATGTAACAGAGCTGGGAATATTTCCATTTGAGTTGCTCAGCACAGGACGGTTGAGGTAGGTTTCAAGTGAAGTAAAATAGGACACCTAGAAGTGACCTGAGCCCTTTGTCCACTGGTGTGATGGAAGTTGTCAAACAGTACACAGAGAATCTGATGGTGCATGGTGGAGATGAATTTTTTTTCCCTTTGAACATTATGATACCTCACCTTTTTTGATAGCTTTATTGAGAGATAAGTCACATACTGTACAGTTCACCCATTTAAGTGGTTTTTAGTATTCGTAGACCTGTGTGACCCTTACTGTGATTTTTGAACATTTGTTATCCTGAGAAGAAACCTCGTACCTTTTAGCATTCACCTCACCATTTTTTCAGATCACCCAGTCCTAGGCAACCACTAATCACTGGTCTGGTCTGTCTCTAGACTTGGTAGAGATGCTTTTTAGACTGCATTATCCCACCCTGTGGTCTCTAGGAGCACCATGCAAAGAACTTCTATTTTGGTTTTTATCTTTTTCATCTTTTTATTCTAACACATGGTGTGGGAAGGAGGGTGCTGTGCACACACAAGTCTCACACAGGAGCATTGGATGGCGGACCATTGAATTTCTAGGCTCCACAGTCAGACCAGCTACGGATTTGACCGATAAATAACTTGCTGCTGCTCATCACCACTAGGTGGTGCTGCTGGTTCATCCCACTGACCTATACTCAGCCTTGGCAGGGGTGGCTCTTGGGGGAGGGTACCAGGATCCATCTTCTTGCCTGGACACTGGGAATAACCCAAAAAATGTACTACAGCCATGGATATTCCTGGAAGAGAAAGGCAAATGGGCACCCAGAGCAGAGGACTCGTGAGTGCCAATAATAATAAAGGTGGCAACAGTATTCTGTAAAACAGTGGTCACTGCCATTACGGACCATACTGGATACCATCATAGGCACTTTACATACATCATCTCTACTCTTCATACCCAGCAAGGCACATATATTGCATCTAATTTACAAAGGGAGAAACCAAGGTTCCAGAAGATAAAGTGACTTTCTGGAGGCCACATGGCTGCCTCAGGTGCTGTCTGAAGACCACACACTGGCTTCCAGAGCTTGGCACACAGAAAAGGAAGCAAAAGTGCACTATGGAGACCACTGGGGAGGGCCCAGAGCACAGAGACACAGCTGCAGGTGCAGAACCGTGTCAGCTAACAGGAAAGGGAATGAGTGCTGGATGGAGGGGAAGAACCAGGGCATGGGGGTGTGAGATGCGTTACTAGGCCTTTGGAGACTGTAGACGAGGAGACCTGGACCTACTTTCAGCGCTTATGACATTCTTTGGGAAGCAAAAACTACAATCAATGTTCTAAAATTGGACTGTGTTGATGACTGCACAACTGTATACATGTACTAAGAGCCTTCAAATTGCTCTCTCACAATGGGTGAATTGTATGGTGAGTAAATTACACCTCAAGAAAGCTAATGTGAAATTTATAATCATGAAACCAATAGCAATGGGGGTGCCAAGTTAGTGGGTCTCAGAGGTGCTGTAGGCACTTTGCGAAGAGGGTAAGAGTATTATCTTGGAGTAGAAAGCCTGGTTGATGGCTGTCCAGCATCTGCTTGAATGTTTTCAGTATCAGGGAGCTCAGTACCTCACAAAACAGCCCATTCTAGTTTGGGATGACTAATCCTCAGAAAGTTGAGATCTATCACTTGCCCTTATCCTTCAGAGCAGAATAAACCTCTTTGCTTTGTCATGTAATATTCCCTCAAGTCATTTTTATCCCACACCAAACCCTCAGGATTTTTCATATGTAAGATGTCTAGCCTCTCCTATTCTTCTGGTAGCTCTCTGCCATACTTGCTTTGATCTGTCAGCATTCTTAAAATGTGGGGGCCAGTGGTGAGCCTGATAATCTAGATGCCAGCCCAGTGATGTGGCTAACAGTTTGAATCCTAGACTTAAGCTCTCTGAGTTCAAATCTTCACAAAAGGTCAGCTGTGTGACAATGGATAAAAGTGCCAACCTCTCTGAGCCTTATATTTTAATCTAGCCTTATTCATCTTCCCAGGAATCCTCAAAGATACTGTCAGGTGCTTTGGCAAAAATATACAGTATGCATAGCAGTGTCTCCATATACCAGTCAACATTGGAAATGAGGTTAATTTGACCAGTTATCTTTAGTACTTTGGCCACTAGTAACACCTGCCCATCTTCCCTAAGGGCTCAAAACCTTGCTGACTCCAGATCAACATTAGACCTGCCAGTCTGTACTTTCTGGAGTCCACTTTCAGATATGGGCAACATTTCCCTATCTCCAGTTTCTCCCCACCTCTCATAGCTTCCTGATTTCTCAATATTTACCAGTAGGGGTTCTGCAGTCACACCAGAGAGTTCTTGGATATATTTAGTTGGAATCAGAAGAGCTGAGCCCATGTAAAGGAGCAGGGCTCTCCTTGAGCACTGCGTCATCTATCTTGGGTCCCAATTATCCCCTAATAATGTTTGTTAGCCTTTTCAGCTTGAAGATTATTCTCTTTAACATAGGAAATGGAAATAGGAAGAAAGGATACTAGCTTTTTCCCAGTCTTTTATTAATATCTTTTATTAATATCATGTTATCTGCCTGGAACGTCTCTTCCCTATTATTCTTGCTTGGAAAAAAATTTAACTTTTAAAGGCTGCCTTTGTTATAGTTATATTTTATCACAAGACCTCATCATTCTGGCATTCGATAATAATACCACCTAATATCTCTTGAATACTTGTTCTAGTCGCCATGCTGTCTTCCACGTTATTTGTTTCGGCAGTAGACATTTCCAAAACCATCCTTATATCATTTGTCCTTCAGTTTTTCTCATTCCTGTCCTCTTAAAATCTGAGTTTAGCCTGGGCTCCCAGTGTAGCCACTTGGATTTCTTTAAAAGCCACTTCCCTTCCTCCTGATTGGGTGGATCCTGCCCCTGAGGAGTCCTGCCTTCCAGGACCTGCCAGAAGGGTAGGTTCCCCAGAGCTGGATGGATGGCTGGTACAGGGTCCTTACAAAAGGGAGAAGGTGGAGAGGTGGGCTGACCCTAGGAGTGGAGTGGGAAAGAGCCTGAAGGTTAAAGTCTAGGAAGTTTGGGCATGGCAGGAAGTGGGGAGAAGAAAGTCATTGCAGAGGGAAGCTGTAACAGTGTGAACCCATCTGTGAGGGTTCATTGTATGTGTTGACTTCACTGGGCTAAGGGATGCCCAGATGGCTGGTAAAACAGTATTTCTGGGTGTATCTGTGAGGGTGTTTCCAGAAGAGGTTAGTATGTGACTAAGTAGGCTGAGAAAAGTTCATCCCCACCAGTGTGGGCTGGCATCATGCAATCTCCTGAGGGCCAGAGTAGAACAAAAAAAGTGGAGGAAGAGCAAATTTTCTTTTCATTGTCGGGCTCCAACATTCATCTCTCCTGTCGAGCATTGGAATCAGAGCTACTGGTTCTTAGTCCTTGGACACTGGGACTTTCATAGGGCTGACCTCCTTTGGCCTCAAGATGGAATTATGCCACTAGTTTTCTTGTTCTCCATCTTGCAACAGCATATGGTAGTATATCTCAGCCTCCATGTAAGCCAACCCCCATAACAAATCTCCCCTTATGTATCACTGTATGTTCTATTGGTTCTGTTTCTCTGGAGAACCCCCAACACACACCATCATTTCTCTTTTTCTTAAAGATCTAAACTTCTTTTTTTAGAGAGAGAGCATGAGCAGGGGGAGGAGCAGAGGAAGAGGGACAAGCAGATTCCATGCTGAGCGCGGAGCCTGATGCAGGCCTCGATCCCACGACCCTGAGATCATGACCTGAGCCAAAACCAAGACTTGGACGCTTAACCAACTGAGCCACCCAGGCACCCCCATCATTTCTCTTTTTAACCATGAAGGTCAGAAATGAGTCCAGAGGAGTGGTTGTCTCTCCTACTTCCTCAACCTACTGAGGATGAAGGCCGGCAACAAGCAGATAAGATGTTCCAGGACACTCTAAGTAGAATGAGCCTCTCCTGTTTAGCCAAGAGCCATATTTCCTCACCACTCCTGCATTTCGCCTCTGTTGCATTCTGTGATTTGCATTAAAAAAAAAAAAAAGAAAGATAAAAGAGGGCACCCCAGTGGCTCAGCAGTTTATTAGCGCTGCCTTTGGCCCAGGGCTTAATCCTGGAGTCCCAGGATCGAATCCCATATCAGGCTCCCTGCATGGAATCTGCTTCTCTCTCTAGCTGTGTCTCTGCCTCTCTCCCTCTCTGTGTGTCTCTCATGAATAAATAAATAAATAAAATCTTTAAAAAAAAAAAAGAACCTTCCCACTGTGCTGTCAATTTTGAAATAAAGAACTGAATTTTTGCAAAATCTTTGTAGGGCCTCGTACTGGGTAGGTGTTCCACAAATATTTGGTGAGTTAATGAATGAAATCAAAGTGTTGTCCTTATGCTCTTCTGGCTGGGTCATGTACAGAAGTATCCCAGAATTCCATCATTTGCATATATTTCTCCTTTAACTGACCCTAGAAATTCACCACGCATCCTATTCTCAGATGTGTGGATTTCCACAAGCCTTTTACACACAATGCTTATAAAAGACCTGTTACTTGTTCATGTGACTAAAGATCCGAAGAGACTAGCATCCCAAAGGAGCAATATCTCTCTTTGAAGGCTTTCCAACCTAAAGCAAACATCTTAGGGATAAGCATGCAGTAGACAGTTAAACACTTGGTTACTGATTAGGGAACATAAATATGCAAAAGTGGTTAATTAAAAAGAGCTGTGTTATAGATAATCAAATAACAAGTTATCTAGAACAGTCAAATCTGCTGTGCTCTGCATATAGGGAGAGGAAGCCTCCAGCAGCTAGAGAGATCTTCCTTCTAATCAGGCTTCCATCAGGATGATGTTGCCAGTAGCTGTGGATACTGTTGCACTTATCTGCTACTCTTGGAACAAACTCGTGGGAGATTGAAGTTGAGCAGCAGAAGAGGACTGTCCCAGGAGTAAACACTTGAGCGAATACCCCACACACGGGTAATGAAACATTCACCACCAGTGTAAACCTGTTAAGGTTGCCGTGTGTTGCACCAAAGACGCTTAGACACAAGCTCAAGAATTTAGAAGGCCAGGAGCACCTCTACTTGCTAGATGGGATGCTACCCAATTCACAAATCATTTAATAAAGCTGATTAGATTTTTTAAAAAGTATTTGGGTGCCCAATTAACAAGACATGGCCCAGGAAACTATAGATTTCAAATTTGAGAAAAATTGGTGAATTTAGACAACTTGAGTATCCTCTCCTCATTAGGGCAGACAGCCTCAGCCTCCAAACCCTGGCTGACAAGGCTTGCTGCTGAGATGGGAACTGAAAGGAGTAAAATATATTCTCCGTTATCGTGCCAGTTATTGAGATGTGTAACAAATCCACAAATCGACAATCTCCTTTAATGAAATAGCTCAATTCTCTGTGTATTAATCTGCTGATGGACTCCAGAGGTTGTGCTGTCTGGGAGTGTCGCTCTCCCTGGCTAAGTTGGTAGGGTTTGGCTGGTAGAGGGTCCTTTCTGAGGGCTTCTGTGACAGAAGCAAATCACAAATCCGGCTTTTCTGACCCCTTCAGCCAGCAGATTTTGCTTTCTCTTTCACCCCCGATGCTGCTTCTCTTCTGAGACAGAAAAGACAGCTGTAGAGCACAAAGATTATTGTCAAAGGGCCTGAGCTGGGATCCTGCCTGGCTCCACTGCCAAGGGGTTAGGTGATTGTAGCTTCCCGAGGCTCAACTTATCCATCTATAAAATAGGTACGATTCTATCCCCCAGAATCATTCAGAAGGTTGCTGGAAGGGGGTGATGCCTACGTGGCTTTACCTTAAGTTTTAAAGAACCGTATGTATGAGCGCAGATTTTGTCACCCACAGTCATTACTGAAACGCCGATGATCATCAGCTTTTAAGAGCTCTTCGACACAGGGCTGCCCTGCAGATGGCGCTGTGGCCCAGAGAATGCTCAAGAGAGAACCCTAGCAGGTGGTCCTACACCTGAGAGGGTTGGGCGATGGATGGATCCAGCCGGGCTTCTACTTCTTGTAAGTCCTGGGTGTGTGCCCCAATGACACTGTACCCCAGGGTCACATTTGGCTTCTCAGAGCCAGTTCCCTGCTTAACCAGTGATCCTCTTTCTCCTTTTCTGCCTTCCCTGGTGGATGGAATGTGGGTCTCGCCTGCTCAGTCATGCCCTTTGACTCCTATGAGCCACTGTAGCAAGTGGTATGTCTGAGACCCTTTCGATCCCTTCAGGGCATCTTAACACTCAGAGGACTCCTCGGGGCTCCATCTATCTAGTGATGGTGGCCATCAGCTCTGTTCTTGGAAACAGCCTTGTTCGGACTTTGTTTCCCATCAGCGATGAAGCAAGGGAGGCCATCTGGCAAAGACTTTAAGCCAGTAAAAGAGAGAAGGTGCCAGGACCCCCACGTGGTGGGGGGGGGGGGTCAGAAGACAAAGGCCCAGGCCAAAGGGTAGGCTTGGCTCCAGTTGGGTGGGATTCCCATCTCACCACCCAGCGTTTCTGTGACCAGGGGTTCCTTCCCTCCCTGTACAGAAAAGAGGGTGATACCTGCTCTCTAGGACAAAGTAGCAAAGACTAAGTGAGATGAGTCATGCCAAAGGCTTGGCAGAGTGCCTGGCACACGGTAAGATTCAAATGATGGTCATTAGTATTCAGTGAGGAGCAGAGGTTGATGAGGTGGGGGGTATCAGACCAGAGAGGATACCCACAGCTCATGAGGGAGGCCCGACTGTGGGGAGAAAGTGACAGAGGGGAGGAAGGTTTCTTGATGAGCCTGGAAAGCTATGGTAGAGGCCTACCCTCACTCTGCTGGCCCTGGGGCAGCCATGCTGGCAGGGAGCCAGGCACCAGGCAAAGGGAGCCAACCATCTGGCCTGCTGTTTTTGCAAAAAAAACCAAACCAAACAAACAACAACAAAAAAACCCATGGTGGCTTGGACTTGGAGAGCCCAACTCCTTTGACCACAACTGCAATGGAGACCAAAGCCTCTTAGAGACTCTCCACCCTGATCCACAACGTTCAGACCAGCATACTGCAGTGGCCAATGAGTGTAGGATCTAGCCTCCAGGAACTCTACACAGAGGCCTGAGGGCCAGAGTGTGCACTGAGCAAATCACAAATCATGAGAGGACTGATCCCATCCCCCAGGGGCACAGCCTCCTCTGTGTCCCATGAAGATGCCTCCCTACCACCACTGCGATATTTATTACCCTGCGCCGTTAGAAGTGCGGGTTCTGACACCAGACTGCCTGGGTTCACATCCTGCTTCCACACATGTGAACTGTGTGACCTTGGCAAGTTGCTTAGCCCCATTGTGCCTCAGTTTCCTCAACTGCAAATGAGTCAGGAGTGTTCAAGTAATGCATGTAAGGTAGCAGCAGGGCCTGGTGTGTAATGTGTGTCCTGCAGGCGTGAGCTGTATGACTGTGTCTGGCACCCCAGGCACCCCGACACCTCATCCCTTTCTCTCCTTTTACACCCCATCAGTCTCTGTCTCCCCACCTTTCTGTCTCTCTCTTTCTCCCTGCCTTTGCTCTTCCCTCTCTCATCCATTCAGCAAACATGCCAGGCTGAGGGGAGGGCAGGTGTGGGTTACCCAGCGATAGAATACAGAGTGGGCACTGCACGGATCTCCCAGGCCCCACCGCTTGTCAGACCTGCCCACATTGCTGATGTCTTTACGGTCACTACCAGGGAGCCGGGCTCCCAGGCCTCAGAGACTGATCCAGCCCAGCCTCCGCAGAAGATAGGGTTGCTATCTCCCTCAGCCTCCAGGGAGAGCTGGTGACCCTGGGGGAGGTGATCTTCCTTCCTGAGACGCCCGGAAGTGAGTGGGGCTGCTGGGTGACAGCAGAGCTGTCAAATCCAGGAACTCATTTGGGGACAGTGCGCTGCTGCCCTGCTAATGACAGAGCTGTCACTCACAGGATACCATGGCATCGTGTAGGACCAGACACTGCTGTCTCTCCCCAGATAGGTAACAGATGTCATGGGGGTTTGGGGTTTCTGATGGGGAGAGTTGGGATTCCCCCCACCTCCAGTCATGTCACATCTCCCAGAGTCACACAGAAATGTCCTTACACACCTCAAGGCCTTTGCACGGGGCATTCCCTCTGCCCAGCCTGCCCTACTAGGGGGCCTCAGTCACACAGAAATGTCCTTACACACCTCGGTCCTCCTCCATCTGACAATGTCTCACATATCCTTCAAGGCTCGGTTCCTGGGGCACGTGTTCTGGGAAGTCGCCTTCAGTACCCCAGGACAGAAGGAACCCCATCCTTCTCTGCACTGCTCTGATGCCCTGTACATACTTTTCCTACCACAGTGGTCACCGTGAATGACAGTTATTTGTTTAGGGCTTGTTCCCCCTGCCACAGACAGTGAGTTCTTGAGACAAAAGGCCGGGCCTCAGCTTTCTCTGCATCCTGCAGCTGAGGACATAGTTGGCATCTAACGAATGTGTTCTGAGGAGTGGCTTGTCATTGCTGTCACTATCCACCTCTACACAAGTCTCAATACTGAGTGGGAACCAATCCCTGCTTGATGGGCTTTGGGCAGCATCCTGCTTTAGTGAGAGGTTTAGAAAGCTAGCTGGAAAGAAGGATCTAGAATGAGGAGGCCTTTTCCTGTTGAGGACCAAATCTAAGCCTTTCTTTTTCTTCCTTCCTTCCTTCCTTCCTTCCTTCCTTCCTTCCTTCCTTCCTTCCTTCCTTCCTTTCTTTATTTCTTTCTTTCGATTTTTAAAAAATTTATTCATGAGAGACACACAGAGAGAGGCAGAGACATAGGCAGAGGGAGAACAGGCTCCCAGTGGGGAGCCCGATGTGGAACTTGATCCCAGGACCCCGGGATCACAACCTGAGCCAAAGGCAGATGTTCAACCACTGAACCATCCAGGCTTCCCTAAGCTCTTTTTTCCTAACGAACTAGGAAACACCAGTTGAGAGTTGTCTTTAAATGTTCATGAGCTGGGATGTCTGACTTTGGCTCAGGTCATGATCATGGGGTTGTGGGATGGAGCCCTGCATCAGGCTCCCTGCTCAGCACAGAGTCTGCTTGTCCCTCTGCCCCTCCCTCTGTTCATGCTGTCTCTCTCTCTCTCTCTTAGATAAGTAAATAAAATCTTTAAAAAATAGTAAATGTACATGAGGAGTTTGAGCTCAGACCTAGTCAAGCCTTTTATTCCCATCTGATGTGACCCACAAACAGGGAATGGTACCCACTGGAGGCAGAACTGAGGCAGGGTTGCCTGGGCAGAAATCCAGGGAGATGCTTCAGGGACCAGGGGAAGAAAACAAAAGCAGTTTCGTTTCAATTTTGTAATGCAGAAATATAAAGTGTTCTGCATGTTTACTTTTTAAAACAGAGAATAGAGGGATGCCTCGGTGGCTTAGTCGGTTAAGCATCTGCCTTTGGCTCAGGTCACGATCCCAGTGTCCTGGAATCAAGCCCCACATTGAGCTCCCTGTTTCTCCCTCTCCCTCTGCCTGCCTCTCTGCCTACTTGTGTGCTCTCTCTCCATGATAAATAAATAAATAAATAAATAAATAAATAAATAAATAAATAACCAAAATAAAACAGAGAAGAAAGAAGATAAAATGACTTAAACACGTGAAGGGAGTAATTAGAAAAAAAGTTCCTTCCATCCTGTGTGATAACCAGTTGAGGAAGAGAGACAGCAGGGCAGAGAGAAGAGGAAGGGAAGGAGGGAGGATGTGTAACATGGGAGCGAAGGACTGAGAGAGAGAAAGAGAGAGACAGAGAGAGAAAGAGAGGGACAGTGGGTGAGAGAGAGAAATCTTTGAGAAAGCCCAAAGAGATGGAAACATACACACACACTCCTCCAAGACTTGCTTTTTAATTGTTTCTGTTTGTGTTTTGTTACTGCTTTTACCAGTTTAAGGGGGAATTTTGAACACATTTCTCTTGTTTCCTGACTTCTAGAATGAGAAGTTCTTAATGAGATGTCTCATGACATTCTTAGTATTGATCTTTTCTTTTAGTCTGTTTTGTTTTTCCCTCTGAAAACTTAAGATCTTCTTTTATCTTCATGTACACCACCATGAAATTAATGGAGACCTTTATTCATATTCATTGTATTGGGTGCTCAGTAGGCTTTTATTTTTATTTATTTATTTTCAATGGGCTTTTTTTTTTTTTTTCCAGCATGAGCAGTGGGGAGGGCCAGAGGGAGAGAATCTCCAGCAGATTCTCTGTTGAGCTTGGAGCCCAAATCGGGGCTTTATTTCATGACCCTGAGATCATGACCCCAGCCAAAATCAAAGGTTGGTCGCCCAACCAACCGAGCCACCCAGGCACCCCTTAATACTTTTTTAAATTTTAATATTTTATTTGGGGAGGAGGGGCAGCCTGATGTGGGGCTCAGTCTCAAGATCCTGAGATTAAGACCTGAGCTGAAATCAAGAGCCAGCTGCTTAACTGACTGAGCCACCCAGGTCCTCTGCCATGGGTTTTTACAATCTGGAAATGTAGGTCCTTCAGTTCTGGAAAATATTTTTGTATTACTTCTTTGATCATGGACTCTCTTCCATTTTCTTTATTCTGTATTTCTTCTGTTGGGCCTCCTAGGTGGATATTTGTTTGACTTTCCCTATTTTTTCTGTCTCCTCTTTTCCATACCTTTATATTTTGTCTACTTGCAAAGATTTCCTTGGCCCTATCTTTCAAACCCTCCTATTTGCTACTTCATTTCTACTATCATATTTTTTCTTTTTTAATTTTAATTTTGTTTTTTAAAAAATATTTATTTATTCATGAGAGACACATACACACAGAGAGAGAGAGAGAGGCAGAGACACAGGCAGAGGGAGAAGCAGGCTCCATGCAGGGAGCCCAATGCAGGACTGGATCCCGGGACTCCAGGATCACGCCATGAGCTGAAGGCAGACGCTCAACCACTGAGCCACCCAGGCGTTCCTCTTTCTTTTTTTAAAGTAAGATCTATGCCCAACCTGAGGCTTGAACTCAGGACCTTGAGATCAAGAATGGCATGCTCTACTGACTGAGCCAGCCAGGCATTCATCTGTTATTGGATTTTCAATATCCAAGGGTTTTCTCCTTTTTACCCCCTGATCATTCTCTTTTAAAAATAGTTTTTTGGGGTGTACAATTTATGCACCATGAAAGTCATCCATTTGAAGTGTGATTCAATGATTTTTAGTAAATTTACAGAGATTTGCAACCATTACCACAATCCAAGTTGGATTATTCCTTTTTGTATAGTCTTTTATTCTAGTTTCCTAGGTGAAATATCTTCTCTTGTCTCTCTGAAGACATTGATGCCTGTTTCTTTGATGTTTTCAAGTTCCTCCCTCTGTTGATCAGCTGGCTTCACTTTCTGCCTTTCATGTTGGAGAACTTCCTCAAATTCTTGGTTATCCTTTTCAGTCCACTAATATTTAAGAGGAAAACATTAAAAAGCCATCTGGACACTCCATGTGCATGAGTTTCACTTGTCTATTGATGAGCTTCACCATAGGAGTTATATAAGGGCAATTTCTTTGAGGTTCCCCAAATGTCAGTAACAGTGAGTCTTTTTTAAGGGGCCTTTCAGTTTCTCTAGAAAAGAACCTACCAATCTCTCTGGGGTTGGGGTGGATGAGTCGGGTGGGCTAGTGCTGATCTAGTTGCTAGATGTCCTTGGAGATGCGTAGGTCAAGGGGCTGGGGATACAACCATTTGTAGATTGACTTTCATGCAATCCTTCTGTTTTCCCTCTGGCTTCTCTTTCTTCTGCTGTTCCTGCTGATCAGGGTTTAGACCCTCAGTTTCTCCATGGAATAAACCCCCTGCTGGGGGAGGGGAAAAGTGGTCACTTGGCTGTACTGCATGGGGGTGGGAACTTGCCATGTCTTTCTACCGACCGCTCAGTTTCCAGTTGGGCAGAACCTGCCAAGTTTCCAGTTCTACAACTCATCCTTGTCTTCTGCAGTCCCTGGTGCCTGCAATACCTGTGTCTTGCCAAGAATCCGCAGCTTGAATTGGCTCTGTTTTCGTTAGCATCCCCCTGAGTAGGCACATGGTATTCAGATTTCTCAGCTCTGATAATTCTTCCACCTGCTTTCCATCTTCCAAAAATCTGTTGACATCTTTTGTCTTCTGCTGGGTTTCTTTTTTCCCTCTCATTCTTTTCATTCCTGTGGGCTCATACATTTTTTAAAATTCTTTAACTCACATTTTAGTGGCGTTTCAGAAAGAAACAATGATAAATCCATGTACTCAGTTTGCCAGGCTTTGCCTGAGATGGGGGATGAAAGGCCTTTCAAGCTTTGTTTTTTTTAGATGTTTTTGCAACTGTAGACATAAGGAGAGACAAGAGGAGGTCTCCTGTATTCTATACATAATATGTTATGGATTCTTTTCTTATTAGAGTGAGCTTCCCACTCTGGGTCACTGGTTCTTTGAAAAAAAGGTGGAAAACTGAAGGAAATCTTGAGAAAGGATGATCAAAGGGATGGATCTTGGATTCAGGGAAAGTTTGAAGATGTTGATGCTGTTTAACTGGGCAAAGAGGCTCAGGGATGGTTTAGTTTTTCTATAGATCAATCCTTAATGTGATTTTTGTCCTTATACAACATGCCGCACTGACCTATTTTGTGTTGATATGAACTTCCATGTTGCTGTAGAAGAGGCATCCTAAAACTTGAAAGAGAGGAGGAGGAGAGGAGAAACTAGGACTGTATTAATTAGGATAGTCTAGGCAATGCTACCATAATGGATAAACGTTGAAGTGCTAGTGTCTTAATTCAGTAAAGGTTCATTCCTTTCTCACATCACCATCTTATTGCTGCTTGGTTGCTCCTCCAAGAGGTGGCCTAGGGACCCCTGCTGCATTCATCTGTTTGCTGTACGTCTGGAACACATGGTCTCTCAAGGTTCTGCAGAAGGGAACAGAGAATTGCAAGATCATGCTTTTAAGGGCCAAGACCAGAAGTGATTTATATCTTCTACCCACACCTATTGGCCAGAACTCTGTCCTGTGATCCCAAATTACCTGTAAGGAAGGATGGGAAATGTGGTCTTCCTGTGTGCTCTCGAAGTAATAGTGTTGCATTGTCTCCGCCATCTGTCTACCAGGTCTTCTGAGGGGGATGCCAATATTCTTAGAGGAGGAGGGGAGATATGGTCTTTGTGTCCATAATGCCTGACCAAGAGGTAATAATGTTCAATTAAAGTAGGAGACAGACGTCAGACATAAAGAGAGATTTCTTGATTTTAAGGGAGTCTAACATTAGAATGGGCAATTGAGAGGTGGCACCTACTCTTACAGATCCTTAGGAAAAATGTTCCTGGGAATCGATGGATCTGCCTGCTTAAGAGGTAAACTAGATAATCTTTTGAGATCCCACTTAATTCTAGGATTCTATTCTCAAATATGCAGGCCTTACAGCTTGTAAAGCAGGACCTCCAGGGCCAGGTGTGGGTCTAGGTTTTGTGAAGCCTGAAGCTTACAGTACTTTGGGTACACTCTATAAGAAAAATAGGTATCTTCTGTAATTCAAAATGGGGTACAGGGCTTGGAAGGGACCCTCACAGGTGGAGGGTCTCAAGCATAAACTTATTAGCTTCTCAATAAACCTTCCTCTGGCAGGGACAAGCCCATTGCTCCTTTGGAGCCAACAGATTCCAAAGCATCTTCCCCAACATACTTGATTTTCCAGATTCTAGATCAGCTTCATGATTTTCTTCAATTTTTTAATTCAGCAAAAATTGTTGAATGCCCACCATGTGCCTGACACTGGGCTGGGCCCTTCATCACCCACCTCTGTTGCAGGGCTGAGCTGGGCACTAGCTCAGGGGACATCCGTCCTGAACCCAGGAGCTCCTGAGTCCATGCAGGCAGGATTAGAGCAAAGGAGGAAGAAGCCACAGGAACAGGCACAGAAAGCCAGATGGGAGAGCAGAGCCACGTGTGACCTGGGGACACAGGGAGTCGTCTGTGGATGTCAGGTCCCTGTGCTCAGGGGAGAAATCCGTGCTGCTGTCTTGCTTTGCCAAGGAAATGTTCCTATAGAAACTGCAGAGACCTCAGAGCTGCTGTGGAAGAGAAGGCTCAGCTGTGTCCTCGACTGTGTCCTGCGGCCCCTCTGTCAGACATATCACTCCTCTCGAGGGGCTGGAGTCTGGAGTCCAGTGTCACCATGAAGAGTCAGCAGTCTGGACTATGACATTTGGTCTGGAGCCCAACTGTCAACCCTGTCCCCACAATTGTCCCTGGTGCTGTCTGGGCCTTTTCCAGCTGATCGAACGGCAGTGTCTGGAAAACTCTTCACCATTGCTAGGTCCCGCATACAACCTCTCTTCTCTTAGAATTCGCAAACAGCAGAAAATCAAACTAACAGTGATTTCTGAAGCCCTCTCAGAAGACCAGGTTACAGATTGGCAGAGTGACCTTGTAGGACCCCTTCATTGCCCTGGGCCTCTTTTTCCTTTCCTGTAAACTGAGAAAATAACCCCTGTGAAGGACAATTTTTGTCTCTGTGGACCAGGTCAACAAGGATCTGGGAGGTGGGGGAGGGACACTGACATCTCAGAATCTGTCTTCTGGTCCAGCTGCATGGGTGCTAGACAGGGGTCCCCACGGGTCTAGACAGGGGTCCCAGTCAGTTAGGTGAAATGGAGATAATCTAGCAGGTCCAGGCCCTGGGAGGCCCCAAATCTGCTTTATGGTTTATGATGTTCTTGCATGGTTTGCATAGAGCTGAGACCTGGCAAGCCTAGGGGGAAGGAATAAAAACAACCAACCTGCTTAAAGTGATTTGTCTGAAAATTTTTACATCGAGACACACTGTGCTGAACACAGACCTGAAAATGCATTTTAAAAGGCTTTCTAATGAAGCAGATGCAAAACAAATCACGTTAGAGAAAGCTCAGGCCCCGTGTACTGTTGTGAGAACACAGGGTTTCTTAGCCAGGGAAGGTAAGGCCAAAGGAAAGGTGCAGCAGGTATCAGGGTGGAGGCGGTCTGGGGGGACTGGTTGGGGTTCCCTGCCAGGCTTGTGCTCTGAAACTCTGGGGCCCTGCTCTCTGCTGTTGGCACTAATTTCTTCCCAAACTCGGGCATCCTCCGACTTCAGGTCTAAATGTCTACAGGGGCTTCCTTGGTGGACTTCAGGAAATGCCAAATCCACTGATATGCAAAAGTTCATGTGACTGGGCTTGGGATTTTTTCTGGGAAGAGGGGCCGGAGCTTTCTTCCCACATCCAATAGGTTTGAGACCCAGAAACCTTTACTCTAGACTATGGCGGGGGCAGAAGTGGAAGCAGTGTGTGGTTCTAGTAGGATCACTGGCAGAGTGGGGAATGCAGGCCAGTTCCAGCTTCAGAGTGAACTGGCTACCACAGGAAGATGGAGCCTGGAACCACAGAATGCATTTCCTCCTCCTGTGGAAGTCATCCTCCCTGGCAAGTAGCCAGAGTTTTCTATGAATGATGGACACATCCAAAGGCCCTGTTTGGCACCCGAGGTGAGTCTGGCACTGTGCGGGTTCCTGGGGACATAAGGAAGATCAGACCTGTTTTTTTTTGTTTTTGTTTTTAAGATTTATTTATTTGAGAAAGAGAGAAAGAGAGAGAGAGAAAGCAGGGCGAGGGGCAGAGGGAGGAGGGGAGAGAGGCTCCTCAAGCAGACTCCCCACTGAGCAGGGAGTCCTACATGAGACTCAATCCCAGGACACTGAGATCATAACCTGAGCTGAAATCAAGAGCTGGATGCTAATTTTTTAAAAAAATTTTTATTTATTTATTCATGAGAGACAAAGAGAGAGAGAGAAAGAGCAAGAGAGAGAGAGAGAGAGGCAGAGACACAGGCAGAGGAAGAAGCAGGCTCCATGCAGGGAGCCCAATGTGGGACTTGATCCCGGGACTCCAAGGATCATGCCCTGGGCTGAAGGCGGCGCTAAACTGCTGAGCCACCCAGGGATCCCCCAAGAACTGGATGCTTAACTGAGGGAGCCACCCAGGCTCCCCTAGACGCGGTTCTTGTCTGCCCATGTCAGACTCTCAGTCCGGGGATGAGGTGCCCAGAGAAATAACAATACAAGGGGTGCCTGGCTGAATTAATCAGGCAGCATGTGACTCTTGATCTCAGGCCTGTGAGTTTGAGCCCCACATTAGGGATAGAGATTATTTGAAAATAAAATCTTTAAAAAGAAAAAAAGAAAGAAATGACAACATGAGGCTGTCTGTGCTACAAGAAAGATAAAAGAAAGGTCTGGACTGCATAGAGGGAGGAAAGGTTCACTCAGTCAGGAAATGGAAGGCCACCCAGAAGGTAGGAGCATGGGCCAAGGATCAAATACATGGGAGTGTGAGTTCAGGCTGTGTGACCTCTGAGAACCTGTTTCCTTTTTAAACTATAACTATAATTATTCACAAAATTGTTGAGAATCCAATGAAATCATGTTCCCATGGCACATCCATGGATTGGGCTTTAAAGTGGGATTTGGCTTTTGGAAAGATCTAGGAGCAGCACGAGCAGCAGGAGGAGAGGTGCAGCTCAGGGGGGCCCTTGGGTCCGATTCAGCAATGCTTCTGTGCTTGGACTTGGATGGTCCAGCGGTGTGTGGATTCAAGACTCAGAAATTTTGGATTCAATGATAGAGCAATGATACAGCAATTGAAATATTTGTGGGTAGCAGTGATGAAATGAGCAGGCTGTTTATTAATTGGGGGTGCTGACAATCATAATAACCATCGTTACTAACCATGACCGAGAGCTTCCTAGGTGCCGGGTGCCACCTGATGTCACCGGATCATTTGACCATGGTAATAGAGGAGACCTCACAACCCCCTCCCCGGGGGGCTGCTGTCACCTTCAGAACCAGTTCATTCCTGCCCTATCCCCACTCTCACCCAAGCCTTCCTACCCTTACCCTCTGCTGCAAGCCATGACCCTGTCCTCAACATCTCAGGTCAGAGCCAGGAGGGACCTGGGAGACCCCCAGTTCAGCTTCTCATTTGACAGAGGAGGGAAGAAGCCCCTAAAACAAAGGACTTGCTTTTCTAGACCATAGCAAAGCCCCTCGTAGGTGCTGGATGAACCCAGTCAGGAGGCCTGGCTTAGCCTCCATTTATTGCCCTTGTGATCCTGGCTGGGGGTCCTCAGGGTATGATAAGCTGGGTGTGTCCACATGCTCTCTAGGATTCACGTCCAAGCTGTTCATCATATTCCTCAGTGACCCAGGCCACCTGGCTTCCCCTCAGGTCAAGCCACTGAAATGGGAGGCCCAGGCTTGTCCAGGCCTCTCTGGTTCAGGCCTTGGGAGGCAAAGGGGATATGGTCAGGGGGCCGTGTTGCCTTAGATGTGCCCCTGCAGCACCGTGAGGAACCAAGCTCTCACCCACCTGTGGCCCACCTCACTTCCTTTGGGGGCATGCCTGGGAGGTGGAGCTGCTAGGGTCAAAGGGTAATGCTATGTTCAGCTTTTTTTGAGTAATCGCCAAACTGTTTTCCACGGAGGCTGCACCATTTTACATTCCCCACCAGCATAGCACAAGTTCGTTTGCTCCACATCCTGGCCAACATTTGTTATTTTGGAAGCAAAATTCTTTTTCCTCTCTGACAGCAGTCCCTTTGGGGCAGCCCCGGGTCTTCTCTTTAGGATCTGATCTCAGATATCGCCTTCATGCAGCCCAGGTGCTGCTGCAGGAGCTGGGGGCACAGGAGCTCAGACAGCTCGTTCTCCAACTCAAGTGCAGGCCCAGAGCCCCTGGAGGGCAGGTGAAACACGGATGGCTGGACGCCACCCCCAGAGTTTCTCATTCATTGGGTCTGGGGTGGGGCTCTGGAATTTGCATTTCTAGTAAATTCTTAGCTGGTGCTGATGCTACTTTCTCAGAACCACAACCACTCTGAGAACCAAAGCTTTAAGGTACCACTTCTTACATTTTGTCCCTCATTTGCATGAAACAATAGCTCTCTTCACTTCAGTTATTCTCCAAACTCCCCTGCCCCCAGATCTTGTTAGACTGAGCAGTGGGATGGGCAGAGGCTGGAAGGAAATGATTGACCTGCTTCCTCAGTCCTTAGATACTCGACCCCTCTGTCCAGCCTCATCTGGAGCAGAAGTGTCCCCTGTTCTGACACTAAAAAAAAGATAGCCTTTTCCTGGGTCCCCTAGCATCACAAGAATGGTGGCCCCCATATAGTCTTGGATCAGCTTCAGTCGACTTTCCACTTTGAAGCTGTTCTCGGTGAGGAATTGATATTTTATTCAGTGCGTTAAATGCCTGACACGAGTTGAGTGTGCTGAAGGATTGCCATAGAATACTCCCCCAAGGCCTGGTGTGGGGGAGAAAGAACGCAAACCTGGCTTCCCCTCTGGGGTGGAGGGCTTCTCATCCAAGCTCCAGAATCTTTCACTGAAGCTCTGTCCAAGGTAACCAGCCACTTGAACAGTCCTCCCAGCTCCCATCAGCTCCTCCCCACTCTGCTTTCCTGCTGTCCTCTCCCCAAGCTCTAGCATGGAGATCTTGGTCAACCCTTGGCCTCTGGATTTGGTGAACAGTATCTGGCATCTCAACTCCATGTGCATGCCAAATACTTCATTGGGGGGGGGGGGGGAGGGTTCAATTTCCCCACTGGTAAATTAAAGATTTGACTATAGCAATGGTTTTCAAACTGTGTCCCACAGAGCCCAGGGACTGGCTGAGGGTCGGGTATACTCCAAGTCTACCTCCTCTGCTTAATTAGAGTCGCTTCACTTGTATTTACTTTGAATCTTGGGATTCAATGTAAACGACTCATCTGGAAGACAAAAGTTCTGCTGCTAAAAATCACTGGCCTAGATGATCTTGAAGATTTTTCCCTGCCCTGGTTTTATGGTCTAGATTCTGTGGTTTTCTGACCTCTATATCTTTTTCAAGTCCCAGCCCAAGTGTGACCTCAGCCTTGAGTTTTTCCTTGAGTTTCTGAAACTCAGTGCTCAGGAATGTGTGTTTCCTCCAGGACAGGGGTGGCGAGTGGCAAGCCAGGCATGTTGGCCTGTCCCAGGGGGTGTCTCTGAGCTAAGCAGATGGGACTGGCTGGGGTGGAAAAGAAAGGTTTGAGTGGACACCAAGAGCCTTTCAGGTGTGTGTGTGTGTGTATTTTCCACTAAGAAATGGCTGTGAAGGAGTAAGAGGCCATTTCACCGTCCCTGTGATAGGTCTGTGAGAAATGCCAGCAAACTCCTAGGCCCAGTGGAGGGGTGAGAGCAGAGATTGAGTGGTAGCTCCCATCGTGAGGGTCTTTTCTGGATATCAAGTTGATCTCCGGTGACTGAGGTTGATATGGGACAACAAGTGGGCATAACCACATTGGCATACTGGAACATCTGAACAGAATAGAGATGTCCCTGGCATGCTTCTCTGACAGCCAGAAAGGAGGTAGCAAGACAGTAAAATTTGCTGAATTGGAGAAGTTGAGGCCATTTCTTTTGGGGAGAAGGAGGCAGGGGATTCGAATGGGTAGATGGGAGCTATCTATTACCAGGCTTAGGTACATATATCCTTGTTTCAGGAAATGTGATGCACAGGCTTTTGGATTTACACTGAGAGACAGGTGGGTCTCTAAATCATTTTACAGACCCTGAAGCCATGACCAGGACTCAGGCTGAAATATATTACAGGATGGGAGCACTTCCTATGATGTACCTTAAATTGTACAACCATGGCCACTCCAGAGGCACCGGAAATACTCAAAGGGAAGGAGGAAGGGAGTAGTGTGGCAGGATTGTGTGTGCGAAGGGAGTGCCCAGGCAGGGAGCAAACAGGTGGCCTGCATTGAGGAAAAAGCTCCCATCCAGGAGACTCAGGTTCTAGCCTTGCTCTGGCAATTCTTAGTTGCATAAATTGATCAAGGGCTCTGCAGCCAGAGTTGTGGTTGAATCTCAGTTCTACCAATTCTTAGGTGGATGACCTTGGTAACTTATTTGAATTCCCAAGCCTCAGTCTCATGATCTGTAAAGTGGGAATAACAACTGTGGATGTTGTTTGTTGCCCATTTAAAAGCTCATCTCTCCTTTTTTCTTAGATTTCATTCAGATGACATATGCTCAGAGAAGAAGGGCCCTTCTAGCAACTTCAGTGGATAAACTACAATTGGTCTAATCTAAGTGTGGTCATGTCATTTTTTGTTTGTTTGTTATTGCTTGGCTTAGGAGTGGATGGACCTATGGCCCTATTTTAACCAATGAGATATAAAAGGAAGGCTATTGGACGTCTGGGTAGGATTTTTCCCCCATATGCCAGAAAGTCCTGCTGTCGTCTTTCTGCCATGGATGAGGTTGGGTGAGGATGTGATGCTTGGAGTTGTGGCAACCATCCTGCAACCACAAGGTGCTAAGCCTGAGAAAGCAAGGCTAAGATACAAGGATAGTGGAGGAGAAAAATAGAGAGGACTGGATCCTAAATGACTTTACTGAGCTTCTTCAGCAACCCTGGATTGCTTATCCCTCCAGATTTCTTATCTGGGATAAAGAGGATCTTTATTCCATAAGACATTAGCAAGTACACTGTTCCCTGCAGCTGAAATATTCCTCCCCATAACACAGCAGTCTCAAAGAGTTGTTGTAAGGATCAACTTGTTGTAAGCAAGATATTACTACATGGGAAATTCCAAGCGCAGGACTTGGCTCAGAGTAGGTGTTCAATACACACTAGTTTCCTCCCTCTTCCCTATTTTTGTCTCTTAATTTTAGATTTTGCCTGTTCTACCAACCTCACAGGATTGTGGTTTAAAAAGCAAATGAGATAATTGTTATTTATTGCCACAATAATGCTCTAGTAAGAACCACAAAACCTCAGTAGCATATCACAATAAACGTTTCTTTAGCTCGCACATTTGGTTCTCTGTGATGTAGGCTGGCTACCCCACAGGGCTGAGGGCAGGCCATGGGGCTGATGGGCCATGAATTTCTACCCACCCTCCTCCTCGGGGCCAACCGGATATGTTCTCAGGAGCAGAGGAGGAAGCAGAAACACACGGCATATATTCCAGATTCTGCTTCCTTCCTGTTGGCTGGCATCCCATTGGTTGAAGCAAACAGTGTGGCTGAGGCCAGGATGAAGGGGTAGGGCAGGATGAGACACCATGCCCACATGGGAGGGTACCACCAATTTGCATAACGAAGGGAGTAAGGAAGAATTAGGGCCAGTGTTTCTATTTATGTATTTGCTTAATAATCAATCTATCATGATAATACGTAGGAAAGGACTTTATAATCTGCAAAAGTTCTACAAATAATCGTGATGATGTAGATAATGGCCCATGAAGAAGGAAGTTTACATAAAAAGTCCAGAATAGGCAAATTTTAAAGGCAGAAAGTAGATTAGTAGTAGCCCAAGGTTGGTGGGCTTGGGGAGTTTGAGGGTTGACAACTAAGAGGTGTAGGGTTTCTTTCGGAGATAATAAAAATGTTCTAGAATCAAAGGTGGCGATGGGTACTCAACTCTGTGAATAGACTAAAAGCCATTGAATTATATCATTTAAATAGGTGAGTTGTATGGTATGCAACTTATATCACAATAAAGCTGTTTTTAAAAAGGCAAAAAAAGGAGGAATGATCCTGGATTAAGGAGGGGAGAGGTGAATCACCAGGTGGCGGCCATATCTCCCATTTCCCACAGAGCTGCCAGGGCACCACCCTGTGTGACCATGGAAAAACCAACTTGTTAAGGTTTTCTTTGCCACCCTTGGAAAAAAAAAATCTCTGACTTTATCATGGATTCTGTGGGGGAAGAGAACATGGTGTTTATAGCAATTTGCTACGAGGCCAACTTTACAGGAGAACAAGCCTGCACAAGCCTGGAGGGGGGCTGGGGTCTCAGAGCATGTGGGGAAGTGGAGGCTTTTCAGAGGCACCACATGAGACAGGGGAACACTGGTCCCCCAACCCGTGGATGGGACGAAAATCTTCCTGGACCCTCTTAGTGTCTCTGGCTGGGTCTGCCAATGAAAATGATAGAATAACAGAAAACCTTACAAATTCATTTAACCTGAGTTTTATATGACACTGGAGCTATCAGGAAATTAAGACATGAGGGAACGTTCAACCTGAGTGTTTTCATGCAAGTTTTGATGAAGATTGGATGGTGGTAGAAACAGAGCAGGTCAAAGAGCATGAGCAAGGGCAGTAAACTGTGCAAAACTTAGCAAAGTCTGTTGGTTCAGTTCCTTTTCAGCCTTCCTCCTTCTGGGAGGATGGGATGCTCCTTTCCTCTGGGTTTAGAGAGGACACCTGTCATGAGAGGGTCTTATGACCTGCTTCAGGGGGGAAGGGGAGGAAGTTCAGAGAGAGCTTCCTGTTCATGCTGTTTTCTCAGACTTTCTCAAAGTCCTTTAGCTTAAAATATTCACTATGCCAAGATGCCATAATTTGGGGTAGCATGTCCTGAGCCCTGTCACCTGCCTCTGGGCTGGAAGGGGCATTTGCAGAGGTGGGCAGGTGGAAAGGGAAAGGTTAGAAGGTGAGAGTGATGACAGGGTTGGCATGTGGGACCTATAGGGAAAAAGGAAAGAAATCAGGCTATGGGCTGGAGAAGATGAGCTCAAAGGGCAATGTAATAACCATCTTTGGGAACCAGGGGGGTTGTTAACTGCAAGGGGGTCATGTCTACAGGCTCTTCTGCTGACTCTTTGAACTTGAGTCCTTAGGAAGCAAAGCTGCTTTCAAGGAAACTGGCAACTGCCCCCAGCATCCCAGCAAGTGCATGGATACCTGGTCCAGGCTGATATGAGTTTCCCCTTTCCCTAGAACATCTCCCTCCACCCCCTTGGGCTGTCCAACTCCTACCTGTCCTTTAGGACTCAACAAAGACATCTTCTCCAGGACACCTGTCCTGGGATCCTCTAGGTGCCCCTTTGTGATCAATGGCATTCTCTAGCTGAATGCTTATGCTGAATTGAGTTGTTTTCATGTTTTTTTTTAATTTATTTTTTATTGGTGTTCAATTTACTAACATACAGAATAACCCCCAGTGAAGTTGTTTTCATGTTAGACTGTAAGCTCCCTGTCCTAACAATGCCAGAGAACTCATTTGGGCATAACATCTGGCTGGGCAAGGAAAGAGGGAGAGAAGGAAAAAGGGGAGGAAGGGAGGGAGGGTTTCATTGAACTGTAGTGAGCAGATAGTAGGTCTGGCATAGGATGGCCATTACTGGGGCAGGCCATGACCACCCTGACCTCTGACCAAGTGTTGGCATTGCCTTGGTCTCCACTGTTCTAGCACTGTGGTCTTCAGACATCCTGGGCCTCCTGAAGTGACTCAGGGAAACTGGGAACAGTGGCCAAGTCTCGACCCAGGGCTTATTGCACTGATTGCATTGGTCCAAAGTAGTGAATCATATTCCATAGGCTGGGTTCCCTGGAAGCGGAGGCTGAGACAGCTTACTGGGGATCAACACATGTGAAAGGAAGGGAAACAAAAGCAGGATTGGGCAGAGGGGGGAGTGGAACTGTGAGGCCCAACAAAGGCTCAGCCAACTCCAGGGGAGCTCTGGAGTGAGTAGTTAGTGCCTGTCACTGTGCCCTGTTTGTCCAGGAAAGATAGTGGGGCCTCTGTGGCCCCTGGTGAAGGCTGCCCTGGGGCAAAGAGGCTCTCTGCAGCAGAGAGACCCTAGAGGAGCTGAAGACTGGAGACTATGTGCTGAGCCTTCACTCCCTCTCCCCAGCCCTCCTCAGCTGGGCAATGAGTCTTTTCTAAAGGGGGATCTGGGCAGTATGTCTCTGTGCCCACCATAGTTTGACAGTCACTGAAGCTACAATTTATTGAACCCTATTGAGCCAAGATGTACAATTAGCATTTTCTACAAGTGAGGAAAGTGAGGCTTAGAGAGACAAAGTAACTTGCCTGAGGTCACCCAGCTGGGCCAGAAAGTAGGGGAGCTAGACAACCAGACAGGCTGACTCTAGAACACCTACTTTTGACCACTGATCCTAAGTGCTAAGGGGAGGGGGCATAGTTATATAGGGACCAAACAAGTACTTTTCATAGTGAGTTTTTTAAATAGAACAACTCATGAATATGTATATGCTGGGGGGGGGGTGGTCACAAGGAGGCCCTTCACCCTTTTGCTTGGTCACATGCTTCTCACTGCCCTTAATGGAGGTGGAAAAAATTGGTCAGTCCCCTTCCCCCATTATCAACTGTCCTGCTGAAGGAAGGGACAACCCGTGGACATAGCCTCTTCTCCAAATCCCCTATGCCCACTGAGCTGGGACCCAGGAAGCACATTCAGTGAAGAAAAACCCCAGAGTGCAGTTCTAAAGATATCAAAGGGTCTAAGGGAAATCGTTTTGCTGAGAGAATTGCTCATATTTTCATGCTTTTGCAGGAAGGGCTGCTGGAGGTGAAAGATGCTGGGGGCTGGAGGAGAGCCTGGAGGCTGAACCACCTTTCATGGTCCTGGGCTTCACCAGGGAAGTGAGGTAGTATCCCTTCAACTCAGCCTGTGCTGAGCACCCTTACTGTGCTTCCATTTGCTCTGAGGTGGAGGAATGACTAGGATGGTTTGGTGGGTGTGATGTTCTAGGTAAGGTTGGTCTGATTCCATTTGTCTCCCATCTCACCCACCCATCCATCCACCCACCCACCCACCCATCCATCCACCCACTCACCCATCTATCCATTTATCCAGTGGAGGCTTTGTGAGTTTACTGTGTGCCAGACTCTGTTCTAGGCACTAAGGAAACAGCACTAAGGAAAAAGACCTTGCTGTCAGGAAAAGCAGGTCCTAGGCCTTCCTGCTTCCTCTTGTCCCTTCTGAGAAGTAAGAACTATCAGCACTGTTGTAGCTATAAAAGGCCAGATAGTAAATATTTTAAGCTTAAGGGCCTGAAGATCTCTATAGTACCCACTCATCTCTGCCCATCTAGCTTGAAAGCAGCCATAGACAACATGCGTGTGTGACTGTGTTCTTTATTATTGTTATTATTAGAGATTTTACTTTTAAGCAGTCTCTATACCCAATGTGGGGCTTGAACTCACAACCCCAGAGACCAAGAGCCCCATGCTCCACCTACTGAGCCAGCCAGGTGTCCCATGGCTGTGCTCTAATAAAACTTTACTTACAAAAACAGGCCAGCTGGGAGTAACCCTCGGAGAAGCACAGCACTGGTAAGGGCCTCAGGGACCAGTGGTTTTCAACAATGGCTTCATATTAAAATCAGTCAGGAAGCTCTAAAACAATACCCATGTCTGGGCCCCACCTCAGACCAAATTCCCCAGACTTTCCCCGAGTCTGGGTGTTTGTTCAAAGTTCTCTAGGTGGTTCTAATGTGCTATCTGGATTGAGAACCACTGGCCCAAACCAACAGCATCATTTTATATACCAAGGAAAGTAAACAAGTCGTCCAAGTTCACACAGTCTGAATTGGGGGACTTCCCTGAGGTGGCAAAATGGATCTGGTTCTTCTACTCTAGGCAGCCCTCTATCTATGACCCCAGCTGCCTCTTGGGTCTGGAAAGAGGGCGCCTGCTGTCTGCCATTCTTCTCTGTAACAGCTCTCTCCTTCTGACAGGTGGATTTCCCCAGGGAAGATCTAGATGGCCTGACCTATGATCTCAGTTGAAGATGTGATGTTAAGGGCACTGCTAGGGCTCTCTGGAGGACTGGAATTTTGAGCTTATTCATTTCAGAAGGCAGTAGAGAGGGCAGTTGTAAATGCAGGCCTTAGAGGGAAACAGAACTCCATCTAGTAGCTGCATGACTTTGAGTAAATTATTTAACCTCTCTGAGGGGTTTATAGAATAGGAACAATAATACCTGCCTTGTGAGACTGTTGTAAGGATTAGAAGAGATTATGCCGACAAATGTTTTAGCATCATTCCTGGCACAGAACTCGTGCTAATAGACAGAAGCTATTACAATATTTTATTTCATCTTGCTATTAGATCCACTTCTGTGCCTTCCATGGCATTCTGTGTGGTATGCTTAGCAAAGTGAGGGGCAGGGACCCAGATGGAAGAGAGAGGGCATGCCAGGCATGGGGAATGGCTGAGGAAAGGCCCTGAGTTGGGGATGATTGAGTTGTGACCAGGTCCGGCTCTGAGGCAACACGCAGATGTCCCCAGCCCTGTCTGTCTCTGACTCTGCCCTGTGCAGAACCTGTGCCTCTCCCAGCTCCTGAGTGCTGGTTCTCTGCAGGTAGCCTTCTTCCTGTTTCCTGTGGGTTTAGAGAAATAGTCTCAGTGTGAGAGCAGGCATGTCAGACACTAGGACCCTGCAAGGCATACAAGAGGTACAGCTAGTCAGGCTGAAAGGAGAGTGACTCCTAATAAACATCTGAGTAAGAAAGCTAAGAAGCCAGGGCCAGCCGGGCTGGGAGGGCTATGTTCTGGTTGGCTAGCTGGGACTTGTAAACAGAAGCCTTCCAGGGGTTTCTGGGGACCCTGTACTCCCCTGCCCCACAGGCCATCTGCTCTGGGAGGGGAGTAGGTCCTGCCCATCACCGTGCATCCTTCCAGGTGCACAGGGGATGCAGCAGCTCCCCCAGAACTTGCAATCCACCCTCCCTGGTCACTGCCAAGGCCAGGCCTAAGGTGCTGGGCGGTCTGCTCAGGGCCTAGGGAGGGGTGAGGAGGAGGGGACAGGTAGGGAGGGGCCGGGGCTTCTCTGAGTTCTCACAGGCTGATCTCAGCGAAAGGAGAGCCAGAGGGCCTGGAAGGGGACCGGGTGTAGTCTGATTTGGGGTTCTCCCATCTAGGCCACTGGTGATAACGGCATTCAGAATCCCAACGTCACCTTTTGCATCTGGAATAACATTGAACAAAGCGCTTCACTGTGACTTATCTCAGGCTTCCCCAGCCATCCCGGTTATTTTCTTGGGGGCTCAGAGATCTTTTTCTGCTAGTACTGAGGTACCCTTACCTGCCCTTGCCTGACCTTCTCCATTAAGAGAAAGGGGCAGAAGGGCCCTCGTCCCCTAGCTCTTCTTGGCTCCCCCTTGGATCGGGGTGTCGTGGGGGTGGTAGGTACACTGTGTGACATTCTTCTAGGGCTGCAAACCCAGCCCGAGGTGTCACTCGTTCTCTGAGCTTTGAGGTCTGTCCTCCCCCACGAGCTCCCTCCCAGGCTAGTGTCCGCTCCATCCTCAGTCCCTCTCGGGGTGGAGAGGCTGCAGAATCCATCTGGATAGAGAGCGTGGGCTTGATGTGCTGTTTTTAGTTCCGTGGGAGAAGTCACAACAAGGGGTTGTAATTTCTCTGCAATTTTTCTCCTCGATGAGGCATCTGTTGGCCTGCTGTGAGGAGATTCTGAGCACAGGGCCTGTATCTGGATGCAGCCTCAAGGGTGTGACTAGGCCTCATGTCCCTCTGCCTCCTGGAGGCATTTGACTTGGCTCTGAACGAGGGGAGGGAGCAGTTTAGGGGCCTGTCATCCTTTTCTCCCCGCCCACGGCTCCAGCTGACTCACGTGTGGCCTCCAGCCCTCTTTGCCTGAGTGGCACCTGCCTGCGCCTCCATTACCTCTTGTTTCCTGTTCTGTCTGAACCAGTGCACTCCTCGAAGCCATCCCTGGCCCCCAGCACACCTGGTCAACTCAGCCACCACTCTGACCGTGTGCCAGGACCTGTGCTACGTCCCAGAGATCTAGAGATGCACAGGGACACCTCCTATCTTTGGGAAGCTGGCTGCCTGCGTGGGAGGGGAGGCTCAGAGTCTAACACAGGATGCTTGTGCTAAGAGAGAACGTGCAGGGGGCCTGGGAGCTCACAGACAGAAATGCTCATCTTCTGGAGAGGAGTGGCTGGCAAAGCCGGATCTCAGTTGACCCGGATTTTGCTCCAGACCAACCAAATGCAGAGGGTATGACATTTAGGGAAAAATGATTTTAGATTTTGTAACAAAAAATGTTGCTACGTTTACCTGATGATAGGACATTCCTCCTACGCAGCAAGATGCCTGGTAGGAAGAAAGAGTATTTAAAATAGGAAGCTTCCAGGTACATCTTTAATAGCATCCTGCCCGCCACCTCCCTAGCCATGTCAGGCACAATCAAGTCGATCTTTGTCCTTGCCCTGGGCGTCAGGGCTGCCAGTGACAGTTATGATGACTAAGAGTGAACCCAGGAGCAGGTGCTGCTTGAGCTGAGTCTTAATGGGTGGGCAGGACTTTGGCAGACAGAGGGGCTGGGGAGGTGGAAGGAGATGCAGGTGAGGGATGGAGGAATGAAGACACGTACCAATTCCAGAAGAATAAATGTGATTTGACTGGGCAAAGGTTTAAGGGAGAAAAAGTAGGAGGTGGTCCTCAAATGGTAGGTGGGGCCAAATCCTGAGGGCTTTGATGCCATACCAAGGAGGTCACAGCTTCCCAGACTACGAGCCCCTCAGAAGCAAGGCTAGGACTGGGGTGAGGCAAGTGAGGTGCCAATGGGGCAAAATGTAAGGAGGTGTTCACTGTCAGAGTGGTACCAAAGCAGAGCTGGACCCCCTGAGAGTGAGTGGGTCCTTTGTGCCCTCTAGATGCTTCCCTGTCTCACCCTAGACCCAGCCCTGCTCAGGAGAGGGGTCACATTCTATAAATCTTCATATCCCAAGGGCCTAAAATAGTGCCTGATGTAGCAGACCAGTAAATGCTTGTGGAATGAATGAACGAATGAATGAATGAGTGGGGTTCTTCTTCTTTTTTTTTTTTTAGTGGGGTTCTTTTCTATCTGGAATGTGTTTACCTTCCTCATGGCCAAAGTGTGTCACTTCTTTTATGGCTGATTTCTTCCCTGTAGCCCCTCCAGAGAAGTCCCATCTCCCAACCAGGCTGTGTTGTTCTGTCTTGGCAAATTATGTAGACACAGGAGGTGCTTACACTGGAGGTATAATCAAATCTCAGAAACCTCCCTGAACAGGCTCAATAGTTCTAGAATATCCTGGCCCCCTTGGATGGGAAGGATTACCTGCCACCACTACTGATGTTGCTCTTTGGGGTCTCCCTCCTTCTGCTCTCCTTCCCTACTCTTTATGGAACCAGACTCAGAAAAGGTTCTGGAGGTGGTGTCTCCAAACTGCTCCTTCATAGTACCACCCACTTACCCAGCCTGCTTCCTTTGCTCAGCCCCTTTGGACCATGGCCAGCTGGCCACTGCTCATGTAGTTATGAAGGTTCCAGAGGTCTTCTGAGATACCCTCCCCTCCCTGCCCTTCTAACTGATGGCATGCTTCACCAGGTGTAGAAACCATTGGCTCTTGGCTAAGAAATGAGGTTAAACATGAACACGGCTCAGATGTTGAAGCTGGGGGGATGATTAATGACACCACTCAGGAAGGGTCAAGACATTTGCATTTCTGTCCAGTGGAGGATCTGTTTCAATCAGGAAGTTACTCTTGCTGCCCAAAAAAGAATAATAGTCCTCTCCCACGCTCATACTGCTGAAGGGAGGGTGGTCACGCAGCACCGTGTGGGCAATGCAATCACAGAGTGCCCAGGTGGGAGAGCTCCACCAGTGCACCCAGAAGGGGGCCACTGTCCCTCATCCATCAGAGCTGGCGTTCTGCAGACTGTATCCTAGAGTGCACCAGCCTCTCAGGAACACTCTGAGAAAGAATCAGTGCTCAGGTGAACTTTGAGCAGCTACAGAGGATGGGACGATCACAAATAGCAACAAAGAACTAGAGACAATGCCAAATCTCATGTATAGTAAAAACAGCATGGGGCCCCCCAGAGAACGGCTAAGGTCTACAAAATACAGAACAGAATCTACTTCAATCAGGGAAAGAACCAGAGTATCTTCTTAGCTGATCCTGACCATACATTTTTTACCAGCTGCTACGGTTGTAATTACACTTGAGAGGCAGTGTAGGGTACTGGCGACATGCTCTGCGATGTTCTAGCTGTGGACCCTAAGGCAAGTTGCTAACCTTGCTGGAACTTAGCTGTCTCACTTATAAAATGGAGATAATAATTGTTTCTGCCTCATAAAATTGTAATGATGAAATAAGCCCTAGAAGAGGCCCTGACACATAGTTGATGCTATGTACTTGCCAATAGTGATAATCAAAATATTTTCTGCATAATTAATTGTATTGACCTCTCATTCTAAGCCTGGAAGGGTTCCATCATTTAAAATTTCAATTCTTTGTCCTTTTCGTAAAGTCCAAGTTCAAGAACATTTCTAGATGTTATGGAGACCTGGGCCAGGTGGGCCTTACCTGACTTAGAAAGCTGAGTCTGGAGCCCAGAAAGGCAGGCCAGGTAAGCAGCACCCCTTCATTCCTAGATGCCATCCTTTTGAGGTCCATCCCTGTGTGCTTGGGTTCAAGTCACCGAGACACAGCTTACCCTGGCCTTTTGGACTAGGCTGAAGGCATCCCTGGACTCTGCTTCACATTCCGAGTGTCTGCTTCTCTTAGCAGTGGTGCAGAACTTTATCTGCCCTACTGGGAGGCATTGGCGGAGTAGAAAAAGAAAGGTTCAATATTTGGCTGGGATGTTTTTCCCCCCCATTCCCCTGTGCAGGAATGGAAAGAGCAGGTCCACGATGGATTTTCTGTCATCGCTGCTCAGGGTTTAGGAGCTGGAGCAGTGTGGCGTCCCTGCCCTGCCTGGTAGCTGAAGGTGAGACTATAATAAACAGGGGAGATGAGGAAAGAGGCATGTGGGGATGAGGTGCTTTGAGCCTGTTCTGGGCCTTGCTGACCCTGGCCTGGGCAGCAGCTCTGGGGGAGCAATCTGTGAGTCCGAGTGCACCTTGGCAGAGCTCCCCTCCTGGGTACCTCACATTCCATCCTATTTGCTGTATTATAACTGTTGGTGGAGTGGTGTGCCATATTGCAGGGGCTGCTGACTGGGTCTGGCCTGATAGCCTTCCCACCCCCTTCTTTATTTTTTTTTTTCACCCCCTTCTTTATTGATCAGAGTTTGCTCTCCCGGCTATGGGAGCAGATGCCCTCGTGTCTCCCATCTCATCCCCTTGGATCACTTCCAATTCAGACACAGTGGTGTTAGACAGCTCCCATCCACCTCAAGCAGCTGCCACCTGGCCTTGAAGTCCTGCAAGCTGGCTCAGCCCTTGTACTGGGACAGCCTGGAAGGGGAGGTGGAGAGGAGGGACAATCCTTAACTACTGGGGATCAAGGATGGGAGAAGTGTGTCAGCCTCCAGTCCTTCAGGGGTCAATCCTGCGGTGTACTCCACATGGCCTCTGGCCCTAACCAGGTCAATAACTCACCCTTCACTGGCTTTCCCACCACCCTATTTTACTCTCCTCATGCCTGCTCCCTGTAATCACCTCCCTAACGAATTACCCGCATTGAAGTTACAGCTGGCTCTGCTTTCTGTGAAAGCAGTGCAGATAGCGCATGACTACTTGACCTGGCAAAGGTGATCGGTCCAAAAAACAGGCATGTCACCCAAGCAGGCTAATCAGAATCCTTCTGTGGGAAAAAGGGAAGCTCTAATTTGGGGGAGCTGCTAAGGTTGCCAGGGCCAAGTGCTTGGGCTGTGGAGGAGGCTATGGCTGTGTGGGGGAGCAAGGTGCAGTGAAAGGAGGAGAGACAAGCAGGGACAACAGAGGGCTGGGGAGAGTCTTGGTGTATTGAGTCTCTGGTGTGAGCTCCAGAAGTTCTGGTTCCTGTTGCTTTTTCCTAGCGCTAGAAGCCTGGAGCTTTCCCAGCAAAGGAGACAGTAAATGCCCCAAAGTTGGTGTGAACTGGGGTTCTGTTACTTGCAACTGGGAGAGACTTGGCTAGTAGAATCCTTCTGCATCTCCCAAGGAACGAGAGCTCCTTGGGCTCCTAGACTCCCCACCTTCACTTAGATCCTAGGACAGTGCCTGAAGGCATCAGGTGCTCAGGAAACTAGGCTGAACAGGTGGATGAATGGATGTGAGTGAACCATCACCTATGCCTTTGCTGTCCTTTCTCCCTGCTGTCAGTTGGCCTATCAGCCTGTTTTCCTATGAAACGGGACAAGATGATTAGGCTTTAGATTGTGTAGAAATTAAGAGTACAAAATTGAGTAGATGATTTAGATCCCTGATATGAGGAGAAAAGGGGCAATGGAAAGGAACCAAATGTTCTTAGTATTTACTACAAGCCAGACTAGATACATATTTCATAAAATTTTGACAACAACCTCACAGGGTAGGTATTTTTACCTTAAAACTGTGTGAAGTAAGGCATGGGGTGGTCAAGCACTTTGCCAGAGCTTTTACAAACAGTTATCATTACACTCAGAGTGTGATTGAAAACATCCTAATAGACATCTGGTGATATCTTGTTGTGTTTTTAATTTGCTTTTCCTTTTTTTTTTAAAAAGATTTTATTTATTTATTCATGAAAGACAGAGAGAGAGAGAGAGAGAGAGAGAGAGAGAGAGAGAGAGGCAGAGACACAGGCAGAGGGAGAAGCAGGCTCCATGCAGGGAGCCCGATGTGGGACTCAATCCCGGGACTCCAGGATCACACCCTGGGTCGAAGGCAGATGCTAAACCGCTGAGCCACCCAGGGATCCCCTAATTTGCTTTTCCTAATGTCAAGTTGACTTCTCATGTGCTTATTTGTATTTCTTTTTTGGTGAATGTTTGTTCAATTTTTTTATCCAGTTAAAAAATGGACTGTTTATTGGGTTGGTTTTTCTTGGCTTATTATTGAGTTTTGGGAGTTCTTTTTATATTCTGGATACCAGTCCTTTATTAGATATAATATGTGCTTTGCTGATATTTTCTCTCAGTCCATTGCTTGTTTCTTCATTTTCACAGTAGTATATCTCTCTCTTTCTTTTTTTAAAGATTTATTTATTTATTTAAGTGAGAGAGAGCAGAAGGAAGGGCAGAGGGAGAGAGAGAGACACAATCCTAAGCAGGCCCACATCCAGCATGGAACCTACACAGGGCTCAATCACACCACCCTGAGATCATGACCTGAGCTGAAATCAAGAGTCGGACCCTTAAAACACTACACCACCCAGGTGCCCTACACAGTAGTATCTCTTGAATAGAAGTCTTTTATTTTGATATGGTTTGACTTCTCAATTTTTTCTTTTGTGCTTGGTCTTTTTTGTGCCCTGGTCCCAGAATTTGAACCCAGATCTGTGGGCCTCAAAGTCCTTCCTCTTATTACATTTAGTGCAGTGTTTCCTCAACTTCTATCCTCAGACCAGTGTTAAATGGGCACCACCAGAATCACCCAAGGAGCTTGCTGAAGATACACAGTCCTGGGCGCTCACCCAGGGGAATCTGCTTCTGTGGTCCCAGGTTGACCTGGGAATCTGCATATAGATACAAGATTTTATTTATGTATTTGACAGAGAGAACAAGCAGGGGGAGCTGCAGGTAGAGGATAGAGGGAGAAACAGACACCCCACTGAGCAGAGAGCCTGATGCAGGGCCCTATCCCAGGACCCTGGGATCATGACCTGAACTGAAGGCAGACACTTAACTGACTGAGCCATCCAGAATTTGTATATTTAACAATTTTGTCTGTGGGGGATCAGGTAGGTGTGAAAAGGGTGTAATGCAGAGCTCTTGGCATCCCTGAGCCTTTAAGCCTGGTTATTTCTTGCCTTCTAGCTGGGTCCTACCAAGTGCTGCTGATAGTGGCATTTCTTGGTCTGTTTCTTATCGGGTCCCCTCCCCTTTCTTCCTCCCCAGTTCTTTGGCAGAATAGTCAACATTCAGCAGATGATCAAGACATGCTTTTGAACTAACCGACCTACTCACCATCAGTAGGGGGGAGAGGCAGCCCTACTCCACAGCTGGCACTAAGTGGAACCAAGTAGAAACTATAATTACTGACCTTGGTATGAAGTGCTCTTGTGCAACCCTGTTGAGCTGTGGGCGGCCACTTAAGCCAGTTTCCTCAAACGCCAGCCCAGCCAGAGGGTTCCCCACCTGGAGAGACTGTTATTTTAAAGTATCTCAAAGATTGGCTCATTGGAGTTGAGAAGGACACTCCTGCAAGTGAACAGCTGTGCCAGCCTCCAAATAAAAGAAAACTGTATTCATTTGCAGTAGGAGGTGAGGTTGGGGAAATGGAGTATGCTTTGGTTTAAGAGCAAAACAAGTATCTAGAGCTCTTAGCAACTTTGCCTGGCATGTCAGGTTGTGATCTGCTTTCTCCAAGCAGATGGAGTTAGCAGGGGGGCAGAAATGAAGTTCACCTTCAAATCATGGGCACCAAAGAGGGTAGCAAGTCAGAGAACTAACATCTATTGAACCCCTACTCTGAGCCAGGTCTTCATATTTTATTTAATCCTTTCAATAACACATCAGGTTGGTATTATTCATATTTTACAGCTGGGGGAAACTGAAACTCAGAGAGGTTATAAAATCACCAGGAAGCACTAATCCAGGATATAGAACATAAGGGGCTGAGCTACTCTAATAAAGAGGCTTCAAAATACAGTAGCTTAAAGAATAGTGATATTTATTTCTTTCTCATCGAACAGTCCCAAATCAGTAAGAAAGCTCTACTCCAGGCAGTCACTCAGGGACCCAGGATCCCACCATCTGTCACTTCACAAGCTCCTGCAACTGGGGTTGGCAAACCTTTTCTGTAAAGAACCAGATAGTGAGCATTTTAGGCTATGCCAGACATATGGTCTCTGTCCTTGCTTTGCAACTCTGTTGTATCATGAAAGCTGCCATAGACAAGTGTAAACGAATGGGTGTGTCTGCATTTCAATAAAACTGTATTTACAGAAACAGTCCATAGATTGGATTTGACCCAATGGCCATAGTTTGCTGATGACTATGCTAGAACAGTAGTAGTTCTCAAAGTGTAGTCCTAGGGAACTAGCAGCAACAGCAGCATCTGGAAACTTGATAGAAATGCAACTTCTGGGGCACCTGGATGGCTCAGTTGGTTGAGCCTAAGCCTTCGGCTCAGGCCCTGATCCTAGGGTCCTGGGAATGAGCCCCACATCAGGCTCCCTGCTCAGTGGGGCGTCTGTTTCTCCCTTTCTCTCTGCCTCGCCCCCCTGATTGTGTTCTTCTCTTTCAAATAAATAAAATCTTAGAAAAGAAAAGAAATGCAACTTCTTAAGCCAGTCCCCAGGTCTATTTAATTAGAAACTTTAGGGATGGAACTCAGAAATCTGTCTCTTAACAAGCCCTCCAGGTGATTTTTATGCATGTTGAAGTTTAAGAACCTCTGTTCTAGAACCCTGCCTCTCAGCCCTGGCTTCACACAAGCACCACCTAGGGAGCTTTCAAAGCTTTCAATGCCCAGGCAATTACATTAGAGCCTCCAGGGTGAGATGCAGGCATCAGCATTTTTAAAGCTCCCCAGCCGATTTGCAGGTACAGCCAGCAGTTGAGAAGCACTGCCCTAGAGCATCCTTACCATCTGCATGGACAGAGTTAGTTTTCAACCCGACCTATCACAGCTGCTTCTCCAAGGGGAATACCCTGCACTCCCCAAGGTCTGGTGTTTGGTTTCTCCCTTTGTCTTACCTTGCAATCCCTCAACACCCTGGCCCCTTCCTGGGGACCCTGTGTAGGGTTTCATGATAGGGCTGATTTTGGTTCCAGTTTGTTAGGCTAACCCATTTCTGGCAGGAGTGGGGAAGGAGGAAGGGATGGCTTGGTGGGTTAAGGGTGTGGAGTGGAAAGAAATCAGAGGGAGACAACCAGAAGAGGCAGAGGGAGTTGACACAGCAGGAGAACTTGGATAGGGAGGCCACAATCACAGTGACTTGCCACTGGGGCTCAGGGAGGCCAGTTCCCTTCCCTGCCCATGCTATAGGGTGACAAAGAGCAGTCTCCAGTTATCCCCAAGTCTTCCTTTATAAGGCAAACACTTATATGGCACTTATTGTTTGCCTGGAAGGACTCTATGTACTTTACATCAATTAACTCATTATATCCTCATAGCAACTCTCTGGGGTAGGGACTATCATTACTCTCAATTTCTAGATGGAGAGACTCAGGCTTTAAGGGGATTTACACAAGGCTACATAGGTAATACGTAGTAGAGGTAGGATTCAACTCAGGAACTCTGGCTCCAGGGCTTAGCCATTGGCCACTATGCTCTGCTACCTCTCTTCATAACAACCACAATTATTATTATTCCCATTCCACAGATGAAAACACTCCCATGTAACTTGCTCAAGATCACAGAGCCAGGAGGTTGTGGAGGCAGGATTTGAACCTAGGTCTCTCCACCATCAAAGCTCTTGGATTTGTCAGTTTGCCCCACAGCCTGGTTTCGGTTCTCCTCCCAACTCCCCTCCATCTGTCCATTGGGCATATTCTGGGTTTGCACGTGTGTGGCTGACTCACAGGGGAACAGGAGAGCCCATCCTCTGGAGTGGGAAGGCAGACTTTATTTCTGTTCAGAGCCATCTTGGGTTGATTCTGGGAGAGCTGCCAAACCCAGCTGACACATTTTCCCTTGCCAAAGCTGCTGAGTGGGTGGGCCCCCGGGGGGCCCCCGGGGGCCCCATGACACCAACTCCTCAGATGAGTCTCAGCACCCAAGGGAAAGACCGGCATGCTTGTTTCATCTGCCTTAACTACAATCTCTTTCCCTGAGGGGATTTACTGGTTCCGGTTGCTAAAATCTCTTCCTTACTTCCTCTCTGTCCTGGTCCAGAGCCAAAAGAAACCCCAAGAAGCCATTTGTTCCAGACTTGCCTTTAGGCAACTGAGGTAATCCTGGTTATTCCCATTTTACAGATTCAGTAATTGAAGCTAGCTGTGGTTCCGAATTGGCTTATCCTCTTTCCATCAGACCTATAATTTCCCAAATGTCCCTAATGATAAGCGTGACCTGGGGCACTTGTCAACTATCTAGATCACTAGTCCTCTGCTCAGAAAATTCCAGTGCAGTAGGCTAGAGCTGGGCCCCAGGAATCTGCCTGTGAACAGGGTGCTCTTCATCATCAGGGGCCCCTGTCAGGTATGGGGATTCTCTCCTACTTCAGGTACAAGACCTTGGCTGGCTGTCTCAGCTATCCCCCAAACTGTAATAGTTGCCCCTGAAACTTGGATGAGTCTTGTGGGTTTAGCTGCTCACTTAGCAACATTTACTTCCCAGTCCAATTTGAGGAAATCATGAGGGGGCTGGTAGGATGATGTGGGTGTCACCTCCATCCTCTCTAGACAGTTCTGCGGTGTTCTCCAGAGGATGTTTGCCAAGGATCATCAGAGATCTTCCAAGTGTCCTCAGATATATGGATATCTTATCCCCATTTTAGCCAAATCTTCAACATGCTGAGGGGCTCCCTACTTCCTAGAGGTCCCAGCCCTTTTGTTTCTGGTCTGCTGGAAAAGCCAAAAGGCATTGGAGGGAGGAGTTTGTTTCAAGGTGTGATACATATGGAATTTCTTCAATACTCCACCCTGTGTAGGTGGAGCCTGATTCCTTCCCCTTAAGTGTGGATGGACTTAGTGACTTCTTTCTAATCACAGAATAAAGTGGAAAAGGCAATGTTCAACTTCTCAGACTAGGTCACAAAAAGCACTGTGGCCTTCTCTTTCTTGGATTACTGATGCTGAGGGAAACCAGCTGCCAGGTCATGAGGACACTCAGCCCAATGGAGAGATGCTCGGGAACTCTCACACAGTGAGAGATTGAGGCCTCTTGCCCACAGCTAGCAAGGAACCAGGGCCTTTGGCTGATAGCCATGTGGATAAGCCATCTTGGAGACAGGTCCACCAGCCCCAGTCCAGTCTTCAGATAACTGCAGCCCAGGCCAATGTTTTGTCAGCAACCTCCTTAGAGACCCTCTACCAAACCCCCCACAGCCAAATTGCTTCTGAATTTCTGGTTCACAGAAGCTGTGAGATAGTAAATGTTTGTTGTTGTGAAATAATAGTATATATATAAAAATACACACATGAATACACACGTAGAATAGAATATATATATATGCCTCTACTTCCTAGCATGGAGTTTCTAAAACCCTTGCAATTATTTAACTGATAAGAGCAATAGGGGTATCTTTTGGTCTGATATTTGTTTTTTGTGCCCGGTTCCTGAGACCGAACTCCTAAATTTCTTAGAATTTCCTGGGTGGCAGGAGTGTCTTTTGTTTTAATGAGGTGACTCTTGGTAGGGCTCCTGGATGGCTTTAGGATGGGAGCTGGTCACCAGAAAGACCAAGTCATGATTAGAAGCTTGGAACTTTCAGGTCTACCTCCATTCTTCAGGAAGGGGAGAGGAACACAGTAACTTAATGATTGGTTATGCCCATGTGATGAAGACTCCAAAAAAATCTCCAAAGCATGGGGTTCAGAGAGCTTCCAGGTTGGTGCACATGTCCTTGTGCCTGGAGGGTGGTACACCTCACTTCCATAGGGACAGAAACTCCTGTGCTCCAGATCCTCCTTGACCTCATTCTTTATATCTCTGCCTCTACTTGTCCATTTGTATTCTTTATCTGATTCTATATTATATAATAAATGGGTAAACCTAAGTGTTTCCTGAGTTCTGTAAGCCATTCTAGCAAACCACTGAATCCAAGAAGGTGATCGTGGGAAGCCCAATATATGGCCATTTAGCCAGAAGTGTAGGTGACGATTGGCATCTGGAGCAGTGGGGGGACAGTCTTGTGGGACTATGTCCTTAACCTGTGGGATCTGAGGCTACCTCCAGGCAGATAGTGTCAGAATGGAGTTAAATTATAGGACACCCGCTGGTGACAGAGAATTGCTTGATGTGTGGAAAATGTTCCCACCCATTTAGTGACCAGGAGTGAAGTGTGATCATGTGAGAGTGAGGGAGAAACTCAGGAATGTTTCCTGTACAGTTGTTTTAAGCTACTAAGTTTTGCGTGAGTTTTTAAAACATAGCAATCGCTAACAAATGCGCAAAGCAGAGTGGAAGACTTCCTGCATCAGCTGAGGGTGGGCGAGACAACTGAGGCAGGAGTGCTGGCCCAAGGCCTGCCACCCTGGCACCTGGGGGGCGGAACCCAGCATTTGTAGGGATGGCACTTGCCAGCATGCCCTTCTATGTGGGGTCAGCACTATTATTCTCCCTGTTTGGCCCATGAGGACACCGGGCCTTGGGGCAAGTCAGATCACGTGACCGAGGCTGCTGTGCTGGTTGGTGGGGGACCCAAGGCTTGAGGCCAGTCTGTTGGTCCCTGCCCATGTCTCCCCGCTCTTCTATGCTGCCTCGATCATCTTGGTGACCTTGAGCTGCCGAGGGCTTTTCAAAGAATTTGTCCATAAGCAGCCAGAGCCTGGGCTCCCTGGCCCCAGCTACTGGGATACAAGGTGTGTGAGCACCCCAACAGCTCCTGCTGTGTGAGGGGCCTGGAGTAGGGTGGCCCCGTGCACTAAAGACCTAGTGAGTAAGGATGAGGGTTAGGCAGCCCCACCTTTGGCAACAACCCCCACCCCCTGCTTCCCCATCTAGACACACAGAAAAGTCTGTTTGCAATCAGGGCCCTTGGCCTAACTTCTCTTACCTCCACCCCACAGATGCCAACAGTGGGAACTCGGTCAAGAAATGCATGCTCAGAGAGATGAACCTTGACACCATCCCCCCTGCCCGGAGCCTCAGGTGTGAGGCTGTTGCCACTCACCGGGACATGATGGGGGATGCATTGGGCAAGAGGTGAACCCAGGCCTCGGGGAGCGGGGGTGCCTTCCTGGATAGTCAGGTCAGGAGCACAGGGCTGGGAACGAGGGTCTGGGGGCAGTCTTGGGAGGTCAGCTGCTTAGCAGTTGCCAGAAGTTGTTTGTCTCCTGGGGCCTTGGACTTTACTCTTGGTGCCTGAACTCTTTCTTCCAAATATCCTTCTGCGGACCTGGACAATGCTGCTCTGGGACCCTCCTCCAGAGCTCCATTCAGGCCTTGGAGGGGACACTCTTCTGCCCTGTCTCTCTGATCACAGCTTCCATTCCAGCTACGACCCCAGCGCCCACCTCAGTGCTCTCTGCACAGCCCACATGCTCACCACCTTGGGGCCAGCAAGGCTCACTAGGTCCCTGGAGCTTCCCGCGGCCCCACCCTCTTCCTGAAGAAGCCTGTGGGCTCCTCGGTGCTTGCAAGGAGTCTGGCCTCCTCCTGCCACTCAAGGCCCTCCAGATTGTGTTGCACCCTCCCCTTCACCCTCTCTCCAAGATGGTTTGAATCAGGGCTCCGCTCCCCCGACCTCCTTGGGATGAAACCCCTTCTATAGACACCCTCACTCCCCTGCACCCACGTCCCATAGTGGAAGTATAGGAGAGGCAGATGGATGGGTGTCTGCACAGTTGAGGGGCAAGGTGTAGGGACAGGCAGATAGGGCAGACCCCAGGATGGACAGATGGACAAGGCATCGAGCTCTCCCCTTTCCTGAATGGCCACAGGAGGAATGAGGTCGCCGCCCCATGCCTCTTGCAGAGATGCTGAGAGTGTGAATGAGAACAGCTTGTGAGGGGCTCTGACAAAGCAGCCTGGTGAGGAGACCTTTTATAACCTTCCGGACCTGGCATTGAACCAGAGGACAAATCACATGACCCAAGTTACTATGCCCTTTTAGCTTTCTTGGCTTCCATCCCAAATATTTTTGCACTCTGCAGGGACTCTTTAATCTGGTGAGGGGACATGGATGTGTCAGGGGAGGGCGTGAGGGTTCTGAGTGCACTGTGTATTTTAAGTCTTATGGGTACGCACACATGTATATTTTTTCCTAGAGTGTCTACAGCTTCTTAAAGGGGTCCATGACCCATAAGAGGGTCTAACTTGGTTCTAGACTATCTGGACTGGACCCACATGGACGTTTTACTCCTAGCAAATCTGGTTCTAAATTTAAAGACTGTCAGCATTTACCCTGAAGAAGGGCTTACCTCTTCGCTTTGTTTTTTAAAGATTGCACAACACTATTATTGTTTTTTTAAAAAGATTTTTGTTTATTCATGATAGACACACACACACACACACACACACACACACACAGGCAGAGACATAGACAGAGGGAAAAGCAGGCTCCATACAGGGAGCCCACCAATGTGGGACTTGATCTCAGGACTCTGGGATCATGCCCTGAACCAAATGTAGATGTTCAACTGCTGAGCCACCCAGGTGTCCTACCTCTTCACTTTGAAACCCTAATACTGAAACTACTTTGGGAGGCTTGAGCTCAAACCTGCCAGGCACGTGCACCCTCTCTCCTTCCCTTCCTCCCAGGCAGACCTCGGTGTCCCTGGACCATCCTCAGGTTACAGTCACACCCCACACTTCAGGTAATGTTCCCAGCAACAGGGAAATCACCTGCCCCATGCACCTATCTCAGGAGCCTCTTCCCAAAGATTTTCTTTACATTTTAATTTAACTGCATGGACTTCTGCTCATAGGGGAGTTTTCATGTGTTTCCTGGACCCACATGCAGTTTCCTAACATGACCCATTGACCGGTTGTTCCCGGGCTAATGGCAGTGATCGTGGCAAAATGGCTTCTGTCTCTGTCTTGTCTACCTTCGTCCTCAATCCTCCTAATCCTGAAAGCTGACCCTAGGACATTCGTGAAGACTGAGCACAGCATAGAGGGAGGTTTCCTCAAGGGTTGCCCTGTCCCAGAAGAACTTTACCTTGCTTTTTCACATGTAGTAAGTTCCTGAAAGTGTCTGTGAATAGCAAATGTACCAAAATTGGATGATGGCCTTGTGCCACGGAGGCGGTGTGTTCTACTGGTTAAGAACACGGTGGCAGATCTTGGTGGCATGGGCGTAGATCTGCCACTTGCCTGGTGTATGGCTGACCAAACTCTCTGCATCTCATTTTTCTGGAAATGAGAATGTTTGTAGGAACTACCTTGCAGGGTTCTTGTGCAAAGTAAGTGATTTAATATATTGAAAGCACTGGAACGGGGTCTCATCCATTGCATGTGTTAGCAATTATTGTGTGTTTTAAAGTGGGTTCTACACTCAGTTGAAAAAAAGATCAAATCCCTAATTATATTTTGTCTCTAAAACACAATCACTGACCATCTATTTCTAAGGCTTTGGTTTCTATCCCTCAGGAGTGAATCCAGTCAACCAGCTTGATGAACACACAGCTGAAGTAAAAGGTTTGCTGCTTTCAGTCAGCTGATGACTTTCATTTTAGTTTCAATTGTATTATTTGCGAAACTTCTGGTTATTACTAATGCTTGCACTTCTCCCCCCCCCCATTTTTGCTAATTTTTTGCACATGTGTTTGTTTGCACAACAAACACAGCAATGTATTAAAAAAATTTTACCAACGTCATATCAAGCATGGGTCAAACAGAACAGTAATGCTTCAAAAATGGGACTGTTGGCCAATGGTTTATGTCTCTCGTGACATCTCAACATGTTTGTTGGTAGATGTGCGGAAGTTGGAATTTGGTGAAGGAAAACCAATTTAGAAATGTCCAAGTCCAAACTATGACGGTGGCAATGGTTCCAAAGCCAAAGACCTTTGAGGCTGGGACATATGCCTGGGTTCATGTCATGATCTGCTTGTCAAAAGGATAATTTGTGACTATGAAGCTGGAGATAGTCATCCTTCACTTTAATAGCACACCCATCCCAAGAGAGCTAGCTATAAAGTGACCATCCATGATGTGAATCATGTATTTTTTTTAATTACGTTATAAAGATAAGCTGGTCTTCTATAGGAAAATGGATGGCTTTGACAAGTTTGGTGATGGGGCCAGGTCATGCTGGGATTGTAGTGAGAGAGATTTGAGACCATTTTAAATAATTATTTGTTCCTTCCTATAGCAGAAATTTCGTAGGGGGAGATTCTTAAATGGAATTGTGAATTCTGCTGTATACTCTGCTTAAGAAGTTCCTGGGAACAGTGGACACTTAAGGCTGCCTGACCTGGATCCCTCTCCCCTTTTGTTCTCTGGGAGAATGTCTTACATTAATAGCTGATAACTCACTAACATCTCCACACTTTACCCCACATTTCTTTGTTGAGTTTTGTGATTGGGGTGAGTGAGACAGTGTTGGAATTCTTTACTCTGCTTACAATTAGGGTGTATGTAATCTTGGTATTCTCTGTACCTTTTTTTTTTTTTTTTTAGTAGGCTCCACACTGGGTGTGGAGCCCAACACAGGGCCTGAACTCATGACCCTGAGATAAAGACCTGAACTGAGATAAGAATTGGACACTTAGGGGCCCCTGGATGGTTCAGTTAGTCGAGTGTCTGACTCTTGGTTTAGGCTCAGGTCATGATCTTGGGGTCGTAGGATTGAGCCCCACACAGGCCCCATGGTCAGCAGGGAGTCTTCTGGAGAGTCTCTCTCTCTCCCTCTCTTCCTGCCCCTCTCACCTCCACTCACACACAGTCTAGAAAGAAAGAAAGAAAGAAAGAAAGAAAGAAAGAAAGAAAGAAAGAAAGAAAGAAAGAAAGAAAGAAAGAAAGAAATCTTTTTTAAAAAAGGATTTGGATGCTTAACCAAGTGAGCCACCCAGGCACCCAGATATTCTCCTGACTTTGATGGCTAGATCCTAGATGTTGGAGAGGACACATGTGACTCTGAGCAAGTGGGTCTGGTGATGAAACATCAAGAGAGGCCTGATACCCATGGAGGATTTCATGTGTTGACAGGATGGCCCTATATACAGTAGCAACCAAGAGCCCCAGTGGAGGCATACCATCACCAGATAGGGTATTCATAGGGACAAAACACTGAATTCCTTCCTTGCCCTCTTGCAATAAGGCCCCAGATTTTTAAATTCAGGTATGCAAGTTATTTTAGTGATGTGCACTTGCTAAATGGACAAGAGATGGTGGTTATTATAATGGAGTTTGAAGTGGAGTTTGAATCATATAAACATTTGTGAATGTTTGTTCTATTTCTGTCCCCTGTTCTGGTCATGCAGTGGGCATGTGAGCTCAGCAATGCCTTCCAAGCTTCTACAGGTAAGCCTGGCTGCCTCTGTCCCTATATGATTCTGGGGGCTCCAAGAGGTTTCAGATGTGGAGAGCCCAGTCTCATGGTCCTGGCCAGGTCAGGATTTCACCACTGACCTGTCATCGTTATGTTTCCTCAGTCTACTTGGGGACCTGCCTCAGGGGACCTCATGGTCTCATCAAGTCTTAGGGTTAGGTGGTTCCAGGAGCTCACACCTACCTCCTCTCTCCCAGATGCCTGTACATTGGTCATAGTTGACAGAGCAGGATGCCACGTAACATTCCGCCGGTGGGGATGGGCACGTAACATGTGCAATGCCTCCCTTTGAAAGCACCTTAACTCCAAAGTTCTAGAAAATAAACTATTACTTACCTTTATCAATCCTGGAAGCTTATATTTTAGTCAAGTTAATTTACTTCAAAGAAGGTATGATAAAGTTGTACAGACCCACTTGGAAATCCATTATAAGGGACTCTGGTATCTAAAAAATTTTATTTTCCTGATCATAGAAGTCATACATGTTCATTACAAAAAATTAAGAAAATAGAGAAAAATACTTAGAAAAAACCCTCAAATCTCCCAGAATCTTCTCTCTCCGCAATAACTACTATTAGCATTTATTGGGCCACCTTTTTTCCCTGTGCACAATTATTTAAAAAAATTCAGTGGTACTTTATATACAGGTTTGCATTTTGCTTTTTTTTTCACTTTGTACAACCAGAGCATGTCCCCATGTCATTGTCTATTCTTCAAAAACACCATTTTAATGACTACATAATATTTCATTGTCTGGTTATGGCAGGATTTAGTTAGCCAGTTCTCTATCTGCTAGGCACCTAGGCTATTTTTCATTTTTTATGATTATAAATGATGCTGTGGTGAACATTCTTGTCAAGGAAATCTTTATCTGGGTTTCTGATGATTTCCTTGGAAGAAATTCCCAGAAGGGAAATTACAGAGTCTCAGCTCTACTGTGCAGTATCTCTCTCCTCACTTTGAGATGCCCGCGGAGGCGAGTGGCTCCTGTCACCCCCAGTGGGCGGACTTTGAGGCTTTGGAGGCTTGGACTGGAGGATCTTTATGCACGCCAGGGGAGGATGCAAAAGGGGCCCCACGGCCTCCCCAGGCTATTTACCTGATCCCACTCCATGCAAAGCAGAACTTCCCCCTGCAGGAATCACTTCATAATTAACTTAGAGACTAAAGCATATTTAATTAACCATGGAAACCCTCCCAGCCATCTGCCTCTGTTTTTATTTTGAGGAAGATGGCAGATCTTTTTTCCTTTAGCTCCCTCTTTTTGGGGATGGAGCTCATTTCCAGTATCTTGGTTCTTGTATGGATCAGGGTCCTGCTCTGCTGGTACTGCCTCAAGGTGGCTGAGCCAAGGGTTTAGTTGGAGGTGGCAGGCCGGGTCAGAGGTCATGCAGGCTCCTGCCTAGGGGCAGGCCCCGGCAGCACCTGCTCTGGCAGAGAACTGGCTGTTTGAGGGTCTTGGCCTCTGCCTCTTGGCTGTTATCCTAAAATCACAGGCATTCAGACAGGAAGGTGCCTTAGAGAGAAAGGCCAAAGCTCTTCTTTCACAGGTGAGGAAATGAGGCTTGCCGTGGCTCGGGGTGTGGAGGACACAAGAGTCTCAGGCTCTGCTTCTTTGCTCCTTTGCTGCTCCCTCAAAGGAGGGCTTTCATTTCAGCTGCACTCCATGGTCAGAGGAGTCAAATGGGGTCCTAAGGGCTATAGTGACCCACAAGGTCCAAGAAGTTTAAAATGTGCAAAATACATTCCCACAACACATCTTGCTGGACACTCATCCAGCCCCTGGGGACATTCACCCAGCCTCTGGGGGGCACTAATCCAGCCCCTGGGGACACTTATCTAGGTGAGGGAGACTGGAGAGGTCATGTGACTTGTCTGCAGTCCTATAGCTGGTGAGCCAGTGTTGAGACTGAGATTTGAACACATAGTGCTTTGATCTGAATTGCTAATATGTCCAAATGCCTTTTATTTCCTTGGTATTCCTCAGAGGGCCCTGACTGGTTGTTCACGGAGGTAGAGTCTGACAACATGAGTCCACTTGTTTCTCATGACATCACCTCCTCCAGGAGACCTTCCTGGGCTCTCCCCCCACAAACCCAGGGTAAGTTGGAAGGGAAGACTGGTTCTCTACCCCTTTGTCACCCCACACATACCTCAGTATTATACCCTAAGGCTCTAAACTTCATCCCGTACTCCTAGTTCTAGCAAAGGGCCTGGCTAACACTTGTTGGTCAATAAATGATATTACATTTAATGAGATTGAATGTAGACACCGGTGTGATTGCTTTCATAGCCTCCCTTCCTCCTTCCCTTTCACTTTGGCAGGGGTCATCTGCAATCCCTCCAGGGCTGAGTATCATGTGTACCTTGGGATGGTCCCCAAGGGCCGCCATATGGTCCAGCTTGTGCTGCCAGGATGGCTGTGTGCCCCAGATCCTGAGCTGTCAATGGAGACAGGGATCTAGCCCACAGACCCCAGCCAGGTAAAACCACCTCTAATCCATGCACAGACAGGCCTGGAGGGGGACTTGGGACACTGGCCACTAGATGGCCTTATGCTTTTTGGGCAAATCATTCCTACCCTCTGACACTCATCTTCTTCTCCAGCGATAAGGCAATTTGACTGGACCCTTCTACCCTTGATGTTGCACATCTGTGACTCTATAATGACCTCTGTCAGAAGCCAGGAGTGGCAGGATAAGGACCAGGACAAAAAGATAGTCAACTCCAACAAGAGGTCAGGACACTGGACCTGCTGGCCAAACTGAAATGCTTCCTGCATACCAAAGGCTCAAGTGAAACAGAAAAGCGCAAAGCTCCCAGATCTACTTAAATGCCCCTGCAGACTGAAAATCTCTTTTCTTTTAAGATGTAAAAGATGTGCTCCCCGAGACAGCCTCATTCGTCTTCAATCACTTGTCTTCAATCATTTTTCCACCGTTTCCAGCCACAAGCAGCATCACAGGCAGTGAATTAGGACTCTATGGATACATTTTCCTCTAGAACCGCGTGTCAAACCCAAAGCAGGTCCGGGCTCTGCTGAAATCAGATTAACCAAGAAAAAGCCCTGGGTGGCTGAGCACTGAGGTCTCTCCCCAGCACCACCTGGGCTGGCTCTTCTCTGAAATACAGTAAAACGAAGGGGGAGAACTCATTGTTTTCTATCAAGGGCATGACCCACAGGATGGAAAAATAAATCAGTGGAGAAAGATGAAAGTAAAATTCAGGGAGCCTTGGGGAGAGAGAAAGAGAAAAGGTTACAGTCATTTGCTTTCACAAATCAAGAATGGAGAGCATGTAACTCTCTCTGACAAACACAACTCATTATAAAAACACCTCAGTTACATACTGTGGCCAGTTACTGAGAGAGGCTGAAGGGGAAGAGGATGAAGAGGGTTCAAGGAATGACAGAGGGGAAGAGAAGCAGAGTCAGAAACAGGTGACTCGAAATAAGAAAACAAAAAAATCAAAGTCAGAGAGAGGGAAAAAAAAGATCAGGGAGAGACAGACACAGAGAGAGAACGTGAGCACCGGAGCCACATTCAAAGAAACAAAAATACAGACAAAAAAAGAGAGGCATGCGTGCACAGTGATGAGAGACAAACATGCAGACGCCCAAGTGAGAGCACGGAGCACATGAGGGGTGTGAGAAGGAGGCCAAGATCGAGCTCTTCCAGGAAAATAACTATTTAAAATAAACAATGAGGCCCTCAGGGGTGGTTGTTTTTTTCCTAAAGAGATAAAAATATTACCAGCATTACTTCTTTTTTCAGAATTACTTTGGAATGTGTTTTCATGCCTATCTAAACTTTGAGAGGCACAGACATTCTTCAAAATCCATTTTCCTCACTTGCCAAGGCAGAAGCCCCCCATTCATGGTTCTGGGAAGGAAGACGTTTATGCCTCAAGTGCTGGCCTTGTATAACACCCTTGGAAACTCGCAAGTAACTTGTGTCTTCATGGCTGCAGACCTCGGGGTCTGGGCTCTCGGGTACAGCCTGATGGCCACATCCAGCTCCACCCCGTCCCATCCTTGGGGGAAAGCCTCATTTGTTCAGAGATCAGCAATTTGGAATCGAGAGTGGATCCCCCAGGGCCAGAGCTGACCACTGCACTCTGCTTGATGACACAGCATTCAGGGGAGTCGCGAGAGTAAGGTGGCAGCCAACGTGGTGAATGAATGAAAAGAACAAGCGCCAGGCACACTGGCCACATCAGACCCAGCAGTAGCTTCCCAAACCTGCCAAATACTCTCACTTTCTGCTGCCAAGAATACCGCCTCTTTCCTCCCCTGCTCCTGTCTGGTAAAACCCTTCCCGTCCATTGTCCATCAGTTGATTCACATGGATTAATGGAATGCCTCCTCTGTGAGTCTTTTTCGGACAACTTCTTACTCCCTTGTGGGTTAACTGTTTCTTTCTTTGGGGTCCTGACACAGGTTATTGCTCTGCTGTAGGTCTTGGTGTTTTCCATTAGAGCCAGCTTTCTCCACCTCAGCACTATCCTTTGGGGGCTGGGTACTGCTTTGCTGTGGGGTGCTGTCCTGGGTGCTGCAGGATAGTTAGTGGCATCCCTTGTTTCTACCCCCTAGAACACCCCATAGCCATATCATCCCAGTGACAACAAATGACATCTCCAGTCAATGCTGAATGTCTCCTGGAGGGGTACAATGGAAACCAAGGATATACTGCATTGGGAAGAGTTGTGTTGGGGTGCATCCTCTGGACCCTAAGTAGTGGAGTGGGGCCTGGAATAGGAAGGCACCTAGATCCTGTAGAGGAAGAATCCAGACAGTTGGACTGTGCCCATCAAATTGGCCAGCAGAAGATATGTCATATTGATCATCAAAATAGGAGCATGTTGGCACATAAGGTCTGTAACCAAATCTGTGGGTCTCCATTGAATGCTGACCTGCTGTGAGCTGTGGGGGACACTCATGAGGAACACAAAAGAAAGTGTCCGCATATAAAGAACTTATGATGATATAGTTTATCAGAAAAGGCCTGTAGCCGTGGGGACACTGAGATAGGAATACCAAGCAGTTTGCAATGAGGTCCTGAAGCAGGTCCTTCCATAAGGCGTTAGGGAGTTTTTAGAGATGGGGAAAACCAGAGTGGGCTCCTGTTTTCGTGGAGGGCTTAGGAGACTACAGAGAGCCTGACCTGGGCCTTTAAAAGTGGGAGGGACTTGGATGAAGACACTAACATTGAGGTAAGTGTGGTGTGGCCTGAGATCCAGTTGGCCAGGCCCAGAGGTTGGGTCTTGATGTGAGGAGGCCAAGTGTCTCCAAGTATGTCCTGAATGGCCTTTGTCAGGGTCACCTGGGGTATGGGTCACAAATGCAGATTCCTGGCCACCCAGGCTTAGTGAATCCGTTTTGCTGGGGTGGGCTCAGGACTCTATTTTTCACGTGCCCCCAGATGATTCTGATGCTTGATGAAGTTTGAGACCTACTTCTGGCAGGGAAAGAGGGCGGGGGGCACAGGCCAGTCTTGGTAATAACCTTGGTCTTCTATTATGTGCAGCCTATAGGGTTTATACAGTCGAAGACAATGGTTAAGTACACAGATGGTAGAGCCAGAGGGCCAGGATTTGAATCCTGGTTCTGTTATTTCTAGTCGGACCACCTGGCAATTTATTTGGGACTTCTGCACTTCAGTCTTCTGCAAAGCATGCCATGACATCTGCAATGTTCCTGCCTCATAGGATCTTTGTAGAGATTACGTAAGTCAATACATATAAATGTGTACCATGGTGCCCAGCAGAGAGTAAATGCTCATTCAACAAATATGAGTCATCATCATCATTATCAACATTATCATTTTTAAAAGATATTTTATTTATTTATTCATGAGGGAGAGGTAGAGATAAAGGCAGAGGGAGAAGCAGGGTCCCTGTGGGGAGGAGCCCAATGCGGGACTCGATCCCGAGACCCTGGGATCACGCCCTGAGCCAAAGGCAGACACTTAACCACTGAGCCACCCAGGCGTCCCTTCATTTTAGCATTTGATGTTTATTGAAGGTTTGAAATATGGCATTTAAAATATGGTCTGTCACCCATAGGCATGTCCTTCTCCCCACACCGTGCTTTTGGTTGCTCTAAAACCTGAGTTTTAACTGGGTGCCTTGCTCCTCCAGTGGGAAGCCAGGCCCTGACACACTCTGAGAGAGGGGAGTGGCAGCCGTGGGATGCAAAGGAGCATCCTGGAGGCTCTGACAGGAGGTCCTTCTCACCTTCCCAGCTCTGGGGCAGACACACTGGAAGCCCAGGCCTCTTCCTGTCCTTGCCAGATGGCAGTGTTACTCCTCAGCAACTCTTTCCCTGAGGGGTCCCGAGCCAGAGCCAGAAAGAAGGGAAGGCAGTTAACGGCTCCCTCTGTATGAAGGACTATGGCCCGGCCCCCCTATTTGTAATAATGTGACACTGTGTCCCAAGCCCTGGCACACACACCTTCCTCTGAGCCTCATGATGACCCTGTAAAGGGGGGTAGGGCGGCCTCGCCCATCTCATTTTTAAAATAACAGCTTTCTTGAGCTAAAATTCACGTACCTTACAATCCACCCTGTTGAAGCGTGCAATTCAATGGTTTGTAGTGTATTCACAGAGTTGGGATCCATTTCCTAATTTTAGAACATCTCATCACCCCCCAAAAAAAAACATTTTCATCACTCCCATTCCCCCTCCGCCCAGCCCCTGGCAACCACTAGTCTACTCTCCATCTCTATGGATTTGCCTATTTTGGACATTTCATATAAATAGATTCATACAATATGTGATCTTTTGTGTCTGGCTTCTCTCACTTTGCATAATGTTTCTAAGGCCAGTGATGTAGCCAGTGTTAGTGCTTCCTTCCTTTTAATGGCAAAATAATATTCCATGGCCTGGGTGTGCCACAGTTTATTTTTTCATCTACCAGGTGACCGACCCTTGGGTTGTTTCTACTTCTTGGCCACAATGAATAATGTTGCTATGAATATTTGTATCCAAGCTTTTTGTCTTTTTGTATGGATATACACTTTCTTTTCTTTCTTTCTTTCTTTCTTTCTTTCTTTCTTTCTTTCTTTCTTTTTTTTTTTTTTTTTGGATATATATTTTCATTTCTTTGGAGCTACACCTAGAAATAGAATTGCCGGGTCACATGGTAGCTCTATGTTTCAACTTTGAGCAATTGCCAGATTGTCTTCCAAAGTGGCTGCACCATTTTATGTTCCCACTGAAGTGTATAAGGGCTGCAATTTCTCCACATTCTCACCAACACTTGTTATTATCTGTCTTTTTGACTGTAGCCACCCTAACGAGTGTGAATTGGTATCTCATTATAGGCTCATCTCATTCTATAGATAAGGAAATTAAGTCCCAAAGAGGTGAAGAAGCTTGCCCGCATACGCTCAGATAGCCAGAGAGGAAGCCAAAATTCAAATCAGGCATGTCTCATTTCCAAATCCACATTTATTTCTCTTGCATCAGGCAACTCTCCAACTGGATGACTTTGGGCCTGGCCCTGTCCCCATGTCCAAGTGGTTCTTGGGATTCACATCGGTCACAGGACAGGGACACTCTGGCTGTGAGCTTCTCATTATTCATGCTCCTGGCTAGGCCACCAGCTGATGGTCATTGAACACCTACCATGGGCCCAGCTCAGGACATATAACAAGGTTAAGGAAGAAATGATTTTTTGAGATGCTTCATCAAATGAAAGATGGATTTTTTTTTTAGACTCTAGATTTATTATTTGCCAGCAAAACGCAAAAAGCTGGCTCGAGAGAGAGAGGTAGGAAAAGAAGAGTGGAGAGGGACCCCTGGCAGGAGGCTTGCAGAATGATGGTTTGAGCCAGTTTAAGGAAGATTTGGTGCCAATAGTGAAGGGCATGGCCAGAAAGGAGAGGGCCAAACTAGAGAGGTAGGTTGGACTGCCTTCAAAGATGGGGTTTAGCAAGTGACCTAAGAGAGATTAAGAGGGAGGGAGAGTGGGGAACCTGGGTGGCTCAGTTGGTTAAGTGTCCAACTCTCGATTTTGGCTCAGGTAATGACCTTAGGGTCTTGGGATCGAGCCCCATGTCAGGCACCCTGCTTAACAGAGAATCTGCTTGTCTCCGTCTCCCTTTGCCCCTCCCCCTGCTCATACTCTGTCTCTCAAATAAAAAAAAATCTTTAAAAATAAGGGGGGAAAAAAGTGAGGCTGGTCAGGATAATATCAAGTGTATGCCTTCTGCTTACTGAGTCCTTTAGGGCTAGGCACTACACTGGGTATGTTGTGTGTCCTACAATATAAATGTTAAAGCCTTATTTTATGGATGAGGAAACCAAGGCTCAGAGAAGTTAAGTGCTTCAGCTAAAGATACACAGCTGGGAAAACTCAATCTGACTTCAATTCTCATTCTCTTAACCACTGAAATATCTACTGAGTGAATAACAGGAATCTTATGGGGAACATAATGTCAGGGATACTGGAAATGGGATCCAGTTCAGCCTCCCCTCCAAAAGGCTGGTATTTTTGGAAATAGAAATGCTCAGGAGCTGATGGTTTTCCCTGTAATGACTTCAGCATGTTGGGCTTTCACACTTCAGTTTACAGCCTCGGCCCTTGATGTTTGCTCACTTATTTATTCTTTTTTTACAGGAAATAAAGCCAATGAATTTTTAATCGAATTGAGCTTGAGTATGTGACCAGTGAATCAGAAAGGCTTCTGAGTCTTACAGTGGTGGTGGTTGAGGAGAGAGAAATTCATTCCCGTCTGCCCAAAGGAGGTAGTGCTGCAGGGAGTGAGGCCCTGGGGCTTACATCAGGTCTGGCACAAGAGCACAGAAGATTAATCCTGCATCTTTCCATGGCAGGATCTCCAAGCTTTCTGGGAAATTGTATCTCTAGGGGACAGAAGCTGGTAAAGGTGCTGCTGGTGGATAAAATCTTCAGCTGCATGAGGATGGTCTAGCTCAGGGAGCAGGAAGCTTTCCTGTGAAGGGCCAGATAGTTTCCTATGATCTCTGTCACCTGCTCCTGTCTTCCTCCTTCCCTTCCTCTTTTCCTCTTTCCTTTTGTTCTTTTCCTCCTTTCTCTTTTCTTTTTTTATCTTAAGATTTCTTTATTTACTGAAAGAGAGAGAAAGGGAGAGAGGGAGAGAGAGAGAGTACACATAGGCAAAAGGGCAGAGGGAGAGAGAGAATCTCAAGCAGACTCCACCCTGAGTGAGGAGTCAGCCACAGGGCTGGATCTCACAACCCTGAGATTACAACCTGAGCTGAAATCAAGAGTCTGAGGCTTAACAGACTGAACCACACAGGTGCCCCTCCTCCTTCTTTTTCCATAACCACTTAAAAATATAAAAACTGTTATTATTAGCTCATGGACTATACAAGAACTGACTGTGGGCCAGATTTGCCTGTGGGCCATGGCTTGTAACCCCTGGTCAAGAAGTATCTTGAAAACTAACTTGAATAAATTGCTTCATTTCTTGGGGCTTCATGTATTTATCGAACACCTTCTGTGCCCATGCCTTCATATCAGAAAATGTTCACGTTCTTTTCAGTGGGAAAAAACATGAAGATAAATCCAGAAGCTCAGTTCTAGTTGCTATGGGTGTAAGGTGAGAGGAACAGTAGTGGGTCTGGAGAGAGGGCCTGGGTGTCTGGCCTACTTTGACCTCCAAGGATTCTGCAGAACCACATCTGTAAAAAGGAGACAATAATACATTCTTTGCAGGATTAAATAAGCTCAGGAATAAAAATTTTGAAAAGCATTATACAATAGAAACTATATTTAGAGAGTTAGAGCTATGCATACCTATGAATAATTGATTGACAGTATAAAGCTACAATACTAGAGATGTCACAGGTTAGGAGAGAAAAGAGGTTGACTGAGATGCTGTGATTTGGGGCCTACAATTTAGGCATGTATCAATTAGGATTGGGCTTCACTGCTTCCTACAGGAAAGCCAAAGTAATAGTGGTCTAAACGAGAAGTTGTCTTGCTCTCATTTAAAGTGCAGTAGTAGGCTGTGCAGTACTTGTAGGGCAGTCTTACAGTGTCAAGGACCCAGGATAGTTCTTTTGCTCCATTATCCTTTCATGTAGCTTCTGTTCCACAAAGTTACCCTATGGTCCAAAATGGCTGCTAAACCTCCAGCCATTATATCTGCTTTCCAGGTATGTGAAAGGGAGAAGAAAGAAGAAGCACACACCAGCAACCGTCTAAGAAAAAGTTTTAGAAGCTGGCTCCAAATACTGTTATTTAGTTAACTAAGTAAAATTTAAATTCAAAAATAAGTAATAAAATATGTTTTAGAAATCTACAGATACTGTTATTTATATCTGTTTGGCTATACCTAGCAGCAGAGGAGGCTGAGAAAGTCAATCTTTATCCTGAATGGCCATGTGCCCAGCTAAAACCAAGAAGTTTTGTTTTTTAAAGAGGACAAAGAATATTACAATAGGCAACTAGCTATGTTACCACAAGTAGCAAATTCACAGAAAGGACAGGTATCTGGGTGGCTAGATCAGGGAGCGCTTCATCAAGGGAAAAGACTGAGCCTGACCCTGAAGAAATAGACCAAGTTTTAAGTGGTAGACATGAGTGGAGAGGGCATTCTAGGCAGGAGAATGAATGAAGCTAAGGGGAATGCACTCAGTGTGGGAGGGAAGATCATGGGCAAGCTAGTGCAGCTGGGACTCCTATAAAGGAGGTTTGAGAACTAGTGCTAGAAAAGATAATAAAATCTGGCTGTAACCAGGTGGGGACCCTACACTTTGGGTGACATATGGCTCCTTGGCCCCTCTGTGACTCCCCACAAGTTCCTTCCCTCGTCCTCTTCTCCCTTTGCTATGTCACCCATATAGCATCCTTCTGAGGGCCAACCTCCCCCCAGGAGGTAGTCTTGGGTGCCTCTTAGGTGGGCCTCCTTCCTTGACTGGTCCATCCCCTCTCCCTGCATCCACCCAGTCCTTGGCGACAGCTGGCATCTTTGCCCCACTAAACTCTGCAAGTGGACATGGTTTCCTGCTCAGCAGTCTCTCTTCTCTTGGCTGAGGACACAGGCTGTGCCAGTTGGGTTCTTTCTGGGTGAACTGGGTCCTACCCTCTGCATTCTTCTAGCTCTGGGGGTGTGCTGGTCAACATATCTCTCCCTTCAGCTCTATGGGTTGTCTGGCCGGTGCAGTGTCCTTGCTTGGCTTGGGGAGATGGAGATGGGTGGGTGCAGTCCAAAAACTCCCACCTCCATCCCAGCACCTCAACCGGTCTCTGGCCTCCTCTTTTGCGCAGGCTGCAATGTGAAATGGGGCAAGGGGGTCCCAGAGCCAGGGCAGGGCCAGTCTCAGCAAGTCTTACCTGGACAGTCTGGCATCTCCCTTAAGAATTCACGTCTGAAGTTCACAGTCTTGGAGCCTCAGAGGAGATTCCACAACAGCAGGGTAGATCCTCATGGAGTGTCCTGCTCAGTATATTATATTTATTGACTGCTAGTTACGTGTCAGGTACCTTTAGTCCACTACCTATGAGGTTATTATGGGTGAAGAAATAGACAGACGTGAGTGAGGACTGGAATATCCTGGGAAAAAGTCATGAAAAGAGAGGCCAGGAAAGAGCTGGGGCCAGATTGCAGAGGCTTTTGTGTCAGCTCAGAAGCACAGACTTTCTCCTCTGAGCATATTGAAGGATTCTGAGCAGGTTGTGATGCGGTCTCCGAAAATTTGATCTCAAAGTATGGGATGGATTGGGAAGAGAGGGACAGATGTCTTCCCATTACAGTGTGAGACCTGGGAAGGGCTGGGGTATGGGGAGGAGAAGGAGGAAGAAGGGGAAAGGGAAGGTGGAAGAGAGGAAGGAGAAGGGATGAGGGAGAAAGGAGGTGGGGTGGGGTCCCAGGGGGAAGAGAGAGGATTTGGGTGCTTTCTTCATTTGGAAGCATACAATTCCTGAGTGCCCAACACATGTGAGAGAGGCTCAGATAAACAGTGCAGGGACCATCCACGGTCCTTGCAGGAGCTCACCAAATGGAAGGGAGGAAGAAAGAGAATGCCAGTGGGCACATGAAGAACTTCTGGGGCTTACAAAGGGCTTTCACAAATACTAGCCTACTCGATTCCTGCACCTGTTCTGTGAAGTAAGTAGGACAGATAGTCTCCATTTCATAGATGAAAAGACTGAGGCACAAGTAGTTTAACTTGCTCACAGTTATACAGGTAGGTGGGGGCCAAGCTGGGACTCAAATCCAGTGCTCTTTCTGTTAGATCAAGCACACACAGGAAATGTACCCAGGGCTCTGGGGGGCGTTCCATTGGGAGGATAGTTAAGGGTAGGTTCTAGAGTTAGACTGCCTCGCTCCATCTCAAACTAGCTGTGTGAACCTAGGGCAAGTTTCTTAACTTAATCTGTGCTTTAGTGCCTTCATCTGTAAAATTAAGGAAATGGTGCCTACCTCCTAGTGTTGCTTGAGGCTCACTCAAGATACTGTATGCATGTCAAGTGCTCAGCACAGGCCTGGCCCAGCACTCTGTAAGTGATTCTACCATTATTATTATATTTTGAGGTTGGGTGTGACAGGGAGGACACTCCAGGTAGAAACAATGAGCCACCTCAGGGGGATGTGACAGGGACCCAGGCTGTTGTTAGGACTTTCTTTCTATGCCCAGATCCCCCTATAATACCTTATACTTAACCTTTGCTTCCTCTCTTGCATATTTGTCGCCCATCCCTCTATTCCCCTCCTTTTCTTTGTTCCACCTCTTTCTTTCTCTCCTCTCTGATGCTCCTTGCTCAGTTATGCTGGAAGCCCTGGGTGCTAAAGACTTTGCTGACACCTCCCCATCCCCTCCATGTGACTGTGGGCTAAGAGCCAGCCTTCCAAATTGCTTTGACATCCACTGAGGAGCACGTTCCAGAAATATCAGCTGTTCACCAGGTCTGCTAAAGGACATGGCCAGGGCATCTGGCTTTTCCTGGGGGTGAGGTGAGGAGAGGTTTCTGCAGGCAAATGTCTCCCCCTTCCTTATGCTATTTGTCCCGGTTCTTAACCCAAATGGTCTCTTTTTATTAAAAAGAGACAGAGACAGAGAGAAAGAGAAAGAAGAGAAGAGAATATTATTACAATTTGCCCTCTGGTTTCATGGAAGATAATCAGCAGAGATGAAGGGAGAACTGGCTCTGTGACTATCACAGCTATTAGTGGGAGATTATTTGTTCATCAGCCTATAAAAAGTTCTTAGCCTTGGCCAAGGTAATTACCAGCCTAGGTGGCTGGCCACACTGGGGCACAGGGGAGATGAGGCTGTCATTTCCAATTTACCAGCCTCCATTTGCTGCTTGGTCAAGGGGTTCAAATGAAAAGGTTAATTAAGAGTCAGGGGATTTGCTCATCAGGTTAAGTCATGTACACACAGCACAAAGGCCATGTCTACACATGATAACTGCTTTGAAAAAACAATTCTATTCTGCATACCTTTTTTTGACATACACACCTCTTTCCTCACTTACAACCCTCTCCAGCATATTCCCGTCATCTCTGGACCATGTGTGTGTTTTGCTTTGTTCATTATAGGGTATTGGGGAGCAGGTAAGGCACAGGTGCTACTTTTGTGGTACTCACTTGGGAAATTAGGTTCATACCACAATGAAAAACAGCCTACAAATATGTGGGCTCCTTTCACACTAGCCATTTGCCCTGGGAAAATCACCTCCTTTGTCTCAGGGCCAGTTGGAATAGGTCAACAATTTCTAATCATGATGGTCTATGGGCAGAGGTGGGGTGGTTGGTCTGTATCAAGATGGTCTTGAAACATCTTGGACAGTTCTTCAAACTACCCCCCCAAGGAGTCTAATATGTGCCCTCAACTCAATGTTGTTCAAGTTTATTGGCACATGTATTAGATGCCATGGGGTCACCCTGACACTTCCTGCAGGACCAAGGTTCTCATTTCTCCAGCTGCTGGGAATGTTGGCAGATGAAGACTTTCATCTGAGTCCCTTTCCAGGAATTACCCTCAGTCAAAGCAGCCATCTTCTTAAGGTTATGCCATCTCTCTGCTTCCTGGGGGAAGCCTGCGTCCAACCATGGATGTGGGGGTATAAATATCCATCTCTTTGTACTCAGAAGGGCCAAATCAATCCAGATATCTTTGCAGGATTGACTGAGAACTTTGTTGAAACTTCAAACCAGTTCAGCAACTCTCTCTACTCAATCCCACTTCTTTCACTCTCTTTCCCCACCCTCACCCCTGATTGTTGATGCCAAAAGTACCCCCAATAAATTTCCTTTATGCAAAACTCCATTTCAGAGTGTTCCTCAGGTAACCCAATCAGAGTTGGGTTTAGGATCACCAAGTTTGGTGAACACCAGAGTTGTCCATCCATTCAGCAAACAAGTGTTTGGTACCTCTGATAACTCCAGCCCTAGAAATCTTCCTCGATGAGGAAGGATTCCAAGTAGGCCTTAAAGGATAGGCAGGATGTGGAAGGAGGAGGAAAGTAGATGAATTTAATAGAATCATTGTATGCATTGTGATCATTACCGTTTTATGTCAGCTTGTGGAGCATCCCCTACAATGGAGATAATAGTAAGCGAGTAGATTTTTGAAATTATCCTGGATGGCCAAGTTTACTAATTCCAACTCTAGAATGTCACCGTCTGATCTTTATGGGTGCTGGATTGTTGCCCATTGAAAATTCTATCTTGTTCCTGCTACATGATGTGTCCCATTGGCACCCTTTAAAGTGGTGACCCACTTCTATCCCATGGCCAGCATCAGGCAGAAGAAGTTCCTAGCCCCCTAGTATTATTTACAGCCTTTATCTTGAGCCTACCACCTCATGCCACTTCTGATCTTCTCTGAATTATCCCTGGTTGCCTCAGCTGCTGGTCTATTGCCCTGCCCCTTGCCCATATCTTTTCAGACTTTCCTGGAATCTTATGATTGAGGTTTTCCTCCCAACTGTCAACCTTTGACTTGCTCCTCATTTATAGTCCAGACATGTTCTTTACCCCATCTGTCTTCTCTCATGCCAGAGGTCTTTTCCTAGCCCAGCCCAGACTCTATTCCAGCATTGCCCCAGGTGGCTGACTGTTCTGCTAGCCTATAATCGCATGACCATAGACCCAGTTCAGCATTACTGGGAAGGGTATCTGTAGCTCTTAGAGTAGTTGGGCTCTGTGGCTCTGGCTGGAGCACATGACTGAAATGATCTCATTCTAAGCCACAACAAGAGATACTGTGAGGTCCCTTCTTTCCAGGGTCCTTCATCTCTACTCCCATCTAGCACAATGTGGCTTCTGGGTCCTGGTGCAGGCCCCCAGGAAAAAGGCAGGTTTGAGTGGAGCCAAGCCCTCAGGGAGGCAGCTAGAGGCTTCGCTTTGAAGGAAATAGAGAGGGAGACCAGAGAAATAGAAAACAGCCTGGAAGGAGGAGGAAGAGGAGGAGAGGTTCTGTCCATGGTGCTGAACAACAATCCCAGAAATAATTAGTTGTTGAGCTTCTATTTGAGGCTCAGCACTCAGCTGTGCACTGTGAAGAACCCAAAGGACATAAGGAACCCAGTTATTGCCATAAAAGGTCCTTTAATAAGTTGAAGACAATAAAAACACCCACATGAGAACACGTAGGAATAATCCTAAATGGCCCATACAATGATGAATCTCAGAAAACTGCACAGGAGAGAGAGATACTGGCTGTCTTGATAAAGGGGTCCCTGAGGCAAGCCCCATTTTAGGGTCTGTGCCCTTTAGAGGAAAAACCACTTTATAATGAAATGTTCTTTCTTTAGTCACCATAACATCCCCTAGAGTATTTAAAGCCTAAAGGTCTTGGATATAAACTAGTTGATCTAACTGCAGCAGTTTAAATTTAGGTGCTAATGCTATGTTTGAAATGTAAGCATGTGATTGGCTTTTTAGTTATTTCTTTAAAAAGGATTGGTGAGTAATTTTTGTCTGGGTGCCCATCCCCAGACCATATGGCCATGGTCTCTCAACCCTTGCTTGTTACAATAACACCCAGCTGATCCTGTAAGCAGGAGGCTCCAGAGGCTCACTGCTGAGTGCTGTTCCTCCTCTGTCCTTTCTCTGCCCTCAGCATTTTCCAGACCTGAGTGTGATGGGATTATGCCCACCCCCTTTTCCACTCTCAGTATTTGCCTCTCCCCTTGCCTTGAAAGGGAAGAGGCTGCAACTTTGGACTCCCTCTTTAGCTAAGGACCTCCCTGCCTACCATATTGGGTTTTAGGAGAGACAGGAGCCAGCTTGCTTGTACCTTTATCCAGACTGTGTCTTTGTGAATGTTAACTGCTCACAGAGGAAAGGAATTGCTTTAGTTCTATCATTGAAATTGGAAAAACTAATATTTCATTATACTAATATACTTATCCTTGACTAACTTGCTGTATGAGAGGCAGGTCACATGTCTATTGGTCTCAGTTTCTCTTTTAAAACAAGAAGAGTTAAAAAAATAAAATAAAACAAGAGTTGACAAGATGGTTGTACAGGGTTCTTGCTGGTTCATCTTCAGTCTTTGAATCAGAATGTGTTGGCTGGGTTCTTACTTTTTTAAAAATATTTTTATTATTTATTCATGAGAGACACGGGGAGGGGGGTGGGCAGAGACACAGATAGAGGGAGAAGCAGGCTCCATGCAGGGAGCCTGATGTGGGACTCGATCCCGGGTCTCCAGAATCACACCCTGGGCTGAAGGTGGCGCTAAACTGCTGAGCCACCTGGGCTGCCCAGTGTCCTTACTTCTATTGGACATATATACACCTCATCCATCTACCTAACTCCCTGAAGTCTTAACTTCCTGAGAGCTAGTACTCCAGGAATTCTCTCTCCATAGCACACTCTTTATTCTTATGTGGGACTGTGGTTTTCAACTTTATTTGGTATCAAAGGATCTAGGCTAGACAACATGAACCCTAAAAGGAGCCCTTCCCCCATCTTTCCTCTGAGAACTTAATCAGAGCCAGCTTCAGTAACAAGCTCCTTTAATTTCCACTAATTCTCAAGAGAAAAAGCAAAGGGTATGACCAGCTCCAAAGCCTCACCACCCCAGAATGAGAAAAGAAAAGAGAGAAGAAATAATAGATTTTCACTCCTATAGACAAAGGGTTCACTCACAGGGCTTCAGAAAGGGACTGAATGATACCAAGAAGCAGCTGGTGCAAATAGAAAGGTTGGATATAAGACACAAACCCCAATTCAGTGTCTGATAAAGATTACTCAAGAAGGTTTTCCAAGATAATCTTTTAAAAGAGGCATTGAAACAGGCAAGTTGAGTGTGTTTGGGGAGCCAATAAGCTTAGTAGGCTCCAGTGGGCCAGGTGAAGAAAGTGTGAGATGTGTGTGGTGGGATGCAGGACCATAGGGGTAGGCAGATGACTAGCATTGCATGCTAGAGCCTAGAGTTGCCTCAATAGGAACAAGAGATACGTTGGTCTTGATGCTAGGTCTCTGTGGGTTGAGTTTTTGTCCTGGGACTCTTCAGCTTGGGGAGACTTTAGTGCTCCAGACATAAGATAGTGTGAGAGTGTGATTATGTATGGAGAAGACAAGGGAGATGGATTTCATTTAGGTCATTATGGTTTGATCCAAATTAGTTTTAATTTGGCCAAGAGAATTAACTCAATGTTTATTAGCAATTGGTAATTAGCTCCAACTCAGCCCAGGCCCCAGGGACAAGCTGTCAGGCTATGTAATAATTTCCTTGCCAAGAGAGACGAGAATGGGGCTTCAGTGTTTGGTAAATACTAGATTGGGAAAGATAAATGGATTTTTTTCTCTTCAGTCCATCAATTTTGTTATTCTCAATTGCTGTCCCAGTGGATCTTGCAACACCACCCTCAACACATCTCTGAAAATTGTCACATTTGGCATGGCTGGGGATAGGAGAGGAAATGCTGGAATGGGTACCTGGAGGAGAGTCTTGGGTCTTTCTTGGAGGGAAGTTCAGTCATATCTGGATGGACAGTGGGACTGCACCAGCCATGTAGATTAAGCCATCTCTTACTTCTTGCTTCCAGCCGCAGTTCTTACCCTACTTTTCAGATGCTATATTGCCTTTAATCGAAATCCAAGAGCCTGCTCCTCCAGGTCTCCCACTTGCTTTCTTCCCAGCAGTATCAACACTAGAGGCAATGCTGGGTTTCATCACTCCCTGCTCCCACTAGGTTCATCTGCACTAAGGGCCAGTCTTGGGAGTTGCAGGAAGGGTGGGGAAAGCATGTTGGGTCTGTTGACATGAGTGAGTCATTCTGAGTGGGAGTAGATGACAAAGAGAATATGACTCAGTGAAGGGAATACAATGTGGGTGAAGGCAAGGGGTTTGAACATCTTTACCTGCCCAAGGAAATATAGAAACTCAGGGGCCTTGGAGAGGGAGCAGCTGGTGCCCATTGATATTGGCCTGACAGCCCCACCATTCTTAGGTCTCTTTTTCGTTGCTCAGATGAACGGCACTGTCTTCCTGATCTTATCTCCTCTGCATTCTTTGCCACTTACCTATATATTTTGTCTTGGTCCCTCTAGCCCTTCTTAGCCAGTGTGATTGTGAACAGAAATTTTAGGGAACCTTAAACCAGTGGTCTCCCAGCTACTGGGTCCACACATCTATCAGAGGGGAATGGAGCTAGGTGCTAGTGGCCTGGCCAGAGTTTCGGAGCAGAGTCTACCATGGGGAAAGCCTCTTTCTCACTGGACATGGCAATGGCCTATATAGCCTCTCTTTTTGGAGAATGGGGAGAGGGATATTATCCTGACTGCTATGGGCTTCTGCTTTCTTCTGTGGCCAGTATCTTGAAAGAAGCGGGAGGACAAAGTGTTCTGAGGGGGCCCACACTATATGAGGAAAAAAAGCAGGGAAGTGCTGCCACAATCCACATAGGACCAGCAATCAACTGCCTCAGGGCCTTTGCACATGCCATTCCCTTCATATAGAAAGCTCTTTCTCCATATATCTACATGGCCAATTTCCTCACCACTTTTAGATCTTTGTTCATATATCACCTTCTTAGTGAGGCCTCCCTGATCACACTACTTTAAAATGTCACCCCACCCCAGCATTTTCTATCCTCTCTTCCTGCTTTATTTTTTTTTTATCCATATTACTTATCACCCTCCAATTTACTGTATCTTCTATTTATTTCACATGTTTATTGGCTATCTCCTTCCACTAGAATGCAGGCTTCGTGAGGGTAGGGAATTTTGTCTGTTTTATTCACTGCAGTAACTCTTATGCCTAGAAAAGCAGCTGGCATGAAGAAGGTGCTCAATAAAGCTTAGCTGAATTTGTGAATTAATGAACACAGTTCTGAGTTCTGTTTGAACGGGTTATCAGCCCAGCAATGTGTTACTCAGTGTAGGTGATGAAGTGCACAAGGTTTCAGACGGGGATTCAGGGGAGCTGGTCTCAAGCCCTAGCCCTGCCCCTCACCAGCAGTAAAGTGGAGATAAAGTAGCCTATCTTGCATTGCTCTAAGTAGCTGTGAAACTCAGACCAGGTGATGTGAGTAAAAGCATGCTATAAATTATAAAGGGCTGCCCCTCAAGATCCTTCTCATCCTGACTACCGTTTTGACTGGGGCTGACCTGAGTGATGGCATGGTCAAGTGAGGTTGCTATGAAGATTCCTCAGAGGAGGTGAGTCTTTCTTTTCTTTCTTTTTACTTTAAAGATTTTATTTATTTATTCATGAGAGAGAGAGACAGAGACAGAGAGAGAGAGAGAGACAGAGACAGAGACAGAGACACAGGCGGAGGGAGAAGCAGGCTTCATGCAGGGAGCCTGATGTGGAACTGGGTCTCCAGGATCACGCCCTGGGCTAAAAGCAGCGCTAAACCACTGAGCCACCTGGGCTGCCCAGAGGAAGTGAGTCTTGAGCTAAGCTCTAAATATACAGAGAATAACACTGGAAAAGGCCCAAAGGAACGAGGAACTCATGGTGAGAGAGAAGCAGGGCCTTTGCAGAGATAGTTTCTGACGCTAATTCTAGACATAGAGACTAAGGAAGCTTCTGGATGTGGCCACACCTTCTCAGGCTAATTGCCCTGGCTGAACTGTATTCTACTCAAGGCATGCTTGTTACAAAGAACTGTGGCCCATTGCACTGCCTCGGTGTGTTGTTGGTTGGCAAAGATGAGGGCAGTAAAAACAAGCCTCCAGAGGCTGGAGCTGGAAGGTCAGGGACTTCAGCCCTTGTCCTAGGGCCCTGCAGCTACTCACTTTGTACCAGGGCCAACTAAGCTACCCTTGCCTTCTCCCCATGCAAAAAAAAAAAAAGAAGAAGAAGCTTTTTGTAGTCACCATTCCTGACTACAGTTTCTATGTGTCTTAGTGACATTCTTAAGAGGGAGCATTTCTGATGCCCTTGAATCAGCCTATGGATGGAGCAGTCAGTTGCCCACCCCTCATCCAAGCCCCTGTGGCCCGGAGGGGGAAAAGTCGCATGGTACATGGCGGGAAGGTACACGGCTTCTCCCTTTAGTGTTGGGGAGCAAGGAGAATCAGTCTAGAAGGGCAGTTGGGCAAGGAAGGCCAAATGGCTGAGGGTTGAGTTCAAGTCCTCAATGCCATCTTGGGAGCCAGTGCTCTCAGGGTGGATTCTGGGAAGAAGGAAAAGGGCCATTTCCATAGCAATCCTGCCTGAATCATTGTCCCTTTGTTTACTCAGCAACCCCCAGTGGCCATGCCGTCTCCCTGCTGGCTCTTCTCTCTTGTTTCACACCCTGCGTGTCCTGCAAACTCAAATCTTCCCCACCTCCTGCCAGAGTACTTCCTTCATCACTCCAGCCTCTTGGTGTCCCCCTCATCTTCCTACCTCTCTCCAGGGTCATTTCCAGCTCCCTCAGTATGAGCTATCTGGTGACAGATGTCTTCTGTAGAATCATCTCATATTGCTGTTTGGTTCCAGTAACTTCTTAGGCCTTATCTCTCCAAGGTCAACAACACAAACATGCCCTCTGCCCCCCACCTGATCCCCTGACCCAGGCCTCTGTTGGGCACACAGAGATCCTTACAGAACTGTGCAGTCATTTCCCTCCAGGGCTGGAGGGAGATTTAACCATATTCAGGTCAAATCTCCCCATTTTGGAGATGAGGGGCCTGAGGCCCAGAGAAGAGGAATGTTACGCCCATAGGCAAAATCCAAGGGCAGAACTGGGATTGGGATTCAGGTCTCCTGACTCTTTACTCAGAAGAGAAGGATGAGAAGGAAGAGGCTTTGGCTGTGATGTTGGTACCATAAGGCAGAGTAAACCAAAGCCACGGTGGCTGGTGGCAGTCAGGGAGGCCTCCTGCACCTGGGAGTAAGTGCTCACCCACCCAGGATGACACAGAGATGTCTGAATGCCCTTTGTGTATGGAGGGGCTCAGAGCCTGATACCTTACCGGGAGCCATTTGTACTTTTGGGGATAGGCACTCCCCCCTCCTTGCCCCTGTTTCCTCTTTTATTTATTTATTTTAAAGACTTTATTTATTTATTCATGAGAGACACACAGAATGAGGCAGAGACATAAGCAGAGGGAGAAGCAGGCTCCATGCAGGGACTCCAGGACCATATCCTGAGCCAAAGGCAGATCCTCAACCCCTGAGCCTCCCAGGCATCTCCCCCTCTGTTTCCTCTTTTAAAATGCAGATCCCTGAAGGGCACCTGGGTAGCTCAGTTGGTTAGGTATTTGTCTGGCTCAGGTCATGAACTTGGGGTCCTGGGATGGAGCCCCCATGTCAAGCTCCCTGCTCAGAGGGGAGTCTGCTTCTCTGTCTCCCTCTCCCTTTGCCCCTCCCCCTCCCCATGGACTCTACCTCTTAAATAAATAAATAAAATATTTTTTAAAAAGTGGCAGATCTCTGAGGGATGGGCTGAAGGACACACTGCCTGGCAGAGAGCTCTGATGTGGTCCTTGTAAGGAAAGGGAGGGGTGGTAGTGAAGGAGCCTTACAATGCCACCTGTTTCTCACCCTGACTCTGGCCATGGGCATGGTGTCTGTTTCCTGACTGACAGGTGATCTGAATAAAAGCCAGCCCAGGGATCCAGAGAGAATAGTTTCAGGGAAATGTTTATTACCAGGGCTCTGCTGTTCTATGAGGGAGAAGCAGGTTAAGCTGACGAACAGCAGTTGAGTGGGAGCTGAGCTTTCCCCAGTGCCTGAGGAGGACTGATCTCTGGGGCCTGGGATCCTGGCCTCAAGCTAAGGGCACTGCTGTGATCCTGTCTGATCTCACCTTGTTTCATCTGCTTCCTGTACAAAGCTCTCTGGAAGACCTTGAGGGTGGGAAAGGCTGTGTGATTATCCCCATCTTGCAGGTGGGAAGACTGAGACCCACTGTGGTGAAGTGGGTGTGGACAAAATGACAAGTGAGAAAGGAATTGGAACAGGAGTTGGGGCATGTTGCGGGCTCCATGCTAACTGGCTGTGCAATGTTGTCTAAATCTTTTAACTTTTGGGGGTTTCTTCACTCCGTTGTGTAGGTTGGACCGGATCAATGACTCTCAGACTATTCTTGTCCATTCACGACTGTACAGGCTTGCCCCTTGCTTGGGCTCCTTTGGGACCACTCCAGGAGCTGTAATAATGCAGGCCCTGAGCCCCTTCTCCAAAAAGCTCATCAGAACCATGACCAAGAATGGCATTGCAGGGATTTGCCCTAATTTATATAACAACTCAAAGCTTTTGCACTTCATATTTAGGAACAAATGATCTACCAAGCCCCTGGGTCATTGTCTTGGGAAATTCCAGCCTTTCCAGGCCCTGATACTGGGTTTCTGGGTGTGCCCAAGCACTCATCAATTCACGTGGCTGGGCCAGGGCTGGGCCACCAGCCCGCAAACGCTTCACTGATCAGAGGTTGCTAGAGTCCCCATTGTCACCTCCCTCTGCCTGGACACCAGCCCACAGTGGGTGGCAGGGTGAGGGGGGCAGAGGTACGGGTCAAATGCCCAAGTTCCTCGCCTGGGCTTTGGCAGATTCCACTCAGCGTCCTCCGTGGCCCACTCCCTGGGGCTCTGAGCTGCCTTTTCCCACATCTCCACGTCTTTCTCCGAGTCTCCAGTGAATAGTGCCACACAGGGAGCCTGATTTACCAAGGCTTCCGAGATGCTAATGGATTCCCTGGGGAAGACAGGCTGGGGCGGAGGCTGGCGGGGAAGGCAGGCTGTGCTGGCAGCTCTCACCCTGGCTCTGAGTCCTGCGGACGCCTCGGCTGACATCCGCCCGGATGCCCTGATCAAGGTCACTCTTACCTCCCGGGGGGGGGGGGGGGGGGGGGGGGGGGGACAAGCCAGGCTCAAGGGCAATGCTGGGTTGCCCTGCGGAGGACCTCTAGGCAGCACAGAGGGCCCCCCTGGTGAACCCAGATTGAAATATTTTCTTGCCCCAGGCCCTATCCGGTGCTGATTTCAGAGTCTGAATGTGGTGGCTGCAAGAACAAGGTGCAATTTGAAACCAGAGGAAGAAGGAAGAAAATTACCACTCACTAGGACCTGGTGGGTGATGGTGGATGGATGATTCCTCAGGCATCTTCTCGTTCATTCCTCACTTCCTAACGGCCCCCTGCTGCGGTGGCGTTATTCCATTTACAAGCACAGACTGCAACTCAGAGAGGGCAAGCAGCTGGCCTAGGGGAACACAGTGGGCCAGAGGCAAAGCAGGAGTCCCACCAGGCTCATTGCCCAAACCAGAGTGAGGAAAGTCAGGAACTGGAACCCCATCTATAGGTAGACAAAGGGGGACCCATTTCTTCCTTCCCCTGCCCTGGATAGGTGAAGACCCTCTTCCTGCACCAACCCCCACTCGCCTCTCCTTATGAGATCCCAGCCAGGGCAGTGTCTTTTTTTGTTTAAGAAAGAAGAGAATCTTCATTTCCTGCCAGCAGAAATCAATAATTTATGAACTACTGTTCCAGCCAGAGCAAAGAGTGATTTTTTTAAAAATGCTTCCTAAAATACTATATTAACAAGTATTCTAAAGAGTGAAAATATTTGAATTAGGGGAAATGAATGTTTTACGAGCTGGTGGGGAAGCAATCCCCTGAGAGGGGCAGGGACGGCTGGGGAAGCAGGAGGGTGTTGTGGATGAGGGCCGCTCACCTGTCCTGAGGCTCCAAGCCTGAAGCCGCTGTAACTCAAAGAGGAGGTACAAAGGGCCGAGCCAATGTAGACCGGGCCCAGCAAAGGGCCTGGAGGGGCCTCCTTCCCTAATGCTTGCAGGTTTTAGAGCCTGAATGGCTCGGATGGTTAAGCGTCTGCCTTCAGCTCAGGTCATGATCCTAGAATCCTGGGATGGAGCCCTGCATAGGCTCCTTGCTCAGTGGGCTCTCTGCTCCGTGGGGAGCCTGCTTCTCCTGTCCTCTGCCCCCCTCCCTCCACTGCTCATGCTCTCTCTCAAATAAATAAATAAAATCTTCAAAAAAAAAAAAAAAACTGTGGATTTTAAATTCTGGCCTCTTGGGACCTGCTCCCCTGGAATGATCCTGCCTGGGTGGCTGGAGGCAGAGTCACCACCCTCTGTGGTAGGCTATATTTTATTGTTCAGTAGCTATTTTACTCTCCCCTCCTTGCTGTGCAGCTGATTATACTGCCCTGCCCCTGTCAGTGACTTTGGCTTTGCCAATGGAACATAGGTGGACATGACTTGCAGCTCATCCAGAGGCCTTTAAATGTGCTTGCTGGATGGCTTGGCCTCTGGGCCTCCAGCCTGTGCCTGATGTGGTCACTGCTCCTTCTGCCTGGGTCCTGGGATGGCAACATGTGGGGCAGAACTGAATCCCAGCCACAGCCAGGATAAGTCACCCCAGCCATTGCACACTCGTGAGCTCATTGTCATGAGACGTGGAGATTTGGGGCTTGTTTGTCACACAGCATCATCACAGAAAAGTGAATATGCCTTCTCAGCACCCCTGCCTCCCCATCTGATTAGAGAAGCACCTTCCTATTCCTTAGCCAGGCCCTCCATTGTCAAATTCATTCCTTTTGAAGAATACCTGCTTTCCTCCCAGAATATGTTCCCACTGTAGAGTACAGAGCAAGTACTCTCATTTTTTCCCATTATGACAGGTCTTTTATGGCATCGACTCATGTCTCAGACTCTCAAGGCTTGGTGGTTGTATTTTGGTGGCCATTGATTGGAACCAAGTTGGGGGGAGGGACACAGTGATAAAAAAGTAGCTATGAATTAGTTACCCTTTAAAATTGATTATATTTTAGTATACATGTTACCCAATAAAGTAGCAGTTGATAAACATTTGAAAAAGAGTCCTGAAACACAAAAGGCTGAGGGTGCATTCCATTATTGTTTGATGTAATACAGATTCATGGGTTTCTTGCAACCTGAGATTCCAAGGTACTAGGGAAAGAAAGTGACTTCTTTCCTTTCTTTCTTCTTTCTTTCTTTCTTTTCTTTCTTCTTTCTTTCTTTTTTTTTAATTTTTTAAAAATTTTTATTTATTTATGATAGTCACACACAGAGAGAGAGAGAGGCAGAGACACAGGCAGAGGGAGAAGCAGGCTCCATGCCCGGAGCCCGATGTGGGATTCGATCCCGGGTCTCCAGGATCGCGCCCTGGGCCAAAGGCAGGCGTCAAACCGCTGCGCCACCCAGGGATCCCTCTTTCTTTCTTTTTTAAGAGAGTGACTTTTGTTGGAAGACAGATCACTTACCAGCAAGAACTCAAGCTCTCTAGACCTCAGTTTTCTCTTCTGCAAAATGGTCATGCACAAGCCTCTGCAGTGGGGTTTTCATAAGTATTAAGGTAATAACATGAATGACAAAGCCCTTAGCAGACACGAGAGGGGCTTGACTAATTTTTCTGTTCTTTGTGCTTGTTTGGTTCTGTGACCACAGCCCAGATTGAGAGCTGACTCTCTAGCCTCATTTTCTCCATCTGCAGAATGGGCAGCACAGTTCTTGTCTCGGATCAGCGCTGGAAGATGACCTGGTGTTCTGAATGTGAATGAACCTGGTGTGCAGGAGGCACTAAAGCAACTTTCTCCTTTCTTTCTTCTCTCCTGTCCGCGCTGCCGTGTGTTCTTGACCACGTGCCAGTCACACCTTGTCCAAACAGCCTTCCCCAGGCCCCCACGCCCCTCAGGAGCTCCTTTAGGGAAAAGCTCTTCTCCAGGAACGTCTTCACCCCAAGCTGAAGACCTGCCCACTCATGTCAGGAAGAGAAGACCTCACTGTAAATTAACTTAAGATCCTGTTTCCATGCCTCGGCCATGTTCACGTGCTTTTTGGGCCTATAGTCCTGCGCCTTAATTAGAGCAATTAGTGCACGGCGGTGAGTGACAGTCCGGCTGTCACAGCCCTCTGCCAGTTGCACACTTGCCGGCACTGCCCAAGGCCAGGCTGGGTCAGCCTGTGCCCACCAGGGGGTTCACAGTGTGTCCAGGCTCCCACCTGGGCGACACATGACTCTCCACAATGGAAACTGGAAGTGGAATTCCACCCAGCAGGGACAAGCAAGGTAGGAGGACCGTTTGGCTGAAACACAGACCATGACTTTCTTCTTTTTTTTCTTTCTTCTTTTCTTTCTTTCTTTCTTTCTTTCTTTCTTTCTTTCTTTCTTTCTTTCTTTCTTTCTTTCTTCTTCTTTCTTTCTTTCTTTCTTTCTTTCTTTCTTTCTTTCTTTCTTTCTTTCTTTTTTTCTTTCTTCTTTCTTTTTTTAGCACACACTTACTATTTTCACCTTAGTAACTGGGCCACAGTGACCTGCATCCACCTCCATCCACTGGGGACTAGGACCAACTCTCCCCACCCACACGCCCCCTCCCCGCATCCTTTTGCTCTCTGCTCCAGGGACAGTGGCAGGATATTAATATTACTGCGACCTGGGACTGGCGGAGCAGTTACTTGCATGAGGCATGAGGCTGAAAGACAGTTCTAAGTGTGGGTGGTTAAGAGTTCCACTTCTGGGTTTGGGGCTCAGGTTGGCTCTGTGACCTTGAACAAATTACTGAATCTTTCTGAGTCTCCATTTTTGCAGCAGTAAAAGGGGGCTGTGGTAGCACGGGCTGGTAGGGCTGTCCCGGAGGCTAAAGGAGGTAGTGATGGTAGAGGGCATGGTGAGGGGCACGTCAGGAGAGGTCAAGGATTGTCAGATATCATTACACTTTGCTAATGAGATGACTTCTCCCCCAAACCCCATGGAATGGCTGGATTTATTCCCTCTTTAGAGATGAGGACATGGAAGTTCAGGGGAGTGTAGTAACTTGCCTGAGGTCACACAGCAAATAAAAGATGTGGAACCTGTCTCTGTGTGGCTCCCAAGTCCTTGCTTGCGACCACACACTGAGAGGCCACTGTACCAAGGGCACAAACAAATGCCTCCTGGGTGTCCTTGTAGAACCCTGCCTGGTCCCCACTGTCTGAAGTGAGTCACACTGCAGTGTGAGCCCATGAGGAAGCAGTTGCACTGTGAAAAACGGGGCATGGAGCCACATCCCTTGGGGTTGGTAGCCAGCCCCAGGCCTCACTGACTTTGGGTCTTTGTGAGTTCTAGGTGGTCCTCAGCCTCAATTTCCTCTTCTGAGCAATGGGGGTCAACGAAGCCTGCCTGTGGCCAGGATGACATGAATGCTGGGGTGAGAAGTGGTGTGGTGTGGTGTGTGGCACAGAGTAGATGCTCAAGAAATGTTGACTCCTTTCTTCTCTACTATGGCTTTGGGGCTGGGGGTACCTCCAGGTGCTCCACCCCCCGGGCCATCTCCTACTCCACTGATGCATGAGGCTGGCCCTGCATGAGACTCAGCCCATCTATTTCTGAGCACTTCCTTCGTGTCTGGCTCTGTGCCTGGTTTCATGCGGCAGAGGCTCATCTATGGGTGACATTCCACTAGCTCCTCTCCAGCTCCCTGGGTGACCTTGGTCAATCACTGCTTCTCTGTGTGACTCAGTTTCTCCCTAAGTGGCTTGGTCTAGATTGGGACCCCGGACAGCCTCTCTTAGCTGGGCTGTATCAGAATCACATAGAAAAATATTTAAAATACGGATCCCTGGCCCCACCTCAAGGGAGATCTGCTTCAGTAGGTGGAATGGGGCCTGGGAATATGTATTTTTAAATGTTTCCCCAGGTGATGCCGACACTCAGTTAGGCTTGGGACCCGTTGGCCTAGAATCTTAGCTTCTTGCAGTTTCACTAGGCTACTCTTCCAAGTAGGGGCCACACGGCCTGTCTGTGTGTTCTCCTCCCTCTGGTGCCACTGTGCACTCCGGTCTGGGCTGGGTGGCTGCAGCAAGGGCTTAGAGATTAGGACCTGCTGGTTGGAAGGAGAGACAGCTTTCCAAGACAAACAAGAACCTTGCCAGACGCCTTGGGGCAATCTCAAGCTCCATGGGAATTGTTTTCATTTTTTACTGAGGATGAGGCTCTTCTCAGCTGGGAAGATTCCTGCTGATGTAATTAGATTCCTTTCTCTCATTCCTACCAGAGGCACCCCTTCCCTACTGCGCCCCCCACTCCCTACAAAGTGTTGTCCAAGCCTTCACTTTGCCCATATGTTGAAACAGCTGTGTGTATGGAAATTCCTGGGGATGACGGACTGGGAGGGAATGGCTAGATATTTTCATTTGTTTCCAACGGGTTATGGCTTCATGTACCTGCTATGAGGGTGCTGGGGTGGGGCTAGGGTCCCATGGGAAATGCGTGCCTCTTTTTTTTCTGAGAGAGAGATGGGAATAGACTATCAGAGAGGGCTTTAAAGTAAGAAGAACAGCACATGATCAGCAAGAAACAAGGGTCAACCACAATAGGAAAGATCAATTAGATTGTAGAAAGAATTGTTTCAGGGTTGTTAATTATTTTTATTTTTAATTTTCTTTTATTTAAAGATTTTATTTACTTGAGAGAGAAGGAGAGAGAGAGCATGAATGGCTGGAGGGGCAAAGAGAAAAGCAGACTCCCCACTGAGCAGGGAGCCCTGTGTGGCTTGATCCGGGGACCCTGGGATCATGACCTGAGCCAAAGGCAGATGCTTAACTGCCCGAGCCTCCCAGGCACCCTTTATTTTAATTCTAGTTAATTAATTCGAGAGAGAGAGAGAGAGAGAGAGAGAGAGAGAACAAGCGGGGGGGTGGGGGGGTGGGAGGGAAGGCACAGAGGGAGACAGAGAAGCAGATTCCCTGCTGAGCAAGGAGCCCAATTGGGGCTCGATCCCAGGACCCTGAGATTATACCCTGAGCTGAAGGCAGAGCCACCCAGGTGCCCCTATTTTATTTATTTTTAAATATTTTATTTATTTATTTATTTATTTATTTATTTATTTATTTATTTAATAGCACAAGTGTGGGAAGGAGCTGACGGGGAGGAGCAAGCAGACTCTGTGCTGAGCAGGGAGCCCGGCATGGGGCTGGAGGCAGGGCTCGATCCCACCACCCCAGATTGGAACCTGAGCTGAAATCAAGAGTCGGACGGATAACCAACTGAGCCACTCGGGCACTCCTGTTAACGATTTTATTTGTTAGAATCAAAACAAAATCCAAAACTTACAAAAGAGTATCCTGTGAAAAGTGCTTCTGTCACTACACATACTCCGTCCCACCGTGCCGGCACCCACCACTCCACTTTGTTACAGATCCTTCCAGAGACAGCCTATGTCAATAAATGCAGATAGGGGAAATTACTTCTATTCTCCCCGAAAAGGTAACGTACCGTACAACTCTTCTGCCCCTTAATTTGTCTACTTCACGTATTTGAAGATCTTTCCATATCAGAACATGGAGAGCAGCCACAAATTTTAAAAAAAAGTTGCTGGTTCTACCTTATGGCCAATTCCTTTAATGAATCTTCTATTAGCCATTCAGGTCATTTTCCATTTTTTTGTTTGGTTTTGTTTTACGAGAGATGCTCCAGTACAGTAGGCCTGCAAACATGCACTTCTCTGCTTAATCTATGGGATAAATATCTAGGGGTAGAATTTCTGGGTCAGAGGGTAAACGAATTTTTTATTTTAATAGGGCCAAATTACCCTTTCTGGAGATTGTGCCAATTTATACTTTCACTAGGAATATACAAAAATGTGTTAGGAAATACTTTTTATCTTTGCTGATTTGCTAGGTGAAAAAAATGCTATCTCTTTGTAGGCTAATTTACATTTCTTTTATGAGTGAGGCTGAGCATCTTTTCATGTGTCTAAGAATTATTTGTTTTTCCTTCTTTGTGAACTGTTTATATTCTTTACTTGCTAGTTTTGCATCTGGATTGTTTGTTTTTCTTGGATTTGGAGGAATCTTTACATATTAAGAAAATAGTCCTTTTGCCTGTGGTAAGAGATGCCAGTTGCTTGCTTATGAAATTTTTTCCATGGAAGAGATTTTTGACTTTCATATAGTCAGATTTATTAACCTTTTCCTTATGGTTTCTAGGTTTTTTAATATACTTTTAAAAAGATTTTCCTACCTCCAAATTAATTTAAAAAATATTTTAATACTATCTTACTGATTTCATTTATGTTTAAGCTTTTATGCATCTGAGATTTATTTTATTATAAGGTGTGAGACAGGGATCCGGCTTCCTTTTCCAATTGAATAAATCATTGAATAAATAGCTCATCCTATCCCCGGTAATTTGAAATACCATCTTCACCACATACAAAATTGCTATTGCTACTTATTTTTGTTCTAGAGAATTTTTTTTTCTGTTCCATTGATCTGCCTGTCTATTCATATTGTTTTAATCACCACAGCTTTATACCGTTTTAAATAGATGGTAGGTCTAGGCCCCCTCACTATTCTTTTTTAGAAGATTTCTGGGTATTCTTGCTTGGTTATTTTTCTGCATGAACTTTAGAAAGAGCCTGACTAATTCTAAAAAGGAAGCCGTTTCGTGGTGGCATGCGTGGGCTGGGCTTGCTGCCTGCCTCCTCTGGCCCCCACGACATGCAGCATCCGGCAGAGAAGGCAAGATGGTGCTGGACAGTTATAGATGACTCAGGGATGTACCCCCATTAATCAAGGAGGGCTTTCTGGAAGAAGAGGAGGTGGGAAAGGTGGAGAAAGTGGAGCATGAGCAGGAGGAAAAGCAGAGGTAGAAGAGAATCTCAGAGCAGGGAAGAAAGAGGCCTCCTGGCAGAGAGGATTAAAGAAACGACTCTCTGGGGGAGAAGCAGAGCTAGATGAGGCTTTTGGGAAGAGGAGCCAAAATCAAATCTGCGAGGAGGTTTCCTTGTGGAGAACGGACAGGAGTGGGTGGCTTGAGGAGGTGGAGGCCAGCCTGGAGGGCCTGCCTGGGTTGGTGGGGGGCTGCCTGGAATGGACGAAGGCCCTGGTTGGAGAGGCCATTGGGCTCTGAGTCATGCCACAGGGCTGCAGGAGCAGGCTTCCCCGGCTGAGCGGAAGGCAGGCAGAAATGGAATCAAAGCCAGAAACTCTGATCGTCCTCTTCAGGCCTGTTGGTTCCCAGGGCCCACCTCATGCTCTTTCTGGCGACAGAGGGTCCTTCCCCCCAGGGGAACCATGGCTCTGGGTTTGGACTTGACCACTGTGATCAAGTGGGTGCATTTACTCAGAGAGAGGAATCGGAAGCCCAAATCTGAGAACATGAAGTGTAATTGTGCATCCTGGGCTACAACAGGAGCACACAGGGGGTGGACATTGCTCTTTTATGAGCAGTTGTAATTCTCCAGACTAAAGAAGGCAGCAGGGGCCCAGCCCCGGGAACAGGGAGTGCAGAGTCTGGGGATGCCTCCTCACCAGGGGGGAGCTGGCCGGCACTGGGGAAGAAAGGGGGGCCCGAATGAGTCTGGGTGTGCTTACAGCCTTGTCGGGTTGGTCCAGGAGAGGGGAGATGAAGCAGGAAACAAATGTATGGGTGCAAGAAGCCCCAAAGCTCCGTCTGCCCTAGGGTTCACTCGCCCCTAGCTGGGGGGGATCCTTACCCTGGCAACATGTCCCCATGTGAGGACCCACTCAGCCCCAGGCAGGACCGTGCACACTGCTGGCAGACCACGTGCTATGAGCTGCTTCTACTCCTGCCACCTTCAGGGTGGTGGGACCTCACCTCCCTCTTCCCACCTGAAAGCTGGCTCTCCTGTCTGCACCCTCCTGGACTGGGCCGGCCCGGGACAGGGCCCTGCCTGCCCACCTGAGGACCTAAAAATCTTGCTTTCTGCAACAGTTGCAATCCCAGACTGTCATCAGGCCCACTCCCTCTGAGACTTCTCACCCCACCCCTGAGACCCTGTGGTCACCCCTGCAGGAGTCTGCCTCTGCCAGGCCTGGGGCAAGGATTTGGGGATGATCTTCCTTCCCAAGAGCCACAACATCTTGATTTCAATGAGTTCAGGGTCAGTATCTTGAGGGGCTGTGTTTATTTTCAGTTCGAGTGGTTGGGATGTTTGTTTGCGGTTTGGTTTTGGATCCAAAATACATGCCGTGGATACAAGGCCACCAATACAAATCAACAGGGGGCAAGTGGGGTTTAGCAAAAAATGTTCTTGCTGAGGAGCCGAGACTTAAACTGTATCTGGAAATCACTCCCTCCCTCTGGGCCTGTTTCCTGTCCTGTAAGGGATGTTGGACTAGGAGTCTTGGAAGGCCTTCCCAGCTCTGACCTGCTCTGATTTTTTGAAAGAGCTATCAGGCCCATGACACTGTGTCCCAAGCATCTCAGTATGGACAAGGAGAAGGCTTTTGAAGTCTTTTCCCTGGGATGGGGGTTGGCATGATTTGCATGGAGCAGTCTCAGGCCTCCGAGGGGGGTTGCTCCTCTATCTTCACATTCTGCTGGTGAACACTTAGTCCCAAGGTCACATCTAATTGCAAGGGAGGCTGATTAATGTGGTCCCTAGCTAGGCTCTCATGTGCTCAGATACAAACTTCTCATCGAGGAAGGAGGGGGATATAAAATTTAATGGATCGCTAGCAGTCTCTGGATCTTTGAAAACTGTCAATCCAAAAGTTTGATTTTTCCCATGAATAGCCCCTTCATGCGATTATGCTCTTTGGCCTCGTCTGTGTCTCTCCTTCTTTCTTCCTTCCCCTCCTCCTCCCTCTTCTGTACCCCACCCTTCTCTCTTACTCTTTATTTCACCTCTTCCCTCACCCTAATACAAACCTCCTAGGATAAGCAGGATGGAGTTTCCAGGTTCCATGGATCAGGATGCACACTTATGATCCGGATGGTTTGAGCTAAGGACCATGGTGTACATCCCTGTCACCTTCCCTGTACTAGCCCTTGACTACTTCACCAGTGTTAATCTGTCCCCAGTCCAAGTGACCTTTGAGAATGTAATTGAGAAGCAGATGGACTGACTGTACAACAAAAAATAAAGCATCGATTTTGCAGGCAGGAGACCATGCATTTCATGTGGGGCCAGTTACTAACTGTGTGATCCCGGGCAGATCTCCTGGCCTCTGCTCTGAGTCTTTATCTAAACAATGGAGCAAATACAACTAACTTCACCTTCATACTCTAAAGCGGTTTTGTGAGGCTAGAACAAAATAATGTTTGGGTAAGAGCTTTGCATCTCTTTTAGTATTTTTCTCTAAATAATTTCCACATGCTAGTTTATAGTCTGAATTTGGTAATTCCAATATCTGAGGTCCTCTGAAGGTCTAATTCTGTTGTTTGTTTTTCCGCTGATTTTCACTCATTGTGGCTTACTTTCTTTTTTTTTTAAGATTTATTTATTTATTTGAGAGAGTTCACACACAAGCTGAAGGAGGAGCAGAGGGAGAGAAAGAGAGAGAGAGAGAGAGAGAAGAGAAGGAGGGAAGCAGACTCCCTGCTGAGTGTGGGGCCTGTTTCAGGACTCGACCTCCAGATCCTGAGACCAGGACTTGAGCCAAAATCAAGAATCGGTCACTCAGCTGATAGAGCCACCCAAGCACCCTCTGGCATACTTTCTTATGTATCTTGTAATCACAGATTGTGAGTCATATTCACTTGGGCTTTCCTTACCCGTGGGAATTCTGCAAGGCCTAGGTTAAGAATGTCAGCTCTGAGGAGGATTAACAGTAGCACCCGAAGGTGTTACTAATCTGGTCTGACTTTAAGTAAACTTCTTGGTTTGCCATTTACCATATCACATAAGCAATGTCCATTTGAACCCCAACCAGCAGAGGAGAGGAACCTATGGTTTCCAAATTCTCAGGGAAAATGGATGCTTTTCACCTCAGCGCCCAGGCCAAGGTAGTCATGTGTCCTTCAGCCTCTCTTTGCTGATGAGGCCACTTTCTCATCCCAGATCCAGCCCTTCAAGGATCTAGGTTTTCTGCTGGAATCTCAGTTCCAGTTGCCCACCTTGTCTAAGTGCCCGTGTGGATTTTAAAACTTAAGACCCTGTGTTGGGGAGAGGGGCTAGTGCCTGAGTGCAGCTGTCACCTCCAGCCCTCTCAGCATTCTCACCTCCTATTCTCTCTTCCTTTGGGGGCCCTGACGATGACCTTCACCTGCCTGTGAACTCAGTGCTTCATTGAAAGTGTTTATTGCATTTTACCCATTCCTAGATGTTGTGTGTAGTGGGAGAGATTTTCAGGATGGCCAGTGGACTCCGGAATTCCACTGTCTTTCAAGGTTTGTTTGGGGTTTTTTTTTTCCCCTGCTCTCCTCTTTCTTTTTTTCTCTCTTGTCTTCATCCTGGTCTTCCATTCCTTCTCTCCACACTGAAGCCACGCTTGTCTGTTAGATCTCTATCGGTAGCTCCGTATATCTTAAGGGAACATTCTGGCAGGTTTTCTTCAATGCTCCTGGTGGGGCCTCCCCAGCCCCTCCCTTTGCTTCTCTACCTCCAGCCCCCTAATGGGGCCAGTGAAAGCCGCAGATGCTCTCCTGCTCCAGCCTGCCCCCCTCAGGCCTTAACTTCTGCCCAGACTTGTCCGAATCCCTCTTTATTCCGTCCGTCACTATGCCACACGTCAAAGTGTGCGCAGCCGGGAGGAGCTCTTAGGTCAGAGCTTTTTATAATCTCTGTGGAGCCTTCCTCCTTTGTGAACATCATGCATCAGAAAAGCTCAAAGTTTTGATCCTCAGAAATTCAAATGTCAATGCCAAGCCTTGACTCTGGGCTCTTCCCATTGGCGACGTCCTAGCCAGCGGGGTCCAACTGAGAGCTCAGAGCAGCCCGAATTTGGCCAACTTCTCCTTCCTGGAATGGATTCAAGGAATGTGAGAGAATTCTGGGGTGAAAATAGGCAGAATTGCTCAAGAGGGAAAGAGGATCTTTGGCCCCCCTCTAAGGCTCATTTTTCTTCCTGTTGGCACTCTCCTCCCTCCGCAGACCGGGCCCTGAGACCCTCACTCAAGCAGTCTTGCTCTTCCCCCGAGAAAACTGACAGGGACTTTGGACTGTGCTGCCTCTACCAGAGGATTTTGCATGGTAACAGGGGCAAAGCCTTAGGCCCAGGAGACCGGATCCCAGGCTTCCAGGAAAAGGAAAGCCAAACACTGGGGATCAGGGGTGCTCTTACCAAGGCTATTCGAACTATACCTAGAAGATGGCCCGTGGACCCTCTAGTGTAGAGTCACTGTGCCCCCGCACCACACTTCATACACTGTCTCATCTAAGGGTCACAACCACCCTACGAGCTGCCTTCTTACCACCATTTTGCAGGAACCTGAGGCCGAGCATGGCAATAGCCACCCTATAGATGCTGGGGGCAGAGCCGATGTTCAATCCCAGGCCTGACTTACCTGAAACCTGTCCCCTACCTCCCGTGCTGGACCATTTTCAGGAGGCAAAAGGACGGGCGTGCAGGCTGGCTACTGCAACCCTCTGGTAAGAGCTGACAGCTTTGTGTCATGCTTCAGGAGGCAGCAGACCCAGGTGTGAAGCCCAAGGCCTCTGGAGCCAGACTGGAGACATTCAAATTCCAGCCGTTGTGCTGATCTAACCAAGTGACTGGTGCTGATTCTGTACCCTGGGGCCCCACCCTGCTCTCTCCACCCCTGTAGCCAGGGTGAGCCTTTCAAACCCAGATTGGATCGTTTCACTCCTCAGTTCTCAGCCTTCTAACAGCTTATCACCATTCTTAGAATAAAATTCAAATGCCTCAGCAAGGCCCATGGCAGAGGCTGCTCATGCTCCCCAAAACCTACATTCCCCTCTTGGTGCTGGCCTCACCCCTGCAACGTTCTTCAACCTCCTTGTATGGGTAGGGGTAGGAACACGCCTGGTTCTTGCCATTGCCCATGGATTGTGAGTGAGGTGACAGGTGCTGCCCCAGACTGAGGCAGATGAGAGGGGCATCCCTCCCACCTTGCTTTCCTCATCTGCCAGCTAGATGTGGGGGATCCAATGAGGACTCCAAGGAGAGGATGGAGTCCCAAGATGGAAGGTGGCTGGGTCCTTGGGTGTGTGGAACAGAACCCCTCTCCCCACCCTCTGATGACACCTAACTGAGCTGTTACACAAGTGAAAAATCCAACCTTTATGTGTTAAACCATGAGGGCTTGGGTAGCTGTTTGTTATGGAGGCTGGCTCGCCCTGATTCATACAAGGCCCTGCGTGGTCCCTCTCCAAGCCCACCTGCTTCTGCCCCTTTCTGGCACTCTACCCTGACCACACCTGCCTTCCTGCTGCTCCCTAGATGTTCCCAAGTTCATTCTATCTGTGTCTTTGCCAGGCATCCCACCCTCTTCCTGGAATGTTCTCCCCAAGCTTTACACGATGCTCTTTCTCCCTTTGTCCAGGTTTCTGATCAGATGCTGCCTCCTCGGGGAGAGAAACCCTCCTTGGACACTTGTGCCATCTCTCTGTAGCCCCTGACTTGGCTCTGTTTCTCTCCAGAGCACTTATAGTCACTTGACATTCTAATATACATCTTTCTTTGTTGACATATTTTTTTACCTATCTCCTCCCCGTGTCTGTCTATCCCTGGTGCCTAGAACAGTAGCATGTAATAAGCATTCAGACAATATTCTTTGACTGGACAAATGAACACACTTCTCTCTGATCCCAATCTGCCTGCTTCATTCTCTGTTATCTCATCCATAAAATGGGACTGTGTGTTGGGATGGCAGGAGATGCTGTGGGCTAAGGGTGGTACCCAGACATCTGAGGAAGTAGAGGTTCTAACGTACTTAGAGACTGAGAAGGCAAAGGTTGCAGAACACCTTGAGTGGTTCAGTGGTAATAAGAAGCCCAATTCCTTCTCGATTCTCAAATTTTTACTCAGGCCTGTCCTCCACCCCTCTCCTGTCCCCTCTCCATGGCTATCAGAGGTCTGGAGCCTTGAGATGGAGGTGAAGAATTCACACTGGGCCCAGTGCAAGGAGGCCCAAACCAATGCCAAGGGCTGCTGAGAGCAGAGCCGAAGAGGATGATTTAGGCAGAAGATTCTAGTGACTGCCCTCCCAGGAGAGGGAGCGGGGCTAAACCACCTGGATCTGGATCCTTGGGCTGGCTGCCAGCTGTCACCACTGGCAGGCGTGTGGAGCTTCATTGGTGCAGGGAATTGAACTAATGGGGTGAGCTGCTGGGAAGAAAGAGGGGGCAGGCTCCCCTTCAGAACACAAGCTATGGCATCTGAGCAGCTGTAGCCACAGGTGGAAAGAATTTATCTGCCGGCACTTCCAGCCTGCCAGCTGGAGAATCTGGGGGCTTTTGCACTTACAGCCTACGGAGGTGCACAGCTCGGGGTACTCTCTGGTTGTGGAGACAGAGAAGGGATTTCAAGGAGGACCGAACAGCTCATGCAAAGGCACACACTTGTGAAATACCAGAAGGACAGAGCACCGGCCAGTTAGGATGGCAAGAAGGGGGTGGCACTGGGGGCCCTCGATGGGGGGAGGTCTAATCAGAAGCTGATCTTTAAAAAGCCACATATGAGGGAAAGCCAGGCACCAGGCTAGGGGTGGTTCCTGGACTAAGACCTTCTCAAATCCCTGGGCTGCCATGAACTATGGGTTCTTGAGAAGGTCATTTACTTCCTCTGTGCCTCAGTTTCTGCATCTGTTGAGCTGAAGGTAGAGTCTTTCACACGAGGTGAGGAGAAGAGAGTGGCTGCCTGTGCAAATTGCAGTGTTCAGTTCTTTGAACTACGAGGTGGATGGGAACAGCTAAGGTTTCCCCTGGGGCAGCCGTGAGGGGACGGCTGGGGGGGTCAACCAGGAGATGACTTTGCTGAGAAGAGAGAGGGAGAAAGGGTAGAAGAACCCCAAAATGCCCTGGAGGGAGAGTTGAGGGAGGAGAAGAGCTGGCAATGTTTTGGCAGGAGACCAGATGTGGCCAGAGGACAGGGACTTTGGTGTCTCGTGACAGATTCAGTCCAGCTGCTTCTGGACAAGCAGTGAGGGTCCAGACTGGGACCTGTGGTTGTCAGTGGGGTGTGCACAGATATTCTGGTGTTCTCTCTGTCTAGGTACATGGCTCAGGACTAGATCTCCCTGCCTTTGAAGTTCTGCATGGCCATGTGACTTGATTTAGCCAAGGATACTTGAGTGGAAGTGACAGTATCACTTCAGGGGGAAACTTGAAGAGCCAGTGCATGACTCGCCACCAAAGCAGAGCCCATCCGCACCCCACTCACAGCCCTCAGGTCCTCCCACTGCCTTACACCTGCGGTGTCTGCATCTCTGTGTCTGAGGGCTTTTCCCAGACCACAAAACACAGCTGTGTCTGCATGCACAGCAGGCTGGAAGGGCCAGGGAATTCCACCCATCACCTCCGTCAGCGCTGGTCAGTGACTGGGGGGTTGAGATATAAATATCCCAGCTCTCCCCCTCCATCCCAGGCAGGCTCACCCTGTAGCAGGGTTCCTCACCATTTCCCCGGGATTTCCCAGGGGATGGACTGCATTCACCCACAGCAGCTGGCTTAATCCATATCCTTTTGTAGCTGCTTTCCTTACCCCGTTGCACTTTCACTCTCCATATCAGTGTTCCTTGCACCTTCCAAATTAGCTGTTTTCATTGCATCATTGACTCTGGGTCTGTTTCTGGACAGCCATGTTTCTCTTTCCTGCTGTCACAAAAACCTACTGGGCAAACAACAGGCAATTTCCCAGAGAGTGGCTGTTTCATCATCCCAGGCCTTGGGGTAGAGTGACTAGAAACTGGGTCCCCAGTGCACTCACCATGGATAGTTACCAGGAGTAAGACACACCCTGAGGGCTGGGGGGGTTGTTTGTTACTACAGCATCACCTCACCTACTCTGACCGATACAGTCCCTGTCTCTTCCCTATGCCCTGCAAAGACCCAACTAATTCAAGGCATCTTATGGGAGAGAGAAAGACAGAAAGACCAAGAAAGAAGGCACATATGCATACATATGCACAACAGAGAGAGAGAATGAGGGAGTGTAGGATTGTGTGGTGTGTGTGTGTGTGTGTGTGTATGTGTGTGTGTGTTAGGGCCAGATGGAAGGGGAGAGGAGGGACCAAGAACTCTGGCCTTAGAGAGACAAAGTTAAAAGGATAAAAGATCAAAAGGCTCAGAGATGCAGGGACGAAGGTCCAGAGTCCCATGGCAAGTCGATGTCTAAACTAAGCCTAAAATCTGGACTTCCTGATTCCAATTCAGTGCTTTCTCTCCCCCGAGCTCATTGCCCCGTCCAGAAGGCCCAGCTGGCCTGCCTTCTCTCAGCCTCCCTGGCTTTGCCTGAAGAAGCACACAGCAGGTGGCTCCTGGATCCAAGCACCTCCCACACGGATCACGGTGGCACATCTGCACTCACTCTGGGCTCCTGGCTGGTGGTTGAAGATGTGTGGGAATAAGCAGTTAAGGCTCTTTTGCTTGCAGGCAACACAAATAGACTCTTTTGCCAGCTCAAGCCAGAAAGGGGGTTGAGTTGGGGACTACTGGGCCTCCTAGCTAATAGCATGGGCCTTGGGAGCAAGTGCAACAACAGTAGCCGGGACTGAGCCTGTGCCATGGACCCTCCTGCCAGGGGTGGCCCTTTATGTCACTCACCTGCAATTCTCACAGGTAAAGTTTCCAATTCCTGGCAGAAGGAACCGGACCGGCTAGCTCCAAGCAGGTGTTGGTCTTGGCTCCAGTGAGCTGAATCCCAGAGTGGGGGGTAACCTGAGAGCACACTGGGGCCTGTGCCTAGGATGGCCAGTTCCTGGAGAGTCAGGAGAGTAGAGGGAGTCAAGTGTGTGAACAGAACCCTCTTCCACCGTTGAAGCACACCTCCTCTCAGCAGGTCCTGCTCCTTGTTTTTCCAGAGAACAGGGGTCTCTGTCATTCATTTGACCCTCCCTGAAGCTCTAATTGGGATATTACAGGCACCAGGTGTCCTGGAGACCACCCTCAGCCCCCTGGCACACAACCACAGTAACGCAAAGCCGAGGGGCCCGGAGCCTTGGGAGAGCCTTCCTGTGGTGGTGGGGGGACCACAGAGGCACCCCAGCTCTGTATCTTGGTTTCATCAATCAGCCTGGGGATGCGTAGAATCTGAGCCAGCCAGCATAGTGACATATGGACAGAAAGTGCTAGAAGTTATTTTAATCTGCTTCCCAAGTTCCTATGTGGAACTGGGTTTATGAAGAATTCCAGAGCTGGATTTCCTTGACTCATCATACTTGAGATTCTGTCCGTGGAACTTTTCCTAGAGAAGGAGGCCTGCCCTTTGACTTAGTTGCCGAACTGCCCACAGCCCTCCCTTCCTCAATCTCACCCCTCTCGCCTCCTCTGCTCCCCTGGGATTCCCTCGGGGTGTCTCTAGGTCAAAATATCCTCCTGTTCTTTGGGGGAGCCTGACCAGAGGCCCTGTTGTTTTCACTCCTGTTCTCATGAAAGTCCCTGTGGAAGGAAAGAAAAAATGTCACCTAGATAAAGACATAGAGCATAAAGAAGAAAAAACCAAAGAGTGACATTTGGGAAAGTTTAGACAAGAATGGCATGGGCAGGGCTGAGCTTGGGAAGTGGGAGAAGGTCAGAGCCAGGGGGATTAGGGACGTCAGCTGGCTGACATGGTGACAGATGTCTGGCCCTGGATTCCTCTTTCATCATGATCAGAGTTTGCTCTCTGAGCTCTGCCAAAGCCACTTGCTACACTGCTGAGCACTTTGCTTTGATGGTCTCAATTAATCCACAAGACACCCTCTGGGAGATTGTTACTGTTATTAACTTAAATGGAAGATGGAGAAACTGAGGCCCAGGGAGGTAAAGTAACTTTCCCGGGGTCCCATGTCCATCTGACTAGAGCCCAAGAGCCTACCTGGACCCCCGTGGTTTTGAGGTCCCAAGCAACTGCGATGTCTGAGGTACTCTAAAGCTTTATCTAAGCAGATAAGACTTGCTAAGAGAGAAATCTTTGTGCTCCCAGAGAAAAGGGTGGAAAATTGGAGAGAAATTAGCTTGGAAGTTGCCAATCACTGAGTCCCAACCCAGGCTTTGCCTCTCACTATTGCATTACCTTAAGCAACTCTTTATGGGGACCCACAGGTAGAACGAATGGTACCAGGCTTGGCGAGGCTTGGGTCAGGTGGTCACACCCAGGCCAATCTTTTGTAGCAGTTGGCTCCTCCCATTCAGCCCCGTTAACTAAAGCAGCAGGAGTGGGCAGTGCTTTGCAGAGAAAAGGAGGCGAACAGTTCTTGGCAAATTAACGCATATCTTTTATTTTTCAAATTCCAGTTCACTCTGCTTCTAATCATCCCCAACCAGTATCGAAATGCCACTACTGAAATGCACACTCTACCACCGTCTGTCCCCTACCCTGGTGCTTAGGCCTCTGCCTTCTGCCCACTGGGCACAGCTGGCCCAATGAATCATCTCAGCTCACAGGCCCGATGGGTTTTCCTGAGTTCGGAGAAGCTCTCCTTTACTCCAACCAACGACGTTAAATGGTTTCCCTCCTCTGTCTGCTGTGTCAGCAATTGCACTAGTGGAGAGTCGCTTTTCAGCCTAACCGGGCTTGTTCCCGTTAAGATGCACACCATCTTGTGAGCACGCACTCGCTGTCTGAACAATTATCCAGGATGGTTAGTAGTGGTTTTATCTGCCTTTTCCCATTTTGGTAGAGAACAGAAGAAAGGACAGAGGGAGAGGGCTCCAGAGGACTTGCCTGAGGCCGTATTGGAGAGGCAGAGACCTGATGCAAAATGGGGATGCTGACCATCTTCCTGATTCAACGAGTCTGTTGTAGGTGAGCTGGGCGTCCAGAGGCCGTGGCTATTTGTCTTGCAGCAGCAGTTTTCCCTTCTTTTCTTTCCCTAGCTTAAATTTATTTAAACTTTTAAAATTTTGAGGTAATCGTAGACTCACATGCAATTGTAAGAAATAATACAGAGATTTCTCACGTGCCCTTTTCCCAGTTCCCCGATGGTAACAGCTTGCAAAATTATACTAGAATAGCACAACCTGGATACTGATGTTGATACAGTCAAGATACAGAACTTTTCCATGACCACCAGGATCTTCAGGCTGCCTGTTTATAACCAAAGCTACTTTCCGATCCACTTACCTTCTCTTTAACTGATGGCAATCGCTAATCTGTCTTCCACTTCTATGCTTTTGTCATTGCAAGAATGTTACAGAAATGGAATCGTACAGTATATAACCTTTGGAGACTGGCTTTTTTCAATCAGCGTAAGTCTGGGGATTCATCAAGGCTGTTGTGTGTATCAACAGTTCATTTCTTTTTATTGCTGAGCAGTATTTCCTGGTAGGATATGCCTCAGTCTATGTAACCATGTTGATGGATAACTGAGTAGTTTCCAATTTGGGACTATTACAAATAAAGCTGCTATAAACATCTGTGTACAAGTTTTTGTGTGAACATGTCTTTGTTTCTCTTTGCAAAAGAGCTGCAACTAATTTTTCCAAAATGATAAAAAATTATATATATATACATGATAAAAATAAAAATATAAAATTATATGTAATGTATCCTATATTTTATGTTATGTGTAACTGTTCATCATTTGGGGATAATTTTAGATTTACAGACAGGTACAAGTCTATTACGGACAGTTCCCCTATGCCCCTCATCCAGTTTCCCCTAATGTCAACGTCTCCCATTACCATAGTACATTTGTCACAAGTAAGAAATGACATTGGTACATTACTCCCAATTAAACTCCAGGGCGCCTGGGGGCACCTAGGTGGCTCAGCTGGTTAAGTATTTGACTCTTGATTTCAGCTCAAGTCATGATCTCATGGTCATGAGATTGAGCCCCACATTGGGCTCTGTACTAGGTGTGGAACCTGCTTAAGATTCTCTCTCCCGGGATGCCTGGGTGGCTGAGAGGTTGAGCTGAGGTGTGGTCCTTGGGTCCGGGAATTGAGTCTGTCATCGGGCTCCCTGCTTGGAGCCTGCTTTTCCCTCTGCCTGTGTCTCTGCCTCTCTCTCTCTCTTTCTCTTTCTCTCTCTGTGTCTCTCATGAATAAATAAATAAAATCTTTAAGAAAAAAACAAATTCTCTCCCTCTGCCCCTCCCTCCCACTTGCTCTCTCTCTCTCTCAAAAAAAAAAAAAAAAAAAAGTTGGGACTCTCCCATCTGCCATCCTCCTAAGCTCCAGGGTGCCCGGATGGCTCAGTCAGTTAAGCATCTGACTTCGGCTCTGATCATGATCTCAAGGTCCTGGGATTGAGCCCGTGTTGGGCTCCTATCTCGGTGGGGAGTCTGCTTCTCCCTCTGCCTTTTTCCCTCCCCCTGCTCATCCTCTCTCTCTCAAATATATAAATAAAACCTTAAAAGAAACCGAAACTCTGGATTTTATTTGGATTTCATCAGTTCTTCCATTAATGTTTTTTTTTTTTTCTGTTCCTGGAGCCAATCTTGGATCCTTCCCTAAGGATCCCTAAGCTAAGTCATAGCTTAGTTTTGTGGATTTTGCATAAGCCCTCCAGGTCCTGACAGAAAACTGGTGAGGAGGTGAGACAGGGAGGTGAGAGAGGTTTTTAGGGAAGTGGTGGTATAATTTCTATTTGGTGAAATTCAGCCTGAGTAAATCTGCGAGTGTCAATAAATGCACACGGTCAGTGACCACCACCACAGTTATGATATAGAACAATGCTTTCTTTCTTTTCTTTTTAAAATTGTATTTCTTCATGAGAGACACAGAGAGAGGCAGAGACACAGGCAGAGGGAGAAGCAGGCTCCCCGCAAGGAGCCCGACATGGGACTCGATCCCAGGACCCTGGGATCACGCCCTGAGCCAAAGGCAGGCACTCAACCACTGAGCCACCCAGGTGGCCCTAGAACATTTCCATCACCACCCAGAATTCCCACCTGTCCCTCAATAGTCAACCCTTCCTCCATCTTCAAGCCCAGACAACCACTGATCCATCCCCATAGTTTTACCTTTTCCAGAAAATCCTATAAACAGAATCGAGTGAGATGTAAATTTTGGAGTCTAGCTTCTCTCACTTAGTAAAATGCACCACACTGTTGCTTCTATCAGTTCTTCAACTCTCCTTACCGCTGAATAATAGTCCATCATACGGATATACCAATGTATCTACCCATTTACAAGTTGAAAGACGCTGGAGGCCTTGTTGATTGTGCATAACCTCTCTATAAACGTCCACACATAGGTTTTTGTGTGGACAGAGTTTCCGTTTCCCTGTACCCTGGTGTGAGTGGGACTGCTGGATTGTATGCTAAGTGTCTGTTTAATCACCTGACCAATTGACGGCTGTTTTCAGAAGCGGCCCTACCGGTTTGCATTCCCAACAAGCAATGCAGGTGCGTTCCAGTTGCTTTGTTTAGCCGCAACTTGGTATTGTCAGGTCATTATCATTGTTGTTATTTTTGCTGTTGGTTTTGGTGTGAGTTTCAGAATTTTTATCCCTTCTACCTCTGCTGCAGGAGCACACCCCCTGCTCCTTGGGTACTGGTGAGGGGTGAAGAGAGGGTATGGTCACAATCAGGAGAAGCAGAGGACTGGCTCTCAGAATTCCCCTGGACACTAGAGACTTTGGGACTGCAGTTTTTTTTAAGATGAGGTGACTGTCAACAAGTGTGTGAAGAAGAATCAGGACAAGGACAGAGGCAGGAGGGGTACCAGGTCACAGGGCTGCCAGTGAAGGGCCGGGGGACAGCAGCCCAGAGTGGCCTGCCCCACTGGGGCTTGTTGGGAGTGAGAAAAGGCCTCTCAGAGCCCAGGAGGAGGCCCCACTGCCTTAGTATCTTCCCACTCCCTCTCCTTCCCAGGGCTTCCAGCCTTTTCCAGCAGAGGGAATTGCAATCTTCTGAGATTCCTATGGGCTTGAAGGATGGGGAGGGAGCCTGGGAACCAGAAGCCTGGCTTGGGTCCCAGTTGTGTGACACCTGAATCTTGGGGAGGGTGGCTGAGCAGCCAGGCCCCTGGAGCCTCCTGGGACAGCTGAGGACAGGGAGAGGCAGCTCGAGTTTCATCACGGCTTGGTGTGTGTGACCTGGGGACCGACTAGGCAGCAGAATGATGCCAGGCCCTGGCCTCTGTGAGGTGATACCTTTCACCAACAAACTACAGTCCTTTCCCCGCTCCATAGGGACTACCCTGGCCCAGACTTTGGGTCCTGTGCCTAGAATTAAAGGGACCCAGATTGTCATCAGGTCCCAGGATGGGAGCCTGGAGAGTTCATTTTGGAGGGGGCATGTGTGGCATCTATGCATCTGTGTCATGTGGGTCCCCCAGCCTGGGGGTGGTGGCATCCAAATATTTTCTTACAGTTTTTTAGCTGTGTGATCTTGGACAAGCAACTTAGCCTCTTTGGGTCTTAGTTTCCCTAAATTTTGACTAAAAGTTTTGGACTCAGGTGATTTCCAAATTTCACTCAATGTTTGCATCCCCTGGAATTTGTTTTATAAACTGATTTCTGGGCCCCACCACAGACCTACTGAATCAGCACCTGTGGGCTTAAGGCCCCAGCACTGGGTGTTTAACAAGCGTGTTTTTGTGTCGCCAGTGGGGCGCTGACATCTGGAGAACAGCCCAGAAGCTCACGAGGTCCAGTCTAGGGCAGCCTCTGGCAGAAGTTAGGGAGGTGGTCCAGGGAGATGGGAGGAGCCAGAGAAGGTGAGCCAATCAGTGGCCAGAAAGGAGGAGGAGCCAGAGGGAGGACCAATCAGGAGAAGCAGATGCAGCAAGCCTGGGATGCTTCTTGCCAGGGAAATAGGTTTCGTCTGGACCAGAAGAGAGCTGGCCAGCAGGCGGGGAAGAAAAGCATCTGAGGAGAGAAGCCATAGTGCTTTGGCTACTGCTGTCTGGGCGCAGCTCCTAGCACTGTGAAGCAGTTAGAAGGGCATCACCTCTGGGGTTCAGGAGGACAATATGGAGCAAGGGAAGGAAGTGGGGGGCATCTCATGTCTGCTTGGACACTCAGAGCAGATCTAGGAGACGCTGCCTCCACCTGGAAGGACACCGTAAGTCCTGAAAACCCTGACTAGCTCTTGGGAAATAAATGGCCACTTGGACCCTGCCATTCCACCCCCAGTGTACCCGACTCAGCTTGGAGGACCAAAGAGTCCGGTTTGTTGCTTCCTGACTTGGTGACCATGAGCAAGTCCTTCACACTTTTGACTCTGTTATCTGTAAAATGGGAGTAATGATGACACCTGCCCTACCCCTCACAGCGGTACTGTGGGCATCGCCCTGGATGAGGGGGGTGACAGTGCTCTGCCGCCTGCAGTGTGCTATGCGGTCAGCGGGGGTGGGCGCTGATGGAACCGCAGGAAGGAAGGGATTGGCCTCACTCCTCTGCCCCACAGTTGGAGTGTCAGTGCTTAAAAAAGAATCACATAGGCCGGGACACCGAGTAGCTCAGTCGGTTAAGCATCTTCCTTGGGCTCAGGTCATGGTCTTGGGGTCCTGGGATGGAGACCCACATTGGGCTCTCTGCTCAGTGGGGAGCCTGCTTCTACCTCTCCCTCTGCCCCTCCCCACTGGTGTTCTCAGTCTAATAAATAAATAAATAAAATCTTAAAAAAAAACCCACACACCCACCAAACCATGTAGGCCACTCTCATTTTAACTTGTTACGTAGTCACAGATCATCTCCTCTTTGACGCCCTATCTCACTCTCAGAGCTAACAACTATTATATGAATTTGAAGTGATCTTGCCACTCTTAAATTTTTTTCACATATATGCATGGGCTTATGAAAAATATGTAGCATTTTGTGAGTGCGTGTGTGCTTGCGTGGCCCATTTTACATAAAGGGTATCAAATAACATGTTGTTCGCAAAATATTTTTTAAACTCAAGCTTTTATGTTCCAGATCCAATTAGGCCATCCCTGGCATCCACCCTGTAGTGTTCCACTGCGTGCAGCACCCACATGTCACCCGTTTGGCCTGATGTTAATGTTACTGTGTCTTTTCTTGTCCCAATGTGGTCAGCTGAGCTGCTTCAGTGACAAGCCCAGCAGGTCGGTGAAAGGCCTGAGGCTGTGAAGGATGCCTGAGGGTGGGTTGTCACCTCTGAGCCTGAAGGAGCTTCCTGTCTGCCTGGGCTTGCTGGTTTATCCACAGCCAGTGGGAAGGAGAGAGAGAGGGTGAGAGAGAGAGAGAGAGAGAAGGAAGTCAGTGAAAAACAAAAATGAAGGGCACTTGCTTTAAGAGTATGAAGACTGCATTAGTGCATTAAGCCGGAGGCCGGCTCCTCCTAGATGTGGGCCCGGTGTGACTGCTCAGGTGGTATCACACTCATGAAGCTGGCACTGCCTCACGCTGCCACCAGGGGAGGCTGGCTCTGGTGTGGGGGCGTGTGTAAAACTCTGCCAAGGGACACTGCCGTCTTTGAAGCGCTCAGGGTCTTTGGGCCCCGCCCCCTCAATGAACCACGGAGGTCAAAGCTCTAATTTGTGCAAACAGGCATCCTTGCAATGAATACACCTCCGTCCCTGAGGATGGACAGCAAAGCCAGCAGGAAGACCCAGAGGCTCAGGTGCAGATCCTCCCTCTGTCCCTGTGGAGCTAGATGGTTGTGGATTTGTGGCTGTGCTTCTCTTTGCCTCAGTTTCCTTATCTGTGATAAGGTGCCTATTTCACAGGATTGCTTTGAGAATTAGCGCTGAAATTCTAGAGAGGCTTTGAACAGTGCCAGACATGTGGTGAGTGCTTGCTTAGTCAATGGTCCATATTCTTTCCTAGAAAGATTGACTTGAGGTCGGGGCAGGCAAAGCTGGGTAGAGCACTGGCACTAGAGTTGGGGGCTCTGGGTTCTATCACCCACTCCCCTACTGACCACCTGTTGGCCAAAGGCAAGCCATTCTCCCTCTGAGTCTAGCTTCTAAAATCCAAGGGCTGGGGGATGGGGAGAGGAGGTCATCTTCTTCCTTCCAGCTTTATGATTCTGTTTCCATCCAAAGGAGTCTGTCCATCCCTCTCACTGGCTTATGCAATTTGTTGTTGTTGTTTCAAAAAGTTCTTCCTCTTACTGACTGCAAATCTTTCCGTTTTAGTTAAAGTCATTTCTCCTGTTCTGCACTTGGTGTGAAAACAATTGGCCAATGACCCATTTTATGGACTAAAGGTGAGGTGCATGAGCCATCTCCTCTCCAGAAGGAACAGTCCCAGTCCTTCTGTCTCTCTGTCTCTCTCTTTTTTTTTTTTTACTGACTCGGAGCTTGGTCTCACAACCCTGAGACTGTGACCTGAGTGAAGAGTCAGAGGCTCAGCTGACTAAGTCTCATTGGTCTTTCACAATTCCCCCCACCCCCCGGACCCAAGAATCTCCACCCCATCCCGCATTTATTTTTTTTTTTTCCATTCCGCATTTAGAAACCTGCACACACACACACACACACACACACACACACACACACACATCACCGTCACTCCTATGAGCCAGGCACCAAGCTACAACATCCTCTACCACATGCCTCTCCCGGTTCAGTCCCTTGCCTGCAGGGAAGCAGATCTTGTTACCATGTTTACAGCTGAAGACACAGGCTCCTGGAGCCCAGACTAAGGGAGTCTTTGAAGGTGACATGTAAGAACCCCTCCCCTCTTGCTACTGTAAGGCTGAACCCCCAACCCTGTGGGGCCCAGCTTTTCCTGGAGAAAGTCTCCCTTGGCATGTACCAGCCCTCTCTTCCACAGCTGGCATGACAATGTTGTTCCGCTGCAACCACCCCCTTGGGCACACACAGCTCTGAGCACACTGGCTGCTGCTCCGCACCCCCACCCCCAGCCACTCAGGGAGACCCATAGGAATGCAGATAAGGGTGAGTGGGGCAGTCCTCAAACCCGTGCCCTTCCCAGCAGACCAGGTCAGGGCTCGGGTCAGCTCCAACACTATTGCAATGTCGTTTCAATATTTATTGCAGAGCTAGTTTCACATCCATCTCCTCCCATCAATACATGACTCTTGGGATGGGGTGGAGGTCATGGCTTGTTCATTGATGCGTGCCTGGAATCTATATGCCGCCCGGCCACATGGAGGTGCTCTTTAAAGTACATCTTCGACAAATGTGACTTTATTAAAAATTCCTAGAGGTGAATCTCCCACAAAATCATTATGAACTTGTGCTGATTTAGAAAAGCACTGTTTTACGTAGTACATGATGAGGATTCGTTCAGTCAGTCACTCCTTCCTGCCGCGCCAGGGCCTTGGGGATCGAGCAGGGATCTAGCCAGTGTCCCTGCCCTCATGGACATGTCCTCCATCCCTAGTGGGGAGACAGTTAAAGAGCGAACATGGCTCATGGCCACACAGCCATGCCAGGCAATGTTTTATGCTATTGAGAAAAATAAAGCAGGGAGAGGGGATGGAGACAGGTGGGTAGGTGGGACGCTGTTTTAGATGAAAGGGACCATGAAGCCCTACAGAACAGCTGGTATTTGAATAGGAGTTGCCTGTGGGAGCAAATCAAGGGACCTGGGGCATCCTGGGTGGGGAGCAGGATTCAGAAAGAATTCCTTGAAGTCTCAGTCTCCTGGATGAGCCAGTTGGGGACACACTGTGCTTGCCATCAAAGTGAATTAAAAACTCATCCAGCTCAGAGCCTGTGCCAGCATCATCTGGGCAGCAGTGGCCTCTTTCAAAGAAAAGAGTTCACCAAAAAAGAGAGCAGTGTAGCATCCTGATGAGGACTGGGGGACTTCGAATTTTAGGCAGAAAAGTGTTGAAATCTCAGCTCCAGCCAGATGAAGGTTCATATCGTAATCACCTTGTGCCTCGGTTTCTTCATCTCTAAGGGGGTAATACTAGTGCCTCCATATGGAGGTTCCTCAAAAGCTGAAAACAGAGCTACTCCATGACCCAGCAATTGCACTACTGGGTATTTACCCCAGAGATACAAACATAGTGATCCAAAGGGGCAGCTGCACCCCAATGTTTACAGCAGCAATGTCCACAGTGGCCAAACTATGGAAAGGGCCCAGATGTCCATCAACGGCTGTATGGATCAAGTTGTGGTATATATACAATGGAATATTACTCAGCCATTAAAAATGAAATCTTGCCATCTGCAATGACGTAGATACAACTAGAAGATATTTTGCTAAGTGAAATTAGTCAATTAGAGAAAGACAATTATGATCTCTCTCATGTGGAATTTAAGAAACAAAACAGAGGATCACAGGGGACAAGAGGGAAAAAATAAAGCAAGACAAAATCAGAAAGGAAGACAAACCATAAAAAACTCTTAATCATAGGAAGCAAACTGAGGGTCGCTGGAGGAGAGGGGGTGAGGAGACAGGTAACCGGGTGATGGGCATTAAGGAGGGCATGTGATGTCATGACCACTGGGTGTTATATAAGATTGATGAATCACTGAGCCCTACTCTGAAACCAATCATACATTATATGTTAATTAATTGAATTTAAATAAAATTTTTAAAAATAGTGCCTCCTAAAAAAAAAAAATAGTGCCTCCTCTGTAAGGTTGACATAAGGACTCAAAGACATAATGCGCGTAGAGTGTTTAGCACAGTGCCTCGCAGGGAGGAAGAGTTGGATAAATGGCAGCCTTTACTACTCTTGTTCTCTTGATTCCTAGTGGGACTCTTTGCTTCTCACTCATTCATTCCATAATGATTCCCCCCAATGTCAGGCACTGGATGCTAGAGTACCCAGAGGAGGGACACCAAGCTGTCCAAACGTGGGACAGAGAGAACTCCCATCCAAGAGGCAGAGCTTATCACGTTAGCCTAGCATCCCCATCCTTGTGAACTTGGCCGTGTTGCTTTATCATTGGGTCTTCATTTCCCTGCTGTTGATGGAGGGATCATCTTGGCACCCACCTCCAAGGGTCCACCCACATTGGCCAAGGCCCCTCATGGGGACATGGAGGTTGCTGCCTGAACAGCCCCTGAACAGCAGGGCAGAGGGTGTAAACATAGCTTCACAGGGGGGAAAAGATGCGTGCGGCATACTCAGCGGCCTTGGCAGGCATCAGAAGTGGCAGGGATTGGTGGGGGTGCTCCTGAAGGAGGAGGCCTTCTCGGTAAGTGCTCCCAAGGAGTCAGGTGGAAGGTGACGGCAGAGGAGGGGGCCTCTAGGAGAAGGGACTTGTCTCATGCCCCGCCCCCCCAAGTCCACTTTCCTCTCTAGTTCTGGGAATACTTAGAAAGCTTATTCAGGGGCCACCGCAACTTTTGCTCCCCTCCTGCCCCCCACTCCCATGCCGCCACTCCTGTCCCCAGGGTGCCTTGGGCCCTGGCACTGTTCCTTTCGAATTCCTTCTTCTTCCCCCCCGACATCAAACCCGACCAATCTTGTGCACCTTACTTTCAGGGCTGCAGGAAACTAGGTTGTAAATAATGTTAGTTCATGTATTCGCAAAGCTTGCAATGCGTCCTGTGCCTGGAACTATTTGGGCACTGAGGATGTAGTGGTGAACAAAACGGACATAAATCGCTGCCCCTTGGAGCCTACATTCTAGAAGGTAAAGGGACATTAATGATTCAGTGCAGTCACTTATTAACATGCAGATTCTCATCCAGTAGATCTGAGGTGGGGCCTGTGATTCTAACAAGTGTTGCCCAAGGGTTTCTGTTTTATCCCTGGGCGTGTGTTGTGTGTGTGTGTGTGTGTGTGTTAAAGTCTGAAAGAGAACTCCATGAGACAGAATGACATCCAAAGGAATGGCTATCTAATAGTGGAGACTTGAATTGGTGTAAGTGGGGATGAGCGGGTACTGAGGGTAGCAGGGCCAGTGGACTGGCCTTATGGGTGGCTGTTTCCTGTGTGTTTAAGGCTGGCTCAGCTTCCAGCTCTGGCTCTTGAGCTCTCCACTGCTCCTGCTCAGCAGGCCTGTGGGTGAGAACATCTGGAAGGAATTCCCTGGAACTGGAGGGAATTTCCAGGCAAATGAGACTCTGCTAGCCCAGCTGGGAACACCCACCCCTGCCATCTGCTCCAGACGTCATTACAGAGTCTGCATGAGAGGAACCCAGCACTTCCCTGTTCCGCCAAGGGAACCCCTGGGTCCTGCCCTGGGCACATCAGGGCACTACATCTGGTACTGCTGATGCTCTGCTGGGAGCACCCCTGGCCCTGAGTGCGTGAAGCCAGTCCTCTCCCTTTTCTCCTTTCTCTGCTGGGATGTGAGATGCCCTGGAATTCCAGAGATCCTCTGAGGGTCTTTCCAAGGCCAGTGATGGAAGTAGATACTGCCCTGCTTGTCAGAAGCAGTGCCATCAGCCCAGAATTTTCTCATCCTCCTCAGGTAACACTTGTCCCCCACCTGTGTGACATCTTAATAATACCCACTTCTGCGTGCTGATGGCCGTGAGTGGTGGGAGCTTTACAGCTTGAGCTCACTCGATCTGCCAGAAATTCTGTGAGACTGCCCTTATTGTCACCTTCTTACTGGTGGGGTCATGGCAGCTTGGAGAGGTCAACTTACCCTCAGGAAATGGCAGAGCCAGAATTGGAGCCCAAAGTCACCAAAGCCCAGTGTTAACCCCAGGTCCTCTTGTCTCCTCCATACGTGGTCTGAGAGTAGGTACTGGCCAAGAGGGACGTCAGAGCCAGGTGGGAACCCGTTCAGCTGAAAGTCTTGCCTCCTCTCTCCTCCAGCCCCATGGAAAGCTCCTTGCCCAGGCCCTGGGGTGGGCATAGTGGGTCATATTTGTCACATGCAGTGCAGAAGACCAAGCAGCAGTTGGTAATGATGATGATGAGGGAGTGTTGTCAAGTCTGGGAGTTACTCAGCACCAAGGACGGGTCACCCACTGTGACATCCTCCTCAACAGGTGCCAGAGCAGAACGCCTAATCCCAAACCAGAAGGCCCAGGTGCTCACTCAGGAACTCCCTGGGGACTCCTGGGAACAGCTCTTGCCCTGCATGGGGCTGCAGGGTGGGAAAGCCAGGGCTTGGGGTCTGCTCTCATGGGGGGGTGGCTGAGCCCGCATCATCTCTCCAGCCCCAAGCCCCACCACCATCTGGGGATATGGGTGGCAGCGGAGGGGGTTGCTAAAGCAGGTGTTTATCTCTTTGCTATTCTGTTATGTTACACTTCCACCACCACCACCTTCTTCAGAGCATAGGTGTCCCTGGCCCAGGAGCCTAGTGCTGAGTCGGCAGGTGGATCGACAAGTGTTGACGTGTAGAGCTGTGCCAACCACAGTGAACCAGACCCCCGTCCCTCCCTGCTGGCTGGGCTGGGGCTGCAAGACCCAACAGGCAACACAATAGCTCTGTCTTCACCTGCTCCGCTGCCCTCTTTGTCTGCTGTGCCCTCGGCTTTAAACCTGAGCTGGGCAGGTGTGATCAGGGAGAGAGGGCTCCTCCACCATGATTGGCCAAGAGATTAAGGGCCCCTGAGGGAGGGCCTTTGTTTCTGTATTTTAGTTTCACAGTTTGGGGAGATAGGAGATAGTGTGCATTCCCCTGGGTAGACGGGCTATGAAAGAGTCTCTAAAAGGCCGTCACTGGGGCTCCTGCCTATAAATGGGAGGACAAACATTGCCATTTTACGGGCTGTGCCATCTCCCCTCTGGAGGAGGAAAAAGAAGACAGGTTTGGCTTCTGCCTGAGGATGAGGCTGCAGCAGCCCAACTAAGACAATGGGGCACCGAGCAGGATCTCAGGATGCTAGGAGACAGGCCCTGCAGCAGGTTGGTTGTGCATCTCCAGGCCAGTGAGGCATCTCTCTGGGCCTTAGGTCCCAGCAGAAGGAAGGAGAGAGATATTTTAGAAGGTGAGGGTACCGAGTGCTGGTGAGAGAAGCATGAATGAGTGGGCAGGTGGCTGCAGATTGGAGGGAAGAAGGAAAGGGGGACTGGAAAGCAGGCCATGGGAAGCTCAAGTGGCTGTCCTTGGAGGTGGAAGGGCCTCCTTACCCCTTCCACTGGCCTCCATCCACTGGTCTCCGGCTCCTTCCTCCCAGCCTGGGTGCTGCAATTCGGACCCATGCTGAGTTGGCAAGGGCTAACAGGTCTTGATGTGCAGATCTTGTGCCAACCACAGTGAAATACACCCCACAGGCCTCCAAAGGCCTCTCCACTTCCCTGGCCCTCCACCCCCACCCCCAGTGGGGGCTGCTCAGCTTCCGTCTGCATCCCGCTCTGCTTCTGACCCTGTTCCCATGCTGAGGATAGGGGTGGGGGTGGGGGTCTGTAGCTTCAGCCCTGAGCCACCGTACTCTTCTTGGCTCCCCTGGAATCCAGCTTCCACTCTAGGCCCGGGTCCAGTCATGGGTTTGGATTCCAGATCTGCAGCTTTTAGACCTACATCTGCCTTCTGCCCTGAGTCCCAGCTCCCTCTTTTATAAAATGATCTTACTAATAATGCCTCCCTCCTAGGGCTCTTTGAGGATGAAATGAGATAACCAGAGCTCCTAGCAAAATGCAGATACGTAGGAGGTCCTTGGCTGTGGGATTGCTTCTTCCTTGCCCCTCTTGATCCGCTCCCTTGTGTCTGGTGGCTAAATGGGCTTGTTAACAAAGGCGTTGGCCACCCTGCCCACAGCTATGTTCAATAAAGGTCAGGAGTGCTTTCAGAGGGCCAGCCCCTTGGCCTGCAAAAGTTGTAATCCTCACAACAACCCCACAAGGAGGGCTTTATTGTTCCTGTTTCAAATATGAGGAAACAGAAATTCTTGCTTCTTCAGTACCCTGTCCTGGTCCCACAGCTAGTGAGTGGTGGAGCCTGGATTCAAATCCAGCTCCCATTCTCAAACTGCCTGGCTCTCTCTACCATCCCACCCTTTAAGACATAGTGTCAGGGGCATCTGGGTGGCTCAGTGGTTGAATATCTGCCTTTGGCTCAGGTCGTGATTTGGGGATCCTGGGATTAACTCCCACATCGGGCTCCCTGCAGGGAGCCTCCTTCTGTCTCTGCCTCTTTCTGTGTGTCTCTTATGAATAAATAAATAAAATCTTAAAAAAAAAAAAGACATAATGTTCCTCAGGCAATTATTGGTGACCTGGTGGGGTCACCAACTGATGGGACCTCACCTGATGGGACCTGGTGAGGAGCACCAACTCTAGAAGTAAAGTACCCCCAATGTCAAGGCCAGGACAGTGGGGCTTGCTCAGGTGAACACAGAGACCAAGAACAAGGGAAATAGCTGGGGGGTGGGGGGGTGGGAACCTATGACCTGCTGAATCGGAAGGCAGGCAGGCAGAAACCCGAGCAAAGCAGTACCCCATGGCCTGTGGGAACAGAAAAATGCCAGAGAAGCCGAGGCCATGGTGGCTGGTGGGCTGAGCGGGGTGCAGAGCTCATGCGATCTCTTCCACACCACACACTTCCCAATCTAACGGTAGCCCATAGGAACAACTACCCTGCAAGACCCACCAGATAGGCATGCCTGGCCAACATTTCAGGGAGCCCCTCATCTCCCTCATATTTCCAAAGCAAGCTATTTCTCCCAGAATCCCACAAAAGGGCCAGGCACCTGGGCAATGTGCAGACTTGCCGCAGGTCAAAGACACTATTCCAGGTATGAATTTTATTGCTAACCAGGTGACACTTGAAGAGCCTCAGAAATCGGGGCGAGGAAAAGTCTCCGATTGTTATTACTTGGTGCAGCCTGGGAAGAAGAAAGGGCTCTTTGTGGAGCAGTGAAAGGGATCCGGACGGAGGCAAGCCCCTGCCCTGCTGAGCAGAAATCATCTTTCCATCGGCAGTTTCTGCTTTGCATGGCCCAATGTCATTGTTCCGCCGCATTCCGCTGGGGGCGAGAGGAATACATTGGGAGGCACCGCTTTCGAGCATTTCTACGCAGTGAGCTGGGTGTCATCTAGCCTAGCCATCAGTAGTTAGAAAGATCTCGACAAATAGTTTCTTTAAAGGTACTACCCGGGGCCCTCCCCTCCTTTGTTGTTAATCTTCTTTCCCTCTCCCAGAAATAATGTAATTCTTCAGTATACACTTTGCATTGTAAACTGAAATGAAATGCAGCAGTGGGGTCTCTAGACAGAGGTGGCCTGTGTGCAGGACAAGAGCATAAAGCCAGGTGGCTGCCAGCATGCACCTGCGCCTCCTCCAGGTCAGGCCTGCCCTGGTCACAGCCCCCTGGGGCGCTCTCTTCCCGCTGTCCACCCCCATGCCTCTGTCCTCCCCCGGAGCTGTGGCCGTGAGCCCATGAGACCTCTTCACGGCCTTGGGGGTGGGGGGCTGGGAACCAGGCTACTCAGTGAGGCTGCTTCTAGAAGCAATGGGCCGCCAGTAGCAGAAGGCTGACGGACTAGGTGAGGCATGCTGGTTCAGGAAGCAGAGCACCCGACACGTCAAGGCCGGGGCAACAAGGCATAAAAGAGACACGTCAGCCCTCCAGGGTCTGCGTTCTAGGGAAGACAAGCTTTCCAATGCGTCACTGCGGCTGTAACCTCCGTGCAGAAGGTACTGATGGCAGGAGAAGTGTTGGGCTGATGGATGCGGGAGAGCAGGCAAAGCAGCTGCTGACCCGGGGGGTGGGCAGGGAAGCTTGTCCCCAGTGGCTGCTGTCCCTTCCCTCCTTTTCTATGGATGAATGCCATTCTCCCTCTGAGAGGTGGAATCTGTTCCTCCCACCTCTTGAACCCAGGCTTTCCTTGCTGATTTGCGTGTAAAAATGTGGTGAGGAAGTGATGCTCAGAATTTCTAAGGCGAGATCATAAGAACCCTGAAGCTCCTGTCTGCGCCTCTAGGGACTTCCCTGAGATGGCCTTGCAGTGGGGAAGACCAAGGGGCCTCATGGAAGGACCAAGCAGGGCAAGGGGTGGGAGGCAGGCTCCCTCCGTGGGTTCTGGCTCTCAGCCCTTTGAACCATCTAAACTGCACACACAGACATCTTGGGGCAGACATGAGCCATTCCCTTTGTGTCCTGTCCAGATTCCTGACCCACAGAATTGTGAGAGGGGATAACAAATAATTGTTGTTTTAAGCCACTACGTTTTGGAGCTTGGGCTGCACATCAGTAAATGACCAGAACTGGAGGAGGGACATGTGTGAGTGGCAGGGATCTCTGTTGCCCCAAGCCACCTCTTGGAGACAGCCACCCACCTTCTCTGTTCCTCTGGACCTCCTCCTCCACAGCCCTCCTAAGCCTGGCACTCCCACTGCCCGGGCCAGTCAGAATTCCTATCCAATTTCCCTCTGGAAGCCCAGTTTGGAAACAAAATTGCTGCTCAGGGAAGAACTAGGCAACAATGTGAGAAAGGCAAAGATTCTGTGTAGCCTGTCTTGGGGTAGGTCCTGATGGACTGGCCGGTGGGAGGGGAAGGTGTGCAGACTTGTGTGTATACCATGGCTGCGTGACTTCCTCTAAGGAAATGATTCCTCCAACTAGATTCCTGCCTCCCTTCCAGGAGGAACGCACATCCAGTATTTCTAGCCATCTGCTGGACTTGACTCAAAAGCTCCCTCAAGTCCCTCAAATCCAGCACATCCCAAACTAGAGTCTTCCCTAAGCCCGCCCCTAAGCATCCTCCTCTATCTCTGCCAGGGGCACAGAAATCACCAGAGACCATCCAGATATGGGCAGCCAACCCTCCAGGGACTGGACCTGCCCAGCTGGAGCTGGAGCCAGCAAGAGCTCACCCAAATGGCTAGAGGTTGGTTATAGGAACGCTAAGGTGGAGGTGGGGGGGGGGGGGGCTCTGGGTGAGGTGGGAAGACTTATGGTCAAGGAGAAGGCCAGAACCCAGCCCAGGTTACAGGTAACACTGGGGCTCCTCCTAGAGAGGAAGGGGTCCTCGGACTATGTCCGAGGGACTGGGAGATGCCCACAGGAGGCTAATACCTCCATCTGTAGTCTCGGGGTCCCCTCTGCTCTTCTCCCCCCTCACCTGCCTCTGGAATAGCCATCAGGAAACTCTGTGGCTTCCTGCTTTCAGCCTTCCTTAACCCACCTTTCTTGCCATTCCCCACCACCTGTGGGATGAAGCTCCTCTGTGACCCAGTGGCCCTGGACCTTTGACCTCTACTTGTCCTTCCAGTGCGGCCCCAGCATGAGCTCCTGCCTCTGGCCACTCTGGCCTCCCCTTACATCCCATGGACCCTCTGTATTGTCCCTGCCTTTGCCAAACCTCAGCCTGCTGGGGATCAAGCCACTGTCCAGTCTGGTAGCCAGCACCTCCCACGGCTTTTGGGCGCTTGGAATGTGGCTAGGGCAGCAGAGAGGCTAAACTTTTCATTTCATTTACATCAGTGTAAATTTAAAACCTGGTACCTACCAGTGATGTGAACCTACCTTTTCAACTGTAAATTCTGTGAAATCCAAATGCCGATCTAGTATCTTCAATGAGAAATACTTGTGTCCACATTGAGAATTGCGGTAAGCATAAAATACACACTGGATTTTGAAGATCATACAAAATTTAAAAAAAATAAAATGTCTCAATTTTCTATTGATCACATGTTGAAATAATGATTTTTTTAAAAGATTTTATTTATTTGAGATAGAGAGAGCGAGAGCACAGCAGGATCAACAAGGGAGAGGAGAAGCAGACTCTTCACTGAGCGCTAATGTGGGGCTTGATTCCAGGACCCTGGGATCATGACCTGAGCCTAAAGCAGACACAACTGACTGAGCCACTAGTCATGCTAAATGATTATATCTAGCATGTAGCGAGTTAGTATAAAGAGCAAAAGTGCAAACATATCTCTTAAAGTTAATTTCATTTTTTTATTTTTAACGGTGGCTACTAGAAAATTTAAAATTTTATACGTAGCTTGAATTCTATTTCAGTCAGATAACACTTTTAAAAAAAGATTTTATTTATCTATTTATTTTAGAGAGGGAGTGAGTGGAAGGGGAGGAGAGGGAGAGGGAGAGGGAAAGAATCTCAAGCAGACTCCCTGCTGAGCATGCAGGACTCCATCTCACAACCCTGAGATCATGACCTGAGGCAAAACCAAGAGTTGGACATTGAACGGACTGAGCCACCCAGGCACCCCTCAGATAGCACTCATGTAAGCCACTGATTAACAACTCAGCTCCTCACTGTCCTCCCCTCCCCCACACTCTCAGGTTTAAACGCCAGCCTCCTTGGGCTTATGTATGGCCCCTACCTGGCATGCAGATCTCAGTATGACACATGCATGTTCGAAAGTACATATGTGGGGATCCCTGGGTGGCTCAGTAGTTTAGTGCTTGCCTTTGGCCCAGGGTGTGATCCAGGACACCTGGGATCAAGTCCCATGTCGGGCTCCCTGCGTGGAGCCTGCTTCTCCCTCTGCCTGTGTCTCTGCCTTTCTCTCCGTGTGTGTGTGTGTGTGTCTCTCATGAGTAAATAAATAAAATCTTTTTTTAAAAAAGTACATATGTGTGTTTACGTGGCCTTGTGCACATATGTCCCTACCCACAGGTGTGTGTGTGTCTGCACCTGGACCTCTCCAGTTTCCAGTGTGTAAGCACCTGGGAGCCTCCCTCACCTCGTACCATGAAGGCATGCACCGGCTAGTGTCTGAATGGGTGCCTGTGCCCCTGGAAAGTTGAAGTGGGGACAAGGCCTTGGGTGTGAAGCCTCAGGCTGGTTGTCCATCCTTGGGGGGTGCTGGGACACAGTGTTTCCTTGAAAAGTTGATGAGAATGTCATGTAGGACAGAGCCAACAGCCGCCCTGAAATCAAGATAGATGACAGCTCCTCTGGCCCCTCGCTGGTGAGGCCCGTCACTCTATCACTGGAGAGGAAATTAAATTGGTCTGGCACAGTTTGCTGTTCCCAAAGCCAATTTGGTTGCTGCTGTGTAGTGTGTGATGCACTTCTGGGTGGTGTTTAATTGCTCATTTGGTTTATTGATATGTTTCTGAGGCATGGTCTGCAGACCAAGACACACCACAGGAAGCAGGCGGAGGTCTCTGTTCCTTTCCTAAAGTTACCAAATTACTTATCCATCCATCCATCCATCCATCCATCCATCCATCCATCCAACCATCCATCCATCCACTGAGCCATTTAATTATTCAGCCAGTATATACTGAGCATCTACTGTGTACTGGGCAGTGTGTAGAACAAAAAGAAGTCTGGGGTGAGCCTGGAAAACCAAATTCCAACACTGGCCTTTGAGCAAGTCTCTGCTTTCTCTGAGCCTCGGCTCCCCTCTTTAAGAAGAGGGAATTGGACAAAAGATATCAAGGCCCCTTCTGGTTCTGGCACCTCAGGGTTTGGAGCCGATTTTCTGGGCAGAGCTTTCTCAGGCAGAGACTCTGTTAGAGCCCAGGGGCTGCTTGGCCAATGTGGCAGGCTGAGGGAAGCACAGGACTGTGGGGTCATGGGCATCCATCACTCACACCCATGGGGGAGAACCTGACTTACAGGAACGGGGTGGTGACTTTGAAATACAGAGGGTTCAGATCACGAGCTTATGCGTGTGTTTGGCTGTATCACAAAGACTTGAAGGGACCAGGCCCATTAGCAGTGGCTTAGTCCATTTGGGCTGCTAGAACAAAAATACCATGGACCAGGTGCTCAACTTCATTTTTCACAGTTCTGGAGGCTGGGAAGTCCAGGATCAAGGTGCCAGTAAATTCTCTGTTACACACAGTCTTGGGGTGCCTGGGTGGCACAATCGGTTAAGCATCCAGCTCTTGGTTTCAGCTCAGGTTTTGATCTCAGGGTCATGGGATTGAGCCCTGTGTCTGGCTCTTGCTCTCAGCTCAGGTGTGCTTGAGAGTCTCTTCTCCTTCTGCACCCCCTCCACTCTCCAATAATCAATCAATCATCAATCTTTGGAAAAACATTCTGTGTTATAAACAGGATACTTGTGTCCTGATGAGGGAGCTCTGTGGGGTCTCTAACATAAGGACACTAATTCACAAGGGTTCCCAGAGAACTCACCTCAAAACACCATCACACTGGGGATTAGGTTTCAACACATGGATCTGGGGGCACACAGACTTCCAGTCCATAGCGAGCAGAATCTGACATGAGTGTTGTAGAGGCTACAGTCCATCTCGTGGAGTGCCTGAGCCCCTGGAGCATGTGGGGTCGCTGGAAGCCACTCTGGTTCCTGACCCTCTGGCAGGCAGCGTGTGTTCAGGCAGTTCCAGGGCCCCTCTCTCCTGTGCCATAAAAGCTCTCACCATTTCTTCCAGCCCCACTGTCTCCTTTCCACCCCGAGACGGCTTCTGTGTCTGCTGCTTAATGCCCCCCATATTGGCTAGAAAGCCCGCCCCAGAGGCTCTGGGCCACCTCATCCAGCTGGCTGTCCTAGGCTCCCAGGACTCATTCCAGATCCTCTCAGGAACCTTCTGCCTTCGCCTGGTTGATCGGCACAGAGTAATGGAGCTGTCCTGATCCAGTTACCAAGGGCTCTACATTCCTACCATGAAAGTCCGACACAACTGGAGCTTTCTCAAATCCCCTTCTGGTCTCCTGTCAGTAACGAAGGTGCCTGATTGCAGGCTTTCTCGGTTCCGGGTGGGTGGGAGCAAAGGGACAGGGACAAGGAGAGGGGAGAAGCTTTGTCGCTGACCTTTGGCTGTTTTGATCCCGCCTGCTAAGAGCAATTTCCTCTGGCTCCTTCTCCAGTATCCAAACTCCTGCCAGCAAACCCAAACCAGGATGACGGGCATGTTAGAATATCCCGGAATTCAGGAAAAAGGATGGAGGAAAGTGGATGTGACTTTGAGAGCATCTATGCTCACCTTCCAGGAAATCCCTCCTCCCAGCTGACCTCCTCTCCTCTGCAATTTAGACCGTGAAGGGACTCTGATTTCTGCTTTATCCCCTGGGTCTGGCTCACTGCTCAGCATATAGTAGTTGTTCGATAAATATTGTCGAACAAGTGGATTTCTAGCCCTAGGATCACTCTAAGAAGATTTTTTTGGTAATAAACCAATTCCATAGTGGCCAAGGGTATCATCTGTTCATTCAACAAGCATTTGTTCCGCAGCCCCAGGTCCCTGGCACTGTGCCAGAGGCTAAGGACTAAGATGACCCGATAACGAGACTATTCAGCAATATGCACTGAGCTCCCATTCTGCACCAGGCACTGGGTTTTCATTCTGGATGTAGGGACATGAATAGGACAGCTATGCCTACCCCCATGGAACTCATATATGTTCCCTTCCATAGGAGATAGGCAATAGGCAAGTATGTAACTAATAAGCAAGATGATTCTAGATTGTGTAGATGCTCTGAAGGAAACTTGTAGATGCTGTGATGGAGAGCAGTTGGCTGGCCTACTTTGGGCAGGGGCAGTCTAGGGAGAGGCTCTGTAAGACCTGCAGATGGAGGAGAAAGAGCCAACCAAGGGCCAGAGGCCAGGAGCCAAAATAGAGCACAGTGAATGCAAAGCAAGGGGACCCAGAGATAGCTCGGTGAGCTTGCGGAGCAGAAGGGAGGCCCGAGCAGGGTGGAGAGGACAGCTGTGCAGGGTAACGTTGAACAAGTTCCCATGCTCCCGTGGGAGAAGCAGACGGGCAATCGGAGCAGAGTGGCAAATGCCACAAAGGAGGACAGGATGTGCAGGGAAGCCCTGAACTCAGGTTGGAGGAGGTGAAACGGGCACCAGGTCGTGAGGATGCACGTGAAAAGCTCTCCGGTCCAGTGTGGCCTTCGGTCCTTCCATCCCCATGCACCTTGTTTCAAGACTCTCTCCCTTTCCCTGCTGAGAGCAGGGGCTCTAGAGTGGCACCAAGTGCCCAGAGGAGCTCCCCCCACCCCCAATGATTTTCCCTGCTGCTGTGGGAAGCTGCTTGGGCACAGCGGCTGGAGGAGCAGGGGTGAGCAAGTTTGGCAGACGGCAGCGCCCAGGGTAATATCACCAACATGGCACATCCCTCCTTTCATCTCCCTGGGCTCCCTGGAGCTTTTACTTTCATTGAGCCCAGCATCTAGCAAATAGCCCCATTGCTGCCTTTTATCTGGCTTTCAACCTGAGACACTCTCTTCAGGGCCCTTGCCTGGTGACAGCACTCTTTAGAACTACAGAGTGGGCTATGCCAGACGTTTGAATAATAATAGTTAATGATGTAATAATAACTGTAAAGCCAGCTCCCCACTTATAAGGGTTCTGGGCATGCCAGGCACTGTGCTAAATGCTCTACATGCATCACTTTTTGTATTTCTCGCCACCACCTTATGAGGCAAGTATTGATGTGAGGCTCAGACAGGCTAAGTAATTTAGTAGTGTTGCACAGCAAATAAGTGCTAGAACAGTGTTGGACCTGGGGCTGTCCAATTTCACAAACTCTTTCCTCTGTATGCTAGTGCTTCCCAGGTTCAAGCTCATTACATCAGAATTATCAGGGGAGCTTGTTAGAAATTAAGGTAAGGTTTCTGCTCTTTCATCCTCAGAAATTCTTGTTTTTGTTTTTTGTTTTTTTTTTTAGATTTTACTTATTTATTTGAGAGAGAGATAGTGTACAAGTGGAAGGGAGAGGCAGAGAGAGAGGGAGAAGCAGACTCCCTGCTGAGCAGGGAGCCTGATGCGGAACTCGATCCCAGGACTCCAGGATCATGATCTGAGCCGAAGGCAGACACTTAACTGACTGAGCCACCCAGGCAACCCAGAAATTCTTTTTGAAAAAATATTTTATTTATTTATTTGAGAGAGAGCACAGCTGGAGGGGAGGGGTAGAGGGAGAGGGAGAAGTAGTCTCCTCACTTCTGTAGTTGCTGTGATGCCAGCATGGGGCTCAATCCCAGACCCCGGGATCATGACCTGAGCCTAAGGCAGATGTTTAACTGACTGAGCCACCCAGGTGTCCCCTCAGAATTTCCTATTTAGTAGGCATAGACTAAGGCCCAGGAATCTGGGGTTTTTTGTTTCTTTCTATTTTAATAGCTTCTCTCAGGGGATTCAGGAACAAAGCCAGATGTATTTAGGTACAGTGCCAGGTGTATTCAGGTATGCCTCCTATAGACGTGCGTGTCATCTTTGACAGTAGAAGGTAGAGAAGTGGGTTGGAGGAGAGGAAGTCTTCCAGGAGAGCGCACCTGACTCTCTGGCCTCACCTTCCCTCTATCCTTTCCCCAACCCTAGTTAAGAGCCTGAACTCAAACCTGACCTGCCTCTCCTCAGGCTCTCTTTTTTCTCCTGCAATGGGGGATAGCAAGGAAAACACAGTTGAGAATAGACGGAGTAAAAAGTGCTTTCAGGGAACATGGGAGGGGCTTGGGGACAGGGTATCTGAAGTTGGAAGCCAGCTGGGCAAAAGGCATGAGAGAGAAAGTAGGTTAGGTGATCTGTAGGGTCTTTGGTCTAAGTGTCCCCAGATTAACACACTGAGGAATCTCAGTGATGGTGGACTAGCATGACTGGTCAATCTCTGAATAACTAGTTATGAAGCAGAAGGAAGAGCTAATGCCCCAGAAAGGTGCTGTAAGGTGAGAGGAACCTAAATGTTGCCCTTGCCGCAAGCCTTCATCCCAACACCTAGCCTTCTCCTTGCCACATGTCAATCTGTCAACACAATCTTGTCAAAGATTGGGATCTTTGTGGATGGGGATCTTTGGTTCTAGGTGGAGGGCAAGTCCAAAATCAAGGAACAGCAGAGATTACTATGGGACTACACAAAATTAAGTGTTAACACATGCTGCAGCATGGATGGACCTCGGGGCCAAGATGATAAGTGAAATAAGCCGGTCATGCAAAGACAAATACCGTATGAGCCCACTTATATAAGGTACTCAGAGGAGTCACATTCCTAGAGACAGAAAGTAGAATGGTGGTGGCCAGGGGCTGGGGGAGGGGGAATGGGGGGTTAGTGTTTAATGGTTTCAGTTTTGCAAGACAATAGAAGTTCTGGAGATGGATGGTGGTGAAGGTTGAACAACCTGTGTGAATGTACTTCATGCCACTGAATCATACCCTTAAACATGGATAAGAGGGTCAATTTTGTATGTATTTCATCCCAATTAAATTTAAAAAATTTTAAACTTAAAAAATTTGTGTTTCATTGTGTGGGGATGTAGACTGTTAGTTCCCTGTCAAGATTCACTCTCCTTTCTTTCCATAGAAATAGAAGTTTTATTTGGCACAAGGCCACTCGGAATAAAGACTACATTTCTCAGCATCCTATGTAGGTAAGTGTGGCCATTTGACTAAGTTCTGGCCAATGGATGTAAGTGAAGGGGTTCTGTGAGAGCTTCTGGAATCTTCCTTAAGAGACAACACTGATGCACCCTTATCCTTCCTCTTTGTTCCTTCCTCCATTGACTGCCAGGAGCATGGGTGTTGCCATCGTGGATCATGAAGCTGGGGGCTAGGAGCTCATGGGAGTCATACTTTGCAGAGCATAGGTGTGGGGCCTTAAAACTGAAACACCCTATTAGCCCTGAACTATCTGCCTAGATGTCTGCCTGTGTGACAGATATAGACTTCCATCTCTGTCAAGCCACTACTATTTTTTTTTTTTTTGTCATTTGTACACAAACTTAAACCTAAGGAATACAGAGGATAGAATAAATGATGATGGGATCTTTAGGAACAGAAAGGACCACAAAGTTGGGCATTTGATGAAAGCAGTACAGATGGGGTGGGACCAAAGCTGTCCTGCGAGATGAGTAAACTCTGGTTCATGTGCTCAAGGAGTTCACTACCTAGTGGAAAAAATGTGCATTTATCTGTAGCCAGGACCACTGCAATCAGCCAATGTTTGAGGAGCCTTTGACATGCATACATCAGGCCAGCACATGGACACGTGCTCAATCTTCTCAACAGGCAGGTGCTATCATTATCATCCCTGTTTTTCAGGGGGAAACAGACTGATGGAGGTTAAGCAGCTCATCAAGATCCTATAGGATGGGGAGCACCTGGGTGGCTCAGTCAGTTAAACATCTGGCTTTGGCTCAGGTCACAATCTCAGGGTCCTTGGATCGAACCTCATATCTCCCTCTGCCCCTTCCCCCTACTCATGCTCCTGCTCTTTTGCTCAAATAAATAAATAAACAATATTAAAAAAAAAAAAAAGGATCGTATAGGGTGGTGGCAGCACAGGGATGGCCCCCAATGTGGTTCGATCTTTAACCACTTTACCAGGCAAGATATAAGGGAACTCAACAGAAGATGCGCTCATGGTCCTGGTAGGTTTTTGAGAAGCTCTGTGGAGCAAGTGACATTTGTTCTGAGCCTTGAAGAGACACGGAGCAGGGATATTACAGATGGAGGCCAGAGCGGAGGTGATGGCGTGTTGGGGAGCTGGTGAGGCTGACCCAAGAGGGGCGTAGTGGGAAAGAAGACTAGAGAAGTGAAGACTCCATCTCCACAAGAAGATGGCATGGAAGCCATCTCTTAGGCCTAAAAGTATTCCTGGCTAAAGGGCTTGGATTACATAAAATTGTAGACCTGGAATGATGGATCTTCCAGAAATATGGTTTTTTAAAGGTCAAATTTTTCTTGGGAATAAGGGTTTGGAAAGCTGCAGGGGTAGGAAAGCAGGTGAATCCCTGCCTAGAAAATTAGTAGTTAACAGCTCAATTAGTATGGCAGGTGGCAGCACCTGGAAAGTCTTTTTTTTTTTTTTTTTTTAAGTAAACTGCTTGCAAATGTCTATGGGTAGTTCTAGACTATGAATTTTGAAAACTAAATTATCTCCAGAGATGCTAAAGGAGAAGTCAGAATTAATTGAAGCAGAGGTTGATAAAGGTTTTTTTTTTTTTTTGGACAGAAGGTACCCATCTGTACTCAGGAACTGGGGTTACTTTAAATCTGTGCCAAATGAAATTTTATCTTAAATTTAACAGGCAAAACAGGCGTGAGATATTTATATCATTGTTTTAGTGTCTCTGCTTTATGAAAAAAATCTATTTACAAATAGAAATGCATGAGATGTAGCAAGTTCTGAAGAATAAACCATCATCTGGCTTGTGTTCTGTGGGGTCAGTTACTTACTTGATTTGGGGGCAGGTGGCCAAAGAGAAACCAAGCAGCCCCTCCAGGGCACAGGCTCGCTTCACCATGCCACCCCCAGTCCAGGAACAAAAAATGGGTAGGTTGTGGGTGAGAGAAAGGAGAGGGGGCCCGTGGGGGGGGGCATCTGGGGAGAAGGCCTGCCCTGCAGAGCCCCACACCTCATCCTTTGCCTTTGGGAGGACCTTTTACTTTCTGCAAGAGTGCTTTTATTTTCTGTAATCATAACATTCCTGTGGAGTAGGCAGGGCATCCACAAAGTGGCATTACCCCCGCTTGTAGAAAAGCTGAGCCTCAGAGAGGTGATGTGGTTTTCTTAGGTACACAGTTGCCAGGTGGTGCGGGAAAGGCCCCAGACGTCAGGTTGGGGGGATGTGGGTGCAGGCGTCCCAGCAGAGGCATGACCCACAGAAGTGGTATTCGGTCCAACCCAGAGGGGCCTGGAGGGAAGGGAAGGCAGTGGGTAGGGACTGAAGTCTGGGGGACCTTTCTGATCCCAGCTTCTTTCTCCTGCCCCCCTACCCACCTCCAGCCCCTTCCCACAGCCAGAGGTGGGCCCACCCCTTCCTCCAGGGGACTGTGTACCATTGCCCTTGAGGCAGGTTTACATCAACCATTGGCAGCCCAGCTCCCTGTCTCCACATGCATCCGTTCTCATTTTTCTTTTTAAGAAATCATAATGAAATTTTATTTTTAAAAAATCAATACCCACAACATAACCTGCAGCAGATAAATCAGAGAAGCTTACGTTTCTCAGTCCCGGTGGCTTTTTGCAAGGATTCCCCAGTGTTTCTTCCTCCCCCCTGGCTGGAAATCTTTCTGTCATGGGATCTTTGATGGGCCACTTCTGGGAAGCCAGCCCCACCCTCACATCTTGCCAGTAGCTTTGTCTCATCCAGGCTCATCTCTGTTCTCCATCCTGGCTGATCTTGGCCGCAGCCCCCACCCCCCGCCCCCGCCCCACCTGGGCCCCAGCCCCAGCCAGGCCAGCCTCCCACACTCTCACTCCTACCCTCAGCCCCAGTGCACCACCTCTCCTGCAGCCCGGCCCATCACATCCTTCAACGCCTGCTTCCATGTCGCCTTGTCCAAGAAGCAGGCACTTTGGAGTCTTGTCTCCACTCACTGCTGTGTGACCTTGGGCCCACTGCATAACCTCTCTGAGGCTGGGGTCCCTTATGGGTAAACGTGTGGACAATAACACCACTTTCACACATTTGGGAGCCAAGGAAATTGTAACAGCCCTGAGGACAAGCTCAGCACTAGCAAGCTCTCAGCGACGTTTAAGGCCTTTCTTTGGGGCCCCCAGCACTCGGCTCCTTCATCCCACCTCTCTGCCAGAGAGTTTATTCTGGGAACAGAGCAGTCTACCCTCTCTCCTCTGCTTGGTGTGTCCCGGGTGGTGGGCATCCAGCTCCCGTCTGGACAGTCGAGGTAGGATTCTGCACATAAGGAGCCCTTGGTGCATGCCAAAGGGAGATGGGGGCAGAAAGGCAGAGGAAGGAAAGGAGGAGGAGGGAGGGGGAAGGAGAGAAGGAAGGGTGAAGGAGGAGGGGAAGGAATAAAGGGAGGAGCGAGAGAGAAATCAGAGGGGCAGGAAGGGAAGGGAAGGCTCCTCCATCAGCACCCCATCGTGTGAGTTGCAGGCTAATTGGGAACAGAGCAGGGCCCTATGTGTGAATGGATGGAGAGGTGGCAGGAAAGAAGAAAGGATGAAGGAGGAAAGAGGGAAAAGGAAGGCAGGGAGGAAGGGAATCTGGCATTAGCCTGTGCCCCCCCCCCCCCCCCCCCCCCCCCGCCTGGTCCCCCGTTCCCTGCTGTCTGCACTTACCTTTCTGTCCAGCTCCACTCTCCTCCAAGGTGATGTGGGGCTTCCAAGTAAGAGCGCTTGGCCACAGCGGCCCCCTGCTGCCCGAGAGAGCCAGGAAGGCCCACCCTGGCCAGGGTGGCGTGGGGGTGGGTGGAGCAGAAGCAGCCCATCAGGCCCAGGGGCCAGGACAGGGGCCTGAGTGGCTCCCGGTGAGCCATCCTCCTTTTTTTCCACCTTGCCCCTGGGTTCACCACCCTGGGTCCTTGCGGAGAGGCAGGACTGCTTAGCATGCAGGGGGTTCCTGCTCGGCTGTGAGTGGGAAAGGCAGCAGGACAAGAGCCCTCTGGAAGGCCTGCCCGGCTGGAGGGAGAGCTGCGTGGCAGGCAGGGGCTGGGAGCTAGCCCAGGCCTCTGTGCCCTGACTCCGATGCAGATGCCGATGCTGATGCCGAGGGAGAGACTGGCGCTGCCAAAGTCTGCTGCTCACCTGGAAACGGCTGTCCCCCCCCCCCGCCCCCCCCCCCGCCCCCGCCCCACCCCACCCCCAGCCGAGAGAGTGCTTTCCCAACTGGGCTCTGCAGAACTCTTCAAGATGACAAGAGGGAGGAAGGGGCATCCTTAGTCTCTGCCCCCTTCCTAGGCATTCACAATGCAGGGAGCACAGTGAAGGCTCTGAGGAGTCCTGTAGCAAAGAGATCCATTGCATGTTTTTGTTTTGGGGTTTTTAAAAGATGTATTTATTTGTTTATTCGTGAGAGACCCAGAGAGAGAGAGAGAGGGGCAGAGAGGGAGGAGCAGGCTCCCTGGGGGGACCCAATGAGGAACTTGATCCCAGGACTCCGGGATCATGACCTGAGCCAGAAGCAGACAGACACTCAACCACTGAGCCACCCAGATGCCCCGACCCATTGCATTTGAACATCGCTTCCCAAACCTCTTCCATCTCTTGAGAGCACTCAATTCACATATTGAAAATATTAGAGTTTTGTAGGATGTAGTTTCCAAATGCTGAGGTGGACCAGGGAATAGAATTTTGGCATTGGAAGTATTGAAGTCACTGAGGTGCCTCTGGAAAACTCCTATGCATCCTGTGAAGCCCAGTTCAGATGCCTCAGGCTCTTTGGGGTGTTTTCCTACCGGGAGAATCAACTAGTCATTCTTCGGTGCCCCATGACCTTCACACACCACTTTACTCTGTTCTTTTCCCACAGAGTTATTTGGTTGTGCTTATTTCCTGCTAGACAGAAGGAATTCCTTGAGGGCAGGAACCGTGTGGTGCTCACCTTTGTTTCCCTACCGCCTGATACATAATAGGTGCTCAGTGCTCATTTATCAGTGGAATTTAGTACAGCATCCTTATTTTACAAAGTTGTAAGCTGGGACTGAGGGAGGAGCCAAGCCTTGTGCAGTGTTTACCAGCCAGACTTGGTGGGGGTGTGGGGGAGGATGAGGAATGCCCACCAGGCTTCCCAGGTTCCCCTGAACCTGCCCTCTCCCACTCCCTGACGCTGAGCCAGTTGTCATGAGTGCTAGTTTTTCTCTCTGGTGTTTCTATTAATAGCCAGGCAGGAAAAGGACTCAGGGAGGGAGAGGCTGTAGCTAATACCTCCACTTGGTTCAGCAGATGTCAGGGTGGTCATTTCTGTTCCCACCTTAACTGTTGATGTCACTGGTGGCTGCAGGTCTGGTTCAAGGGCTAATACCCCTGACCAGGGTCCTGCTCTGAGCCTGGTTAGTAGAGGATTGTGCTTCCTCTTATTCTTTTGCACCTGAGGCTGACTACTAGCATCCTGGCAGGGAGAGTAGCCATCAGTTAAATAAAGCTAGGAAGGGCAGGGAATCCTGAAAGCAGGTCACGGCACCCCTATCCACAACTCACCCCCTCTCCTGTCTGCTTCAGGGACCTCGGCAAGGAGAGCCTGGAACTCTGTGCCAGCATGGCAGGAGAACAAGGAGAAGCCTCCTGAGCCCAGAGGGCAGTGCCCCCTCCGACACCCAGCCCTGCCCACCTTCGGAGGCGGCTGGCCCATGCTTTGGCTGGGCTGACTCCTGGTGTCTATATCTGTGTCCTCTGTGTGGCCTTGACCTGCCCTTGGGGTTCACAGGCAGGGATGCAGGGTGTACGTTCCAGGGAATGAGGGCAGGATTTTCTCTTGGGCCAGTTAAACAATTACGGAGTGGGCACATTCTGTGCTGCTGCCCAGGGTGGGGGCAGAGTACAACGGAAGTGCCGGGTGGTTTCCTTTCAGAGAGCTCGGGGTCTAGTCACCTGAGACGTGCCTCTGCACCTCCTCTAGGGCTTGGCATCCAGGAGGGATCCTGCAAGAGCAGAATGATCCGGTGTCAGCCTGGGATGGGGTGGCACGGTGGGCAACCACTCCACGGGCCGGCAGTACGTGGGTGAAAGATGGGGTGCAGGAACGCTCATTGAGGAGAGGAGGACTGGGCTTTCAGAATAACCGTGTGCTATTGGTGAAGGTGTGGGGCAACGGGACACCCCACTTTCTGAAGGAGCCCTACTTTTGTGTCCTCATGCCCCCAGTGGGATCACTGTGAGGCCTGTGCCCCACAAAGGCTCCCCAGTTTCTTCAGGGGGAGTAAGCTCCAGTCACTGCAGGGGTAACTTGCTTGGTTTCCTTCCCTCCCTATCTCACTCCCCCTCCCTTCCTGGGATCACCCCCTAAAAAAACTACCTGCCGTTGGATCCTTATCCTAGGGTCTGCTTCTGGGGAAACCCACCCTAAAATGGTGCAAATTGGCACAATTGACCTGGAGGATGATGTGGCAGGAAGTGTCAAAATTATAAACGCATGTGTTCATGGGTGAGCAGTTCTACTTCTGGGTATTTATCCTATAGATATACTCTTAGATATGCCAGAAGATTTAGGAATGAGGTTGTTTTTTGTTTGTTTGTTTTTTGTTTTTGTTTTTGTTTTTGTTTTTTTTTTTGCAGCATTGTTTATAAGAGCTAAAGACTGGAAACACCTGAATGCCCATCCCTGGGGATAAGTAGAACATGGGCCATCTGATCAGTGGAATATTATGCAGTCATAACAAAAGAATGACTGGGCACACTCTTTATGGACTGATTTGGGACCATCTCCAAGATAAATTAAGTGGGGGAAAACATAAAGTACAGAGAAGCATGTTTGCATGAAACAAAAAGAATATGCAGCCATAATTGCTTGTTTGTGTGAATAGATAGATTATCTCTGGAAGGGTTCCAAGGAACTGATAAACTTGGAGCCCCTGGAGAGAGGGATTGGGTAGCTAAGTGCAGGGAAGGGAGGGAAATTTTCAGGATAGGGTCTGAGCACTTTTTGATTTTTGCATCACGTGCAGGTTCTATGGTCTCTATTAAAAATACACATGGCTTAAAAATAATTGTAAAGAAGAACGGCAAACCTAGGTACCAGATCACAGGGTTTTGCTACAATGATCAACCCAATTTTAGCTTGTCTCAGGGAAGTTGAACCCATGGCCAGGGGCATTCGACCTTCCTTTTCTCATTTAGCATTCCCATAAGGTGGTTCTGCATCATTACTCCGGGTATCTAAATAAGGAAAGTAGGCCTGAGTCCAGCCTTCCCCCAAGATGCTAAGAGTCCAAGCTGTCCTTCCCCTACCCCTCACCAGGGGACACCAGAAGCTTCCTAAATCTTCCTGACCCAGGGAAGGTTGCAGCTTTTCCTTTCCTGAGCTATTTGAAATGCAGACTGCTCTCTCTGGAGGGGATGAGATGAGGCAGGGGGCTGGAAGGAATGACCTCTCCATGTGAGCTCCTTGTGGATGGGCACCATGTTCTATGTCTCTCTTCTAGAGGCCCTGGTGCAGCACCTGGCATGTTCATCAGAGGGATGGGTGGATGAGTATCTTTTGCCCCAGGATTTCAGGGGAAGAGGCCCAGCTCCTTCCAGCTTCTGGGATCCCAGGTTAGTGAGGCCTGGTGAGAAAACTCTGTCATTGGACACATTCTCTCTGAGATTGTGGCTCTGCTCTTCTGGCTGCTGTGTGACCTTAGGTGAGTCTCTTCACCTGAGCTTTAGATCTTCCCCCTATGCAATGGGTATAGAGACCCCCTGTGTAGAATATTGAATAAGATCCCATCGAGGTGCCAACCAGTGTGCCTGGCACCCAGTGGCTCTGCTACATATCTACTCATCCCCTTCCCTTCCTATGGGCAGAAGAATGACCACCACCAAGATTGCACATTATCGCCTCTGTGCCTCCATCAAGAATCCTCGTGTCAAGGGACTCTTCCTTCTAACTGGAAACCCTTCTGTTGTACCCCCATCCCATGCCTCCCATGCTCCCATCCACTGGCAAGAGGAAAAGCTAGCAGTTTTGTCCCATAGGGGCCTTTTCCAGATCTGAAGGCATCAAGAAAGTTAAGGTTGAGTCTCGTTGACCGTGGACCCGGCAACCCCAGCCCCTCCGCTAGCCCCGGTCTACTCTCCATGCCTTCTATTCTCCCTGTCTCACCCTGGGCTCAGGGACTCTTGGTGCAAGGTCAGCTGAGAACCGTCTAGAGTCCCAGGGCACAGCACCTGCCCCTTCTCCACCCCACTCCCTTCCCTTCCGCCCAAGGAATCGGCAAATAGCTCAGATTCTGATGACAAGGAGATTGAACCCCAGCCTCGGCAGCCCTGACAAGTTGCATTTTGCAATAAATCCCCGCAATTAGACCCTGCAAACAGCACCGCTGTCGCTTCTCTGATATACGGCAGGGAATTAGCTTAATGTCCCTGGCAACCAATTCTTGGACTAAAAATAGTGTGGCTGTGGGTTCACCTTCTCCTGCTCAACATCCAATCTTTGCTGGTACTGGGGAGGGAACGGCCTCCGGGGTCCAGGTCTTGCCCTGGTGCTAGGGGCTGGGCGTCAAGGGTTAACCCAGCTTTAACTAATGTGTCTGTCAAGGAGTTATCCAGCAGGACGGGGGTGGAGGCGGCCTTCTGTGGGGGAGGGAAGCCAGGCTGAACTGTTTTATTTTAAATACAGGCTTTTTGAGTAGGCAGCCGCTTTCCAGAGGACTCCCTGGTTGGCCTCCTGAAATACTCTTCTCCGCCCATCTCACCCCGTCCGCCCAGCAGCAGCGCACCACCATTTGAGGGTGTAAGGGCCCCGGAATGGGTTCTAGCCCAATAGGGCTCATGGTCACTTCTCCTTGGTTTGCGGTTTCCTCATCTACAGAAGGAGGGATTAAGTGAGCCCATCTGATCACGTGCTGGATTCTCAGACACTGTAGACTCCCAGTCGCCGGTATTTTGTCCCAAATGTCCTCACAAACATCAAGATCCCTGAAATGCCAACACATCAATGTGCAAACCCCCAGACAGACCATCGTGCAGCACATACAGAGCAACATGGGTACAAAACACACGTTTACACACCTACCCACAACATTAGGAAGTTTCTTTATGTAACACTTATCCTACAATGTATGGTGCTGATATGTTTGCCCCTTTTTTCTTCTTTAATATTTGAATGCTGGTTCTGACTCCCTAAACTCATATCACCATCTCATAATGGGTTACAAACTGCAGTTTGGAAAATGCCCACCTCGTTCAAACCCTTATTTTGCAGATAGAAGAACCAAGGTCCAGAGAGAGGAAGGGACTAGCCCAGGGTCACACAGCTGGCTGGTAGGAAGACCCGGACCACACTCCAGGTCTGTTGTTGGCTTCACAGCGGTGATGTCCCCTTTCACACAGGGACCCCTTTATGTTGCAGCTGCTCCTGCAAGGTTATAGATCCACAAGGAAAAGGGCCATGTCGCCTGCACCACTGGCCCTTCCCCTGTGAAAGCCTCATCCTTAGTGGGTGTCCAATAAATAGTTCCATTGGGCTGATGGAACAATGATGAGAAAGTGTTTGGGGATCCGTGCTGGTCTTGCCACTGATGAACAAATGCAGTGGCCTCAGCCCAGAGACCAGGTCAGCTTTAGCTCATTAGCAGGACTGGGCTCTCCCAGGGCTTAGGGAGGCTGATATCCACCATGGAGGAGAAATCCTGCTGTCGGGGTGGAATGGAAAGGTGGATGGAAGAGAGGTACTCTCAGTAGGAGGGGATGTGAGAGGTGGGCAGGGGCTACGGTGACCGGGAGGGGGTCAGGGTGTGAGGAGGGCTGTAGCCCATAGGAACAAGCTCCAGAGAAAATGGAACTCGGTTTCCTCTGACTCCTCACCTTTCTGGAAAGAGCTTCTGCGGGGGCGGGGGGGGGGGTGTTACTATGAGAGGCAAGGCAGGGACATGCAAAGGGAGAAATGAGAGATGGAGACACAGAAATGAGCAATTGCCACAGGCTATGCTGGGTTAACATCAGAGGTTGCCATTGCCCAGGGGTGGCCCAGGGGTGGTCCCTTGAGGCCTCCCGCAGTTCCTCTCCCACCACTGCCACCCACAGTCCACCCCAGAGGAGAGGGGTTGCCCCCACCCCAAGTCCCTGGGCCCATGAGAAACTAGAGCTGAGCGCTGGGCAGCCTGGGAGGGCCAAGTGCTCATTCATTGACAAGATGAGCAGCTACTTTGTCCACACCATGTCCTTGTCACGGGAAAGAGACCCAGAGCTGACAACCAGGGACCCCTCCATCCCCTCTGGCTGCACCCCTGCACTCCTGAGCACCTGTGATCAGCACAGATGCAGGACATAAAAAATGAGACAAGTAGGGTGGCCTGGCAGGAGCAAGGCCCTGGCCATCGGTTTATTCATTCACTTGACAAGTATCTGTTGAGTTCCTGCTATGAGCTGGGTGCGGGTCTAGGTGTGTAGGAGTGTAGTTGTGATCAAGGCATAGAGTGTAGGGTCGCAGGGAAAGCAGACTTTGGACAAGGCTGTTTCGAGTGCTAGGGTGTGTTCGCAGAGCTAGTCTGCAGCACCAATGAAAGCTTCCTAGAGTGAGCGAAGTTTAAAGTAAAATGTCCAAAAACAAAGCTGAGGATACTAGAGTTGAGATGAGGAGTTGCATGTGATCGGTGGCATGGGGAGCTCCTCTTGTGTGTAGTTTATTGGCATCTCCTCAGCCCTCAGTCTTGGCCTCAGCTTTGCTTGCACTGGGATCTTTTTCATTTCAGCTGCCTCCACTGGGCTAGAGCTCAGTGGGGCTGACTCACAATAAACAAACCTTCCAGAGACTGACTCATACACCAAAATGCCAATTTGTTTTTCTGTAATGGAAGTATATTTGGTAAGCTGAGCCTCATCAGCAGTCTGCTGTAGGATTAGAAAGCCGGGTGTGAGTCTCAATGCCACATTATACCAACTAAGGAAATACAGGCAAAACATAAATCCTCTTTGAGCCTTGGTTTCCTCATCTGAATACAGAGACAATAATAGGTACCCAGGATTGTGATGAGGATTAAGTGAGCTATTGCCAAGTAAAAGTACCTCATTTCACTATAAGAATATCTTACACAGGTTAGTGGTTTCTTAAATTTATGCAGTTTTTAGAATAAATAATCAATGTACATGGTATGAAATCCTAAAGGCACCAAAGGATAGACATTGACAAGTGAGTGTCATCACTGTTTTTCACCCCTGCCTGAATCCTCAGCTACTCAATTTTTCTCTTTGGAAGAAACAAGTAATTATCAGCCTCTGGTATATTACTTTGTCTTCAAAGAGACTTCCTTTAGGAACACCTGGGTGGCTTAGCAGTTGGGCATCTGCCTTCAGCTCAGGACATGATCCTGGAGTCCCAGGATGGAGTCCCACGTCGGGCTCCCTGCATGGAGCCTGCTTCTCCCTCTGCCTGTGTCTCTGCCTCTCTCTCTCTCTCTCTCTCTCTCTCTCTGTGTGTGTGTGTGTGTGTCTCATGAATAAATAAATAAAATCTTTAAAAAAATAAAGAGACTTCCTTTATATTAGAAAAGTAATTCATGGTTTTAAAAAGTCCAAAGAGAACAAAAGGGAACATAGGAATGTTTTCTTTCTCCTGAGCACCCCTAAGCCCCTGAGCTCATACCCTAGAGGTGACTGTGGCTGCTGGTCTCTCGTGTCCCTTCACAGGCTAACCATTGGTGCTGGTTCCAGATGCACTTTCAAGGGAGAGTCTGCTCTGGGGACCAGGTTACAAATGAGAACATGCAAGATTAGTCAGGAGGTGGGCAGAGGCAGTGGGAAGTTCCCAGGGGACATTTCTATCAACCCAGGGCCATGGAATGAATTGCATTTTTCCACTCCAGAGAGATTTATCATCCACCCACCCAACCACCCACCAGTCCATCCATCCAACCCTTGCTGGCGGGGCCCTCAGCTATGTGCCGTGGGAGCACAAGATGAATGAGTGAAGCGTGCTCTCTTCTCTTGCATCATCTATCAGCAGGTCAAAAGACATACATCTGTGGATTCATTTAAGTCTGAAGGGGACAGGAGAGGTCTCTTGATATATATATACCTCTAGCTACCATTACATTGCACAGATAAGGAAACCGAGCTCCAAAGAGATGTGACTTGCTAAAGTCACACACCAAAAAGGCCTATGGGCCAGGGCTGGAAAAGGCAAGTCTGGAGACACAACCCTAATATAAGATGGGAACTGGTGCAGGAGAGAAGTGCGCTTGGAGTGTGTGGGATCCAAGGTAGAGGTTCTAGTCCTGGAAAGGGGCAGGGCACTCAGGCAGCTGGTGGAACTTGAAGACAAGCACCGAGGCAGGGAGCCTGGAGGCTGGATATTTATAGGAGAGGACTCCAAGTAAGCATGATATAGGCTGGGCAGGAGACTCTTCTCCAGCTAAGGGGCTTATCCTTGGAAGTTTAGCAGCCACAGACCCTCAGGGTACCCATCAGCACGGTGGGAGATACCTAGGCAGGGCCTGGCCTTGCTGTTCTTTGTCTTGGGCCCCTGCACCTCCTGCTCTCCCCTTTCCTGTAGCAATAGCTTTCCAGTGAGGCTTGGGGAGACCCCCAGGCCTCCTCCTGGCATCTCTACCAGCCATGCCTCCAGCTGGATTCCCTCCATGAGGGTCTCTGCTCATTTGTTGGAGGTTGCCTCACATCCTGTCTCCACCCCTTGCTCTGTCCGTCCAGGCAGGCCCCCTGGGAGGCCTCACCATCTCTCTAGTTCACTGGAGTCCCATGCAAGAAAAGACTCATTGTGTACTGTCTCACATTTGCAAACTCAGCCTCTGAGCAGCCTGCATTGACCAAAGTCTTAGCAAGAAATGCACAGCCCACTTGAATAAATTGAGAGGGATTTATTAAAGAGACTGTTCACAAAGATTTGCACAGAATGGGGAAACCATAAGGGGTCATGCAGTATCCTGAGACCAGTGAGAACTGGCTCTCCTGAGATCCAAAGGGACAAGGGGAGGAAGAGGTTACCAGAGAGGTTGCCATGAGAGCTAGCAGGGGCCCTTGATCAAGGGACATAGCCGTGCTATGGCCACCCCACAGGGAGAGAGTGGGATAAATACCCCAACTCACTCTCTTCTCTTCAACTGATCTACAGCCAGGGCTTCCTATTGGCTGAGCCCAACAGGAAGTGGGAGGGTGAGGAAGTCAATTGGTACAGTTCACACCACTCAGGGCTGGGGCACACAGCAGGTAGGGAAATGTGTAGGGTAAATATGGAGAGGCAAATGGAAGGTCCCTGCACAACCACCATGACCTCCTTTGTCACTGACATAGCCACGCTCCCTTTGTGCCCTTGCGAGTCCAGCCAGGCTGCTTCTTGCAAATGGATCTCCTACCTGTCTCGCAGGCAATTCCCTCTCTTCCTCCTGTCTCCTCTGCCCCATGACTCAGGAGCTCTCTGTGTTCCCCCCCAGCAAGCATGCAGGTAGGATGAAAGAACTTCAGCCTTTTTCATCCCCTTGTCCTGACCACATGGGATGGAACCGTCTGGCCAGCCCCAGGCCAGTCCTCTCATGCAGGAGAGGCCCGTGCAGCATGAGGCCTTCCTCTTCTGAAATGAACTGCCATGGTGTGGCCATTAGGCTGAGCCCTGGTCAGCACTTCTCTGGCTCAGGCATACGTGGAAGTGCTGGCCCACATCCAGCTGAGCCACTGGGGCCTGGCCAGATGGCAGCCAGCAAAGCGAAGGCTGGCTCTGAGCCACAGGCCTGGCTTTGGAAATCAGGCAGTGAGTGGCCCACGGGAGGCAGCATGCCTACAGGCACCTCAAGGCAGGAGTATCATGACCCAGCCCCCATCCCAGCTAAGGCCAACTGGACCGAGGCCTCGGGTGCACTGAGTCTTGCAGGAGCTACAGGGCCTCAGCCAGGCCTGAGGAAGGCAGTGTGGTGCAGTGCGGAGTGCAGGAATCTGGCAGTCAGGAGACTAGGCTCTGCCCAGCTCTGCCCCCAATACACTGGGTCTTGGAAACACTGCTTGCTGCTCTGGGAAGAAACTTTTTCGAAAAATGACCTCTACTATACACCTCTAATTTATAAAACTGATCAAACAAAAATGCAGCCTCTGAGCCCCCTCTTTAATCTTTCCATAACCACTTCCTCCCCCTACTTCATCTCTGACTTCAGTCCCTGAGGCATCACTTCAGAATCCCCGCAGTTCCACAGAAGATGGTTTGGGGGCACCTTCGTGGCTCAGTTGGTGGAGCACCTAATCTTGATTTCGACTTAGGTCATGATCTCAGAGTCGGGGCTCCCAGTTCAGCGAGGAGGCCGTTTCTCTCCTCACCCCCTATACCCCCCTCCACAAACATTCACGGGCGCGCTCTCTCTCTCTCTCTCTCTCTCTCAAAAACAAAAACAAAACAAAACAAAACAAATAAATAAATCTTTAAAAAGAAGAAGAAGAAGATGGTTTGGAAACCCTGGCATATGTGCTCCCTAAGTGGTCCCAGGCAGCCCTCACATGCTATGATTTTTTTTAGTGCATAAAAACAGACAAAATGTTACATAAAACTCCCATGTACCCATCACCCAGATTCAACAGTTAGCAACTCACGGCCAACTTCGTTTCATTAATATCCCCACCCACTTCCTTCCTTCCCCTATCACTGTAAAGCAAATCCAGACATCATGCCATTTCATCTATAAATATTTTAGGTTGTATCTCCAAAAGATAAAGATTCATTTTAAATACATAACCACAACGCCATTATCACACTTTTAAATATCTAATTAGAATTCATGTTTCCAACTACTTATTTATAGGTCTTTTTTTTTTCCAATTTGTTTGAATCAGAATCCAAGCAAGGTCCTCACATTGTAGCTGGTTAATACGTCCCTTCAGTCTCCCTGTCTTACTCTGTGAGTTCTAAGTGGCCAGTGGAGGTCAGGGTGACCAGTTTCCCTGAGTTTCTCTGGAAGAAGTGAAGACATTTCTAGCAAATTTGAGGGCAAATCTGCTTTGCCCTGAGTTCTTTTTAAGGCTTGTGGGGAGGGGAGGGAAGAATTGAGGCTCAGTTCTGTGGTTCCCCACCATGAAGGTGTAACTGCTTGTTTTGAGGGGCCCCAATCAGAAGAGGGAGAGCTACAGTGGTGGTGAGAAGGAAGGGTCCAGAAGAGGACAGGTGCTTACAGAGTGCACTGCTCTGGAGGCAGGATCCTGGGGTCTAATCCAATGATAAGACTGATCATCAACTATAAACATTTCATTTGGCATCTGCTGAGGCGCAGAACTTTGCCAGAGGCTGGGACTACTGAAATGAAAAGGAAGCAGTATGTGCCCTCCAAGGAGCTCACAGTTCTTCAGGGAAATAGATAGGCACCTTGTATATTCAGCCTCTAGACTTCAATGAACCCATCTGTAAAACAAGAATAATAGCATCTTACCTATTAGACCAACAGGTTTGTATGAGAACTTCCTAGTTTTAAATAGGATTTTAAGATTAGGGGGAAAAAGGACAAACTCTACCTGTAAAAGAGGTGGAGGTGGGAAGTCTGAGCACTATCCTGGGGGAAGGGGAGGAACATTCACAAAGACCTCAGAGTCCTGAAGTCCTGCGCTGGTTCAACCAACTACCCTGGGGGCCCTTAAGCAGATCCCCATCCTACCCTCTCATGCACACCGCATTGGTGTTACCCCAGTGCCTTCCCTGGAGCCTCATGTTTTGGAAATCATGGAGTTCAAGAAATGTAGAATGGTGAACTCTTGCATTTCTGTGGTTTTCAGACAGAATAGAAGAAGGTGGATTCCATAGATCATAGCCCTGTGGAAAACCCAGGGTTCTGCTGTCCATGGTACCAACTTCTTGCCTAGGCCGAGGTGTCTCGACCCCAGCACTGTGAATATGTTGAGCCAGATTAATTCTTTGCTGTGGGGCTGTCTTGTGCACCGGAGAATGTTTAGCAGCATCCCTGGCTTCTACACACTAGATGCCAGGAACTCTTCCCCACTTGTGAAAACCAAAAATATCTCTAGACTTTGCCAAATGTTCCCTGGGGGGCAAAAGCCTCCAGTTGAGAACCACTAGTCTAGGCTAGAGGTATGCTATTTCTCTGTGAAGAAATGTGAGTGTGTGCCCTTCCTTTTGACTCTGCACAAATGGCCAGCTAGCGCCTCTGATATATTTTCAATTCCAGAATGTTCCTAAGGTGTCAAAGCTTCTTACTTCAGTGCTCCTTTAAAAAGTTTTCTTAAAAACAACTTCAATGGCTCTCTTGGTCACACTTTTTTTTTTTAATTATTTACTTATTTGAGAGAGAGTCTGCAGCTAGAAGAGGGGAGGGGCAGATGGAGAGAGAGAGAGAGAGAGAATCCTCAAGCAGATTCCATGCTGAGCATGGAGTTTGATGCAAGGCTTGATCCCAGGACCCTGAGATCATAACCTGAGCCAAAATCAAGAGTCTGTTACTCAAATGACTGAGCTGCCCAGGTGCCCCTTGGCCATACTTAGTAAGTGCAAAAATATGGTAATTGTACCCAGGGTAAGCACACCTGCCCTCGATTGGTCTAGGCTCAGACGGGGGAAGAGGTGGAGGAGTCAGTAGGTCACCTGAGACCTCTGTGGCTGAGTGGCCCACCTTGCCTGCTGTCCCTGCTGAGCTTGTCCTGTGGCTTGCCTTTGCTCTTCCCCTTTGTCTCTCCGCTGGGAAAGTAAAAGGAAAGAATGATTCTAGAGGATCGTTTTCTTGGAGCCAGGACCTTCTCTATGTGATATCACAGCTCCCTAGGGGTCTAGGCTCAGGTCATGTCTCTGTGGTACATTGGAAATACGTGGAGTGAGAGCTAGGGACATCAGGCTGGAATCCTGACTATGCCAAAGCCAGCTGTGTGACCTTGGGCAAGGGATCAACCTCTGAGCTCAGATTTCTCATCTGCAAATCTGTAAAGGCTATTAATATCTCTTGTTTATAGGGTTGTTATAAAGATTAAATGAGAAAATGTTTGTGAAAGAGCTGTGTGGTACAAACTGCCATGCAAATCCTAATTACTATTGTTATTATCTGTTGTTCTAAATGACAGAAGAAATAATATCACGTCTCTTATCTAAGGGGATCCACAGCCTGTCCCCTTCCCCCCTCAGTTCTGCCCAGCCTCACCCAGTCACTGCACCCATCAGTGCATCACTTGTCCCCATCAGACCAGTCTCTTCCCCTGCCCCATACTTGTTCCTCTGGCTGTCTCTTAAGGTGCCCTCTTGCCTTGAAGGCCTCCTCTCTTCTCTACCTGTCCATACTCACGTCCTTTAATATCTAACTTCCAGTCTACCTCCTCTAGATTTTAACTCTGACAAAGAGGGTAGGTGAAGACCAGTTTGCCCTCTTCCCCAAAATGAGCTACCTATAGCCCCCAAATCCCAAGACAAAGTTATGCTCAGTTGTGGGTAGATCTGGGTGAATGATGATGATGGTGGTGATTTATAAGATTTAACAATAAGAGCAGCTAACATTTTTGAAGCACTTCCCATATGCCAGGCACTGTGCTAAGCACTTTACATATATTAACTCATTTATGGAGTGCTGGCTGGACATATGGGATTAAACATCTGTCTTTGCCTCCAGAGCCCAGCACAATACCACTTCCTTGGTAGGGCCTTCCCCACTGGCCCCAGGCAGAATTAATATTTCTGCTTCCATGCCACAGTGGTTGCTCTATTATTGACCTAATTTCACTAGCTTTTAATTATTTATCAAAGTGTCTCCTTCCACTCTGTGAACATCTTGAGGGCTAGGCCCTTATTATATTCATCTTTATTCATCTTGGTATCCAACAGTGACTGTCACATAGTTGCTGCTCATTAAATGTTTGTTGAATGAATGCACAGATGGATGGGATAATTAATACCATCTCCCCTGATATGCATGTGATTTTATAAGCTACTCTCACCAAAAGGCCATTTTCCTGATCTCACACTTGAGAAGCATTCTAGACCAGTGCTACTCCAAGCATGTTCTGTCTGAAAATAATTTGTTGTCAGTCCATTACAAGGTAAGTGCAGAAGTTGACAGTAATCGTTTAGAAAATTTTAGGTAACTTGACAGAGTAGTTTTATGTCCACTGGATCTAATAGCTTTAAAAATTGGGCTTTTATTTTGTCTGTTTTTATTTGTTATTTCTTTTTTCTAATAAGTCATCCCCACTGTATTTTACGATCATATCATTCAGCAACAGATTGAAATTTAAAAATCAAGAAGCGGTTTTTCTGCACAAGTAGTCTGAGAAGTATGGCTCCAGACCATCAACTCACTAGGATACCCAGAGATAAAGCCAGAAGAACCCCACAGGCAGAAGGGTTGTGCTCAACCCTCCCTTGCCAGATCCCACCCATCACTGCTTATTCACATCTGTCTCTCCTAATGCTTGGAAGGACATGGAAGTGTCTCTTAATCCTGCTTAAATTCCTCATTTTTCTCCTTTCTTCCAAATCTGGCAGGTTAAATGAATGAAAACTGACTCTGGTCTGGGCCTGGACAGGAAGAGGAGAGGGCAAAGGAGGGGTCAGAAGAGAGTCTGGGAAGGGAATAGTCAGATAGAGCAGGGAGCTGCCCTTAGGAGGGTGGGGAGGCTGGTAATGAGACCATCCTGAGCTGTCAGGTGGGGTGGCTGGAGCAGCTGGGGCTGAGATGGAGGAAGGGCACAGAAGGCTTTGAACTGGCGTCTTCACCAAAATCAGCAGATAAGAGCCAGGCTCTTGAGGGTGGAAGGAAGCAGTTTCAGGACAAATGAAAGGGAATATGGAATCCTTTTACAGAAAAGATGTTAAACAGGAGGCTCTCATAACTCCCCCCAAGCAAGTGGTCAAGGCCAAAACTATAAATAAGTAGGTAATGGAGTGATACAGAAGGCCCCCTCCTCTCACCCCAGGGTGGGAATGGAGCGAAGATGTTAAGTCAGTGAAGTCAAGACAGTCAACATGGGGGTGGGGGGAGGAACTGTACCATCATTAGATGCTCTTTTAGAAAAAGAAGGTCTGAATCCCACACCAAAAAGGCAGGAAGGGCAAGACTTCATTACAGCTTAATCGATGGCATTAGCATATTTAAAGATCAGGTCAAGGGGAGGACAGTGGGACTCAGAAAGGAAAAATTTGCTGGTGTTTATTAAACATTCAGAAACACAGAATCTGGAAATCTGGAGCTGTCTCGTCGCTGGAGACTCAGCTGTAAGGTTGGGCAGGGCTGAAGAGCCAGGCCTTAACAGGGCCTGGGCAAACCTCCCTGAGGGCCCACAGGCTTCCTCTCCTCTGATTCCACAATTCACTGCCGCTGTGGCCTTCTAATCAAGAATTCTGCTCCCATAAAGAATTGCCTAGAAAGGAGGGACCATGAGGCCCATACATTTGAGCATCAGGTCCATTCAGTGATGATGATAATGATGATGATGGTAATAGTGACTGAAGCTAACCTTCCCTAAGTCCATGCTATGTGCCCCAAACCATTCCAAGCCATTTACAAATATTAACTCACCCAAACCAACCTACAACTCTGTGAGGTAAGCATTCCTATCCCTATTCCATAGATGAGAAAACCGAGGCACTGTTAAATAGTTTTTCAGGTTTATACAGCTTGTAAAGTGGAAGAGCCAAGACTCAAGTTCAGGCTCCCTGACTCCAGAACCAGCACTAGGCTAGACCACTTCGCATTTAATTTTTGTTGAGAATGATAACATCGGCAGTCTGGCTGGTGCATCCATCTCTTTTGGGCTTGGCATGAGTGTCCTGGTTTCAGCATGACCAGCTCTGCAGCCCTAACCTAATGGGGGGGATCTGCAAGACTCAGGACTGTGTGCTTCATCTAGAAAGTGCCACCCTGTGAGGCTAAGCCAGTGTGACCAGCTGGCTTCCAGGGCAATGACCCTCCCCACTGAAGGCCCAAACCTTTTCAGGGCCCAGTCCTCCAGGCACTTTGAGCTGGGAATCAGGAACCTGAGTACAAGGCTCACCAGTTATGGGACTTTGGGCATCACCAGTCTGAACCTCAGTTTCCCCGCAAGGAAACTGCCTGTTGAATCACACCACCTTTTACAGTAGCTCCCTTTCTGAGTGAAGAATCAGCTGGACCCATGAACACGCTGTTCTTGCCTAATGTGATGAGAGGTGAGTGGAAAGGAGGAGGGCAGATGTGTGGGGGCAGCAGCGCATGGAGTCCAGGGCAGTTAGGTTCAGAGTTTGACTTCAAAGCCGATTCGCCACCAGTCTGCGACCATCCTCCATCCTCTGCCAGGGAGTCCTCGGGCTTGCTCTGAAGGGGCTTTGTTGGCGCTGCAGGCTGAGGCTTTGCCTGGTGGCTCCACCTCTCTCTTCAGCTCCCCCGTGGAGGAAGGAAGGGGTAAGAGAAGTCAAAAATTCTGTCCAAATGGAAGGGCTGGAGAAGAAAAACTTAAGGGGCTGGAGGAGGTGGGAGCTGCTTCCGGAGCTGGGCGTGGAAGTGGGGAGCTGGGGAGCCGCGCAGGTGAAGACCGCGGGCCCCCGCGGGGCGGCTGACCCCTCCCCCGAGGGTTCGGCCGGCAGGGGGCGCTGCGGCCTCCTCCACGCCCGGCTCGCGGGATGCCTAGCTGCTGTCCCCGCCACCGTGCTCGGATGCCAGCGGGTCCTGCAGGGCACTGCCGTCTCCCCTTCCCCTTAGGGTTCCGAGCGTCAGCCCCTTGCCTGGACCAAACTGGGCTGGCGCCTAGTTTGTGGAATGAATGAATGAATGAATGAATGAACGAATGAGTGAAAATGAGCGAACGGCTAAATGAGAAGGATTCGTCCCGCAGAGGTTCGCGTCTCTGCGGGCACCTGGTGTGTGGGTGCCAACGACTCTGAGGGTCAGATGCAGCTCCCGGCCCCGCTGGAGTGGGGGCGGCGGGGACCTTCTCCCGGCCGCTGGGGGCGGGGGGGGGGGGGGAGCTGCCCAAACGCAGTTCCCAGCTCACCGGGTTTCCGCGGCGCCTCTGCTCGGTCTGCCCTGTTCTACAGTCTCCAATCCTCTCGCTCTCACGGACTCACCTGAGCCCCCCCGGTGCCCCCCAGGCTCCCTGGACTTGCCAAGCCCCGACCTCAGGCCACGCGCGAGGCGGGAGGCAGGAGGCGGGAGGCTGCTGGGTCCCCCGCCCCCGCCCCCCCATCCCGGGCTGCGGCGGCCGCCACCGCTGCCTGTGCGTCCCGCCGCCTGCCGCAACCCCGCGCGCAGGGAAAGGGGGTCAGCACCGCGGGGGCGCGGGGAGCCCGCGGGGGAGGGGAGGGGGCGGAGGAGGCGAGGGGGAGCGAGCCGAGGGGCGCGGCGCGGAGGAGGGACCGGAGGGGAGGGGACAGGAGGCTGGAGCGGGGAGGGGACGCCAGGCGAGGGGGCGGGGAGTCGAGGCGGGGAGCTGCGCGGACCGAGGGGGAGGCGGCGGGGACGCCAGGCGGCTGCCGGCCAGGCTGAGTCAGGAGACGGCGGCGGGACCTGCCCGGGGTCGGCAGCGCGGGAGCCGCGGGGCCGGGCCGGGCACCTCGGCGCCGGGCAGCGACGCGGGAGCCCGGCGGCCCAGCCCGCCCCAGCCCGCCCCAGCCCGCCCCAGCCCGCCGCGGCTGGCCGGCCCCCCTGGGATGTCCGAGGGACCCCGGCGCCCGGGACGGTGACCGAGCGAGCCCGACGATGGGACGGCGCCCGCAGCTCCGGCTCGTCAAGGTAAGAGCGAGCCGGTCCTCGCTCGAGCGCGGGCGCCCCCATCCCGGCTGCGGGAGTGATGGGGTCACCGGCAGGGCTGGGCACGGGTCCCCGTCCCCGGACCTCTGGAGCCGGCGTGGCGGGGGCGGGGAGGACTCCGGAGAAAAAAAGGCATCATTGTGGCGAAGCTGCTGGGATGTTGACGGAGGAAGGGGTCCGCCCACCCGGGCCACTGGCTCCGTGCGGAGCATCGCTTTCGGCTGCGGGAGCGAAAACTTGGATCCACCGCCCCCTGTCCGCGGTGCAGACCCCGACCGCGGTGCTGGAGGATCTGGAGAGGGGCTGGCTCCCCAGCGGCCCCAGCACCCTCTCGGAGGCTCCCCCACTGCGCCCGCCCCCGCTCCATTCTGGGGAGCTCCTTCCTGCCCCTTCCCCTGCTCCGAGAGCTGCGAGTCGGGGAGATGAATGTCCCCCGTGTCTCCCAGCCTTCGGTCCACATCGCGTTCCCCGGGCAGGAGACGGAGCACCGGCGGCGGCCGCGGTTCCTGCGCTGCGGCCGGCGGGCTGGCGCCCCGCGCTCGCTGCCCGAGCCCTGCCCGAGCCCTGCCCGAGCCCTGACCTCGCGGGTCCCCGCGCCGCGCCCGCCTCTCCTGTGCCCGGGCCGGCGACGCGACCCCGGCGCCCCGAGTTCAGGAAAAGTCACCGGACCGCACACGCAGTGTTTGCCGGCCGAAGTTCGGGGGCGACCGGGAGTGCCCGCGGGCTGCGTCCGCCGGGGCAGGGGGCAGGGGGCAGGGCTGGGGGTGTCGTCGGTCCGGCCCGCGGGCGGCTGCAGCCGCCACTCCCAGCGCCGAGCGCGTCCCTAAGCGGTTGGGGTCGCCGGGTGCAGGCGCGGGAGCCGCACCGGAGGGAGAGGTCGGTGGGCCCGGCACCGCTGCCCGGCGCCCCGGACTGCAGGGTCGCTGCGGACGACCTGGGCTGCAAACACCGACCACACCAGCTTGACCCGGCTCAGGGCGTTCAAAAGCGATTACACTGAAAAGAATCGAATGGATTTGGGGGAGGGGTGCGGATTGACTGAATTTCATTTTTCCATCAGTTATTAAACCAACTGTACGATATACCAGCTCACAGTGGTTTGAGTGAAACCACCAAAATTTTAAAATGTAACAGCTGCCAGTTGGGCAGTGGAGACGTTACCAGTTACTGAGGCTGTCTCCAGCCTCTCTCCCTCCCTCCCCTCCCAAATATTTATCAGAGGTTTTTAAAAACAAAACGGCTGAGGGTTGGTCTGATTGAACCCGTATCCCCTCCCCCACCCGTTAACTGAGGACCAGGGGTGAACCCAGAGACTTATTTTCTGGGTAATCAGGGGACCGGGGAGGGAGGGAGGAAGAAAAACATCGAGGGAGATTGAATAGATGGCATTAAATGGGGAATATTTTCCGGAAGGCTAGTGTGTACCCAACCTTGCTCTGAATTCACTAATCAGACTGAATTGGATCTTTTAAATGGATTCAAAGAATTGAACTATAGGTTTGGGTTTTTTGTTTTGTTTTGTTTTGTTTTAAGATTACATGGTAATAGGTAAATGTTCTTTCTCCGTTCTTTCTTAGAATCCTGTGCCATTCTCTGCTTAGAATTGTCACGTTTTTCTAAAAGAAAAGAAAAAGACTTTTTTTTTTCCTGTTGTTATTTCGTGTGTGTTTCTCCTACTAGATGGTGAGGTGTGTGTCCTTTATGTCTGGCCTAATGAACTCAGTAGGTGTTCAGTAAATACCGAATGAGTAAGAGGCAGTGAATGAATGGGCAGCTAATGCTGGTTTCAATTAAATAATTACTTTTTTCTTCTATTTATTAGCATGTATGAGTTGCTGGGTGTTGTTCTACCTGCTTTGCAAATATTAAGTCACGTAGTCTTCATAACAGCCCTAGGATGTAGGGATTATTACTGAGGTACAGAGAAGCTAAGTAACTTATTCAAGGTCACACAGCCTAGTGAGTAGTGGGACCAGAATTCAAACCCAGGCACTGTTGTTCCAAGGGTTTGTTTTGTTAGCTTCAATCAGCGAATATTCTAAACCACTTAAATCTCACCCTAGACCTCTGCCAGATGAGAGCTCAGGTAGTTCTGTTAGTTTGAATCTAGAGGAGTTAATCCAACATCCAGCTTGGTCCCCAGCAGGTCACCCAGCGTTGGGAAAGGACTCACTCTGGGGCCCTTATTTTGAGGCTTGCACTGCCCTAGTTACAGGGGGCTGGGGGGAAAGTGGATGCAGAGGAAGAGACGGTGAGACTGTCTCCGCCTCCAGGAGAGAGGGAAATTGAGCACCTCTGGGTCAGCTACCCACCAGCTGCAGCTCCTCGTAGGGAGACCTGAGTGTGGCTCCCAATGGTGGGCTCCAGGTTGGGCTCCAGGTGTGAGGGTGGAGAAGGCAAAGCCTAGAGGGATAGAAAGGAGATTGAGTTCTGAAGGCAGCGCTGGTTTTATTATTGCTATTATTGTTCTTATCATAAGAGCTATCTAGCAGTGTCACACAAAGTCTAGAAATCAGAGGGAGCAATTATTACCTCCTTACCCTCCTAACACAGCTGTGCGATCATTTTTGAGATAATCCCTGTAGGCCCTTTCTCAAGTGCAGGTTTGGGCACTCTCGTTACCATTGGGCACATCGTCTTACTGTGTCACGGCCCACGTCTGTCCCATGTGATTCCTGAGCCTCCAGAGGGAGCTTGTCAACACCTGCATGTTGCCTGTGAGTGGATACACTTTGGATCCTATACTGGCGCGCATTTGGACTATTTCAAGTTCTTTTTTGACAGATAACATGGAGCCACTTTTTGAGGGGAGCATTGGCAGGAGGGCAAAAGAGTGAGCCCAGGGTGGGGCCGTGGGCTGCCACAGACCAGGTACAAAGTAGGAGAGCGGGGCTGAAAGCCAGCCGGGGCCCTTCGGATTCTATATAAGTCTCCAGGGGGAGGTCAGTCCAGTTTTCAAGGAGGGTACAGACCCATGGAAAAGCAGGACACTGACCCAGAGCCAGTGAGGATCAGCTCAAGTGGAAAATCCATTTCTCACCCTCTCTGACATTTGCTCCTCAGAAAGCATCATCAGCTAGCGGGGTTCAGCTGCACAGAAGAAGGAGTTTGGGGGGGTCCACGGTGCCCCCGGCAGCACTTCAGGCGCCCATGACACATGCCGTGCCCACAATGTGTGCCAAGGCCATGGGCCCCGGCCCCAGCCATGGTGTGGCCTGGAAGGAAGGTGTTAGGCACAGGGCCGATTATTTCAGCAGTTTTGGGGGTGGAAGGACCCCCAAAGGGATTTGGCAAACCTGACTTCGGTTTTAACTGTGCCTCCGATCAGCTGTGTGACTTAAGGCAGGTCACCTTCCCTGCCACAGTTTCTCTGTCAACAGGGGTATTGAATTAGATTACCTGGTACCTTTCACTTCTCTGGGCAAGATCTGTTTCCAAACACTGCTTAGAGCCATGACCTTACACAGGAAGAGTGAGGTGCAGTAGATTCACTTCCCAGCTCTGTTCCTCCCCAGCTGTGGGACCTTGGTACTTGGACTCAGTATTCTGTGTGAGCTTGAGCATCTCCAGCTATGAAATGGAGGCAATACCTACCCGCAAGGCTGAGGTAAGGATGAGAGGGTTCATATGCAGAAAGTACCTGAAATAGCACTTGGCACAGTTTGTTTTCAGAAAAAGTTGCAAGGTGACTGCTCTTCAGACGAAATGGGATAATGCAGGAAAGCAACTAGGAAGGGCCTTTGGATGCTCAATATATAGCATTTTGCATCTTTCACTTTTCACAGCACCGAACCTGATAATCCACTGCACGTAGTAGCCATTTCACAAATGTTTGTTGATTGGATGGATGGCATTATTGTTGCTCCTTCCAGTTTACTATTGTATGATCAGAGTGGATCTGTTGCTGGCTCCCACGAGATGCAGATGTCATGTCAAAACCACCGTAGCAGAAGAGCCACCTCAGGGCACCTGGGTGGCTCAGTCGGTTAGGCGTCGGACTCTTGATTTTAGCTCAGGCCCTGGTCTCAGGGTCTTGAGATCAAGCCCTGCGGACTCCGTGCTGGGCATAGGAGCCTTCTTCAGATTCTCTCTCTCTCCCTCTTCCTCTGTCCCTCCCTACACCCCCTCTTAAAAAAAAGGTGTGTGGGGGGGGAATCCCTGGATGGCTCAGCAGTTTGGTGCCTGCCTTTGGCCCAGAGTGCTATCCTGGAGTCCCGGGATGGAGTCCCCGCATCGGGCTCCCGGCATGGAGCCTGCTTCTCCCTCTTCCTGTGTTTCTGCCTCTCTCTCTCTCTCTCTCTCTCATGAATAAATAAATAAATAAATTTTAAAAAAAAAAAAAAAGGAAGAAGAAGAAAAGAAACAAAGAAAAGCCATGCCTGATGCAGAAAACTGGAACTGCCCCTTAAGCCCACTATTTAAAAATGGAAAGGAGAAAGGCAGGCAGGCAGAGAGCAAGCAACAAACAGCCAACGCAGCACCCCAGTGATTTAGAGGATCCATGGAGGGTAGAGCCTTGGCTCTATCGCCTTTGCTGTGTCTGGAGGACAGCTAGTTGGTAGCTGGGTGACCTGGGGTCTTTCATGTTTCCTTCTCGGTGCAGAGAGAGGTGGGGTGATCAATCCCAGCTCTGACTCTCTTCTAATCAACCATGGAATCAACGAAAGGATGAGTGAACCCATTTTGGAGCTAAGGCCAAGTCTCATTTTTAGCTGTAGTTTTACATTCAAAGAATGAATTTCTTAATTACAAATGACTCCTGTTTACTTAGATTCTCAGAGTCCCTTGGAACTAACATCACCGAGTCCTTTCTCAGCGCTTGTCTTCAGACTGGCTCTTGGCCAGCCAGCCCTCACTTCTGCCCAATGTGGCGGTCAGCATCTTCTTGCATGGGTGGGAACATCAGGTGAAGCAGATGTGGGCTCCAGGCAAGTTAGGTTATCACTCTGAACCTCAGTTTCTTCATCTGCAAAAAGGGAGAAAATAGTACCCACTTTATGAGATTAATCCTAATGATTTCACGAGATGTCAGGTGTGAAATTAAGCACAATTGCACAATGTCTGGCTTAATAAATAATTAGCTCGAGTAGTCACGTAATAAATCTTACCAAATTTTATCAATCCAAAGAAGACCATCAAAGGAGAGATGAGGGAATGGGAGGTGGAGAAGGGAGTGCTTGGCAATGGAGAATCTCCTCCTGTCCCAGAGTCCTTCTCACAGTCCCTGAGGAGAAGGGATGGAGTCACCGGCTGTCAGCTGAACACAAAGGTCAAAGGACAAAGGGGCCTGTGATTATCCCTCTGAACATCTGACACGTAAAAACATTTGATAATAAAAGTAGAGACGTGTAGGGAGGGTACTACAAAATGATTAACTCACTGATGCAATTATTTCTAAAGCAACTAGCTGGAGTCTATTAAGCATCAGATTATTAACCATTCCTTTCCAGACTCAATGGTATCTGCTTCAGCAAATGAAGAAGGTGAGGCAGTGTAGTGGGGGAAGCCTTGGGGAGCACAGACATAAACTTCCTTTTCTGTGAAATGGCCACGTTGAGATGCATTTCTGGGAGATGGGTCCTGTGTACACAGAACTGCCAACTCAGATGCTCTCGCCAGACGTGTTCTTTGGCCAACCGTCCACGCAGCAGCCATGAAACTGTTTCAGGGACAGATGAAGATATTTGTGAGTACCCTGCCTGCCCTATAAACACAGGCAGTTTCATGATCCCACTCTGGCCCCCCTGGGCCCTCAGGGAGCAGCCCCAGTGAGGTGCTTTGAGGAGGGGTTCTTAGGGTCAATCTGTTTCCAACCTCTAGCCAACCTGACTGGGAGCCAGGGCACCTAGGTCAGAGTCCAGGACAGAAACTGGCCAGACTGGTCCAGCTGCTTTCCTAGCCTTGTTCTAGGCTGTCAGACTACAATTTGGAGTTTTAAGAGGTAGTGGGGCTATCCTGAGGCACAGTGGGAGACTTAGTTGAGCCTTTAGGACCTGGGAGGCAGGGCCTCTGGGACAATGTACTGCTCAGCGTGCCTGGCAGGTACCTGGAGCCCAAGAGCCTGGGTGATGGGCCAGGGCAAGAGACGGCTGCAACATTTCATTTACGGCAGGGACCTTCTCTCCTTTGATCCGTGTTTCCCCAGCCTCCCTCCAGTAGAGTGTGGGAAGGGTCTGGTCATTTCCAGAGGTGCCAGCCCTGACAGCATGGGGACCAGACAGAGCAGGGGGGGGAGAGGGATGCAGGGCTGAACTCTGCAGGCTGGGGGAGGAGACTGGGTCCAGGAGGGGTGTGGCTACCCTGGGGGAGGGTGGAGGGAAAGCCCTGAGTTGCCTAAGACACCATTCTCAGTGGTCCAGGCCCCCTCTCCTGGTCCCCCTCCCCCATCGCACTAACAGAAGCAAAGGCCCTGCAGGCCATGGGGCTGTTCAGGGTGAACAGTTTTATTATATAAGATGGGGGCCTGCAGAAGACAGCGAGAGGCAGACAGAGACAGAACCTAAAGGTGACGCAGAAGTGGGTACCACTGGCTAAAGTCGGCATGAGAGAGAGAGATCAGGACAGAAAGGCCTAGAGGATGAGAAGAAGGAAGGGAAGAAGGGAGAAAGAAAAGAAAAGAGAGAAAGAGGTGGAAGCAAGAAAAAAGAACTGCGGGTCATTTTGGGTCATTCTTGCTTTGTGCTTTTGTACTCCCTACCAGCCCAGGGAATGTGTGCCCCTGCTTCTGAGGCCAGAGATAGCATTTTCCCTCTTCATTTCTTTCTTTCTTTCTTTCTTTCTTTCTTTCTTTCTTTCTTTCTTTCTTTCTTTCTTTCTTTCTTTCTTTCAGATTTTATTTATTTATTTATTTGAGAGAGAGATTGGGAGAGAGCGCGGAGAGCACACCAGCACAAGCGGGGGAGAAGGAGAAGCAGGCTCCCTGGTGAGCTGGGAGCCTGACATGAGGCTCCATCCCAGAACCCTGGGATGGTGACCTGAGCCAAAGGCAGACGCTTAACCGACTGTGCCACCCAGGTGCCCCATCCCTCTTCATTTCTTATAAGAATCATCACCCTCTGTCCCCAGCCTTCTGCTTGGTGCCTTGGTCAGCTGACTGGAGAACCCAGGAGAGCAGAGATGCTCTGAGGCTCACTGCGGAGGCCGCTGATGCTTGTGCGTAGAAAGGAGCTCTCCCCTTACCCTCACCAGCCTCCCGCTGCCCCCAGGGCTGAGGTCCCCTCCCTAAGTTCAGAAGGAACCGAACCTGCTGCCTTTGTGGTTCTAACCTGCCCCCCAGTGTGTGGTCTGTATGTCGGTCTGTCTCTTTCATGCACACACCCCAGAATTCCAGGGAGTGAGCCACTGTTGCAGCATTTGCAATAGCATGCCCCCACCTGCTACCCCCTCAGATGGTCACTGCCCCATCCTGTCTTCTCCAAGTACAGTTAAGCCAGCAAGGCTGGTGTGTGGCAGCCACCAGCTTGAGGCCAGGGCTAGAGGAGACTCCCAGAGGGGCAGCTGGGCACCCGGGGGCTGGGCTGCGGGCTCACAACAGGTGGACAGTCTCCATGGTCACTCCCTGGGCCACACATGCCTGGCTCGGAGGCTGAGAGGCTGGCCCTCGGAGGGAGGCCTGTGTCCTTGGACTTGGTCTGAGCCCCTGCCCTTCCCCCCTCCTCCTGCCTTTCTCTTCACCCAGTTTCTCTTGGCCAGATGTGCTGTGTACTGAGCTGCCTCTGTGCCTGGCCCCACAGACACGGCCCTACTAAGTCCTCCTGCCCCATTCTAGAGGTGAAAGAATCAGACACTCCGGGCATCCATCCATCCTCTGGCCCTCCACCCAGTCACACTGTCCTCCTTTCTACCCACTCCTCACCCCCAGAAGACTCATTTCTAATGGCTACCCTGCCTTTGGCCATGCTGTTGCTCCTTGTGGGGCTGCCCTCCAGTCTCTGCACCAGTCCTGTCTGCTATGTCCCCCAAAGTCTTCCTGAACTATCCCTACCACCTCTTCCAGGAAGCCCTCCAATCCAAGTGTGTCCCTCACTGGTTGTTTCTGTGCTTGCTGTGTCTCCTCCCCCTGGTGTGAGCCTCTAGCTCATGGTGGGCTCTCAAACAACAGGAGACCCTGTGGTTCTTTGGTGTGACCCCTGCCCCCCACAGAAGGCTCAAAACGATTGCTAACCAGACCCCAGACAGACCCCTAGTCACTCATATCCCCTGAGCCCTTGTTCCTCCCATAGATTCTGAGCTCTGCTAGCTCCAGGAGGAGTCCCTTAAAAACAAAATCAAAGGTCCCCGGCACCTAGGCCAGTGCCCCACGCCGGCACAGCACACCACAGATGCGGAACTTGGGGGAGGGCACCTCCTGGTTCCTGCTCCCTGCTGCACGTTTGTCTGTGCGCGTGGAGGTGCTATGGCGACAGGAGACACAGAAATGACAAGCTAGACAGATAGTTCCTCTGCCTCTGCGTGTGGATTTATGACTCAATGGCGCATCGAGTGCCACGCTGTCGGCGCCACTTAGGAACATCGAGCAATTCCAGTCCTGCCCTGTGTTCCACCCCCATCCCCTCAGCACTGGGGACGTTTGTCTACGTGTGAAAGCCAGGGCAGCATTTGGCTTCTTGAGGGGTTCTGGGCAGGGTTGGTGGGAAACGTTGCTGGAGGGAGATTTGGAGCTGGGCTGAGGACAAAGGGGCAAGAACCCTTTCAGAACCTGGGGTCTTCAGACAGCAGGGCGCTGGTCCCCAAGCAGGGGCCGAGGAGGAGGCATGGTGGTGCCTGGGGTTCCCTCTGCAGCGCTGGCCCGGTTCTGCTGGTAACAAGGCAGGAATAACCAGGCAAGACAGAAGGGGGCAGAGGACACCAGAGGATGGGAGTGGGCCTGGGGATCCTGTCTTTCAGTTCACATCCCAACCCCCCAGGTCCTTATGTTAAGGGTTGGGGCAACCTCTGGTGTGTGTCTCTCTCTCTCTCTCTCTCTCTCCAGTTTGCTGGGTCCCCATAGCCCTGCCATTAATGCTGCTGCCAGGTTGTGACATGCAGGGCGCAGGTGCCATGGCAGGGCACATGTGCGCCCCTGAGAAGCCGAGCACCCCCGAGGAAGGAGCACTGTCGCTAAAGCCAAGGGGGCAGGGGGCCTGTGGCTGGAGTGAGCTCTGCTACGTCCTGCCTGGGTAACCCTGGGCAAGTCACACAGCCTCCCCGGCTTGGTCCTCCTCTGGACCATGAAGGAAAATAAAGGAGGAAATGCTATGTAGTGAGGGGCCCGCCCCCAGTAAAATGCACTGAGTGAGACCTGCTGCTTTTATGGGGGCGGGCGAGGGGGGGTGCCCCTCTAGCCTCTTTCCTCCCTGGACACTGGCCCCAACCAGGGCGCCTCCTCCATGGGGCCTCCATGATAAGCCAGTTTGCTTTCCTCCAGCTAAGGTAGGGCTTCTCAAACGGGAAGGACCCCATGGATTTTTCTAATCTATGGCAGGCTGGCACCTGGCCCCATTGCATGTGATGACTGTGCAGCCTGTACCACACGCCTGCCCTGGAGAGGTGGACAGCATCTGAATTGGTCTAACCCTGTTCAATGAGATGCATCTATTGACAACATGTGAGGATGTCTGAGCGAGGACAAGTCACATCAATGTTTCCAAATGCTTACTCCGAGTGACACACGCTTTTCAGCCCAGCACCCAACCCAACTTCCCTTTGCGAACCGCCTAAAACCCTCCTTTGGGGCCGGAATTTATGACCTGGAATCCCTGGTTCACTTTTCTGGGGAGCTGGGCTGCCGGCCATGCTCTGCACCTGTGCGCCTCCTGCCGTCAGGACTCCGGGGACAGAGCGGCTGTCTTCTGGCCGTGGGGGTGGGATGGGAGGGGTGGGGGGCTGGGGGACTGAAGCAGGAGCAGCTCATGTCCAGGAGGATGGAAACATTTGGTTTCCTCGGAGCCCTTGCCCCTGGCAATTCTGTGTGGGCCCCTTCCCCTCCTGCTTCTCACTCACCAACCTGCACTTTGTCACTGATTTCTGGGGAAGACTCCTGACCTTCGTGGTCGCTGAGCTGTGGCGAGACAAGGGAAGCTCTTCCTCTGTGGTGGGCTCACCCCAAAGCTCACAGAAGTCAGCCCCACGTTGGTTGTACCCCTTGGCCCTGGGCTTGCCCAGGATAAGGGAACCTGACTTCTGCATTGCTCCAGGGCCCAACTCTGCCTCCCGCCTCCACTGGTGGTGGCCCAAGGCCCATGCGGCCCTGGAGCCTCGTCTGGGTGAGCCTTGTTCCCTGGTTTTAGGGAAGAGATTGCCACTCGCCCTTTCCTGTGCTGCTAGTTTTCAAGCATTGGCTGCACACCCCCCACTGGGCATCACCAGGACCACAGTAAGGGGAACAACCTCCCATCTGCCCAGCTGGCCAGGTGCCATCATTCCCACGGGTCCCCTGCTTTCAGCCCGAGGCCAGGAGGTGAGTGAGTGACTGGTCCAAGGTCCCACGGGGCATTTGCTGGATAGAGGGAGATCAGGGCCTCTTTTTGTCCTGCAGACCTGTCTCCTTTGTTCCCCCATTCTTTCCAGGGTCCCCCTTTCTTCCCCACCTGCTATTCCCCCTTCCAGCTTCCATCATGGGCCGGCAGGTGCATGTCTTCAGATCTGAGAGGAAGCTACAAAACCCTCCAGCACAGGCGTTCCCAGTGTCCGCATGACTGACATTTGGGGCCAGGTCATTTTTCGCTGTGGGGGCTGTCCTGTGCATTTGAGGATGTAGAGCAGCAGCCCTGGCCTCTAGCCACTAAACGCCAGTGGCACTCCTCCGGTTGTGGTGACCAAGAATGTCTCCAGACATGTTTCATGGGAGACAAGATTGCCCCCTGTCGAGAACCACTGAGCTAGTTCAGCTACCCCCTCAGTTCTGGTGGCCCTGCAGAATCACCTGGAAGGCATTAAAACCTAGACTTCTGAGTTTCCCTCAGGCCTGCTGCACCTGAATCTCAAGGATGAAGCCTGAGAAATAGAAATTTCTATCTCCCAGATGCCAAGGACTGTCTGGAAACTTCTGACTTCATCTAATTCACTTATTTTGCAGACAAAGAAACAGGGCCATTGTCTATCTTACGGACGATAGTATGGTTGTTCCTAATCTCTGCCCTAAATTACCCTGCTCAGTGTGGTTTGGTGGTCCAGAAGCCCCTTTAAACCAATACCTCCTGGTCTGGAAGGCAGTTGCTTCTCCAGAAAAAAAAACAGCCTCAAAACCTTTAGCAGTTTTCTAATAGAACCTGATTTCCACACGTCAGATGATTTCACTCTGCCTTCCTGGTCCTCTTCACATCCCCTTTAAAATGTAGCTTCTTAAAGGACATCCCTTTTATGCTGACACTGAAATCCTCCTCAATTCACACTTGTCAGGGAGCGGCTAATCCGAGGGCCCAGCTGATAGTGACACCTGCATAGCTGGTGTCTTCGCACCATGTCCCCACCACCTCGGCTCTATCTCCCAGAGTAGCAGATGCCTCTCCCACGCCCTCAGGAATGGTTTCCCAGTGTCTGGGAGCCACTCACAGCTCCCAGGAGCAAGGGGCTGGATCAGAGTCCTGGCCTGGTTCCACTTGTCTCCAAGAACCAAACTCAATCCTTCCTGAATTCCCTAAGAGTATCCGACCCGTGTCTACCTGCCCTCCCCGACCACCAATTCCCACTGCCAGCTCTTGGGGAGCCAGGCTGTAGCCCAGAGCTAGAGATCAGAAGCAAAGGAAACCTGTACCTCCTCTTCTGGGGGATCCATGCTGAGGGATGGGGAGCAGGAAGGGAGGCAGGACAAGCAGGGCGGGCAGGGAAACAGGCTGTCCCACCCTGGGCCACCATCCCAGCCCTGGAACACAGCTTCCATCCCAGGCTCTCCAGTTATGGAGCAGTAAGTGACCCTGAACAGGTTACCTACCATCTGTGTATGCCTCAGTTTGTTATCTGTGCAATGGGAAGAGAGTAAAATCTCCAACTTCTTTGGGTTGAGCAGGAATTGATGTGAAAAATCAGAGTCTGGCACTGTGCAAGCCTTCAACAAAAGCTGGAATTTAGAGGAAGGAAGGAAAGGAGGGAGGGAGGAGGGAAGGAGGAGGGAGGAAGAGCTGGAGAGGCTAAGAGCAGTGGAGAGAGGAAGGTGGGTGGGAGGGAGGCAGGGAGGCTGGAAGGCACGAGCTAGGGGAAGATACTAATGAGTGAATCTGAGGGGGAGCCCTACAAAGAGGGGGAGAGAAAGAATGCGTGAGAAGCAGAAAAGGCAAGCAGACCAGGCTGGAAGGTCAGCAGAACTTGGGGCACGGTGCCCAGCAAATCCCGAGGGAGAGGCACATCCCACTTTCACAGGTGGCTGCTGGGCCCTGGGGTGGAGTGGTGCTGGATAGTAGGTGCACATGCCCCGGGTGGGCAGGGGATCCGTCCAGGAGTGCTTCTGGAGAGAAAGGCCCAGTCAGGAAGGAAGCCACTTGCACAAAATCGAATGAGAGTTCTCATTGCCATCTGTCAACTGCTTACTCTGTGTTCTGCCCCATGCTGTTTTTAGTTTTATTATTTTTTTTTACTCTAACCTTAGTTTATTTAAATTCAATTAATTCACATATAATGTATTATTGGTTTCAGAGGTAAAGAACAGCCAGTGCTCATGATATCACGTGCCCATGCTGTTTTAAATGTACCATATTGTTGATTCTCTTCAAGAGTTTTGTAGTGTAACTTTCCTCCCTATTAGCCCCATTTACAGATGGGGAGACTGAGGCTCAGAGAAGTTAAGTCACCCAAGGTCACACAAGTAGGAAGGGGCTGATCAAAGATCCCCGTGTGGATTTCTCTGGCCCTAGAGGTCTGATTTCTACTCTCCTGTACATTCTGCAGAGCGTTTTCAGACCTGGAAAGGCATGTACGGAACACACTGCCCTCTTCATTTTAAAGATGAGGAACCTGAGGCAGGAAAAGGGGCAAGGGAGTGACTTGTCCACAGAGTGAGTTTGCCAGAGTCAGGATAAGATCTCAGCACTACATTTCCCACCGCCAGATGCTTTTTCCCTTCAGCACACCCCTCTAAGGAACTAGGAACCCCTCCAAGAGAGAGCAGAGAGCCTGGCGGCTGGAAGAAAAGAGATGCAGGAAAATGAGGAATAGGTGTCCTGGTGGGAATGACAAAGGGACTCTATGGTCAAAGGAGGCAGAGTAGAAATCCACCTGTTCTTTCTTTCATTCAGCCCATCATTTATTCATTCGGGTATAGTGAAGCCTACTCTGCGCGAGGCCCCACTGAGGGTCCAAAGGCAGCCGAACACAAACCCTGCCCTCAGGGAGCTTAGAATTCAATGGAAGGTGTATCCAGGGTCCTGGGAGCAGTCTGTGTAAATCCAGAGCTGGGGTCTTGCAGGGGTGGGTGAAGCAGGCCCCCACTGCTTTCGGCAGTGCCAAGGGGACTCATTAGGGGAGCAGAGGAGTGACATAGCAGGGAGAAGGGGAAGGGAGCCCCAGGGAGAAGGGGTGGAAGGGAGGAACCCCCCGGGTGAGCCCCCCTCCCGGATCTGTAGGCAGAAGATTTTCCTTTCCATTTTTTCCTCTCTGCACACCAGCAATTTAAGTTAATTAAATGTAACAATAAATTATTTCTCATCTGCCGAGAATAATCTTTCACTTCACACCCACTTTGGGGGAAAGCACAGGCTCTTTGCCTTGAGGTGGGGACAGGCTGTGGCTGTCCTAGAAAGAGGCTGTCAGGGGAGGACCTTGTCTGGGCAGGATGGGGAAGTGAGGCCACACAGGGGGCAAAGGCCTTGGGCAATCAAGAGGGCAGAGAAAATGTGCACAGCATTGCTGTCCTTTGTTCCAAGTCTACTTTCACCCTGGCTAGTCTTCAGGGCGCCTCCACATGGATCAGAAAACTCACCCTGGAGGGTCTCAGTTCTGCTGGGGTGCAGCCTGCCATCCTAGCCCCCAGTGACCCCCTGCTTGGCATCCCCGTGCCCCATGACTGCACTTGGGCCCTGCTTCTCCCCCGCACCATCATTCTGTATCTATAGATGTATGTGCTGTAGGCACAGACAGATTTCTGAAGAGTTGACCGGATATATGTTTATTTCTACAAACCAGATCCTAGGATTTTTTTTTTTTACAGATTTATTTATTTATTTGAGAGAGAGAGAGCATGTGTGAGTGGGGGGAGGGGGAGAGGGAGAGAATTGCAAGCTGACTCCCTGCTGAGTACAGAGCCTAACTCAAGGCTCAATCTTATGACCCTAAGAGCATGATCTGAGCCAAAATCATGACTTGGGAGCTCAACCAACTGAGCTATCCAGGCACCCCCAGATCTTAATTTTTAAATGCAACAGGGGAATCAGCTTTTAAAGAAATCCTGATTTATGACCTGTCCTCTTTTTCACATTTAGATTTTCTTCTCTTGGCTTTGCTCAAAACAGGCTATGCCTTGCAAACCGTATATCTGATAAGGGGTTAATATCTAAAATATATAAGAAATGTATACAACCCAATAGCAAAAAAAACAAATAACCCAATTAAAAATTGACAAAGAACCTGAATAGGCATTTTTTCCAAAGAAGATATTCAAATGGCCAACAGGTACATCAAAAAGAAACTCACTCATCATTAGGGAATTGCAAATCAAAATCACAATGAAATATCACCTGTTAGAATGACTAGTATCAAAAAGACAAGAAAGGGGCGCCTGGGTGGCTCAGTTAGTTAAGCATTCAACTCTTTTTTTTTTTTTTTATTTTTTATTGGTGTTCAATTTACTAACATACAGAATAACCCCCAGTGCCCGTCACCCATTCACTCCCACCTCCCGCCCTCCCCTTCCACCACCCCTAGTTCGTTTCCCAGAGTTAGCAGTCTTTACGTTCTGTCTCCCTTTCTGATATTTCCCACACATTTCTTCTCCCTTCCCTTATATTCCCTTTCACTATTATTTATATTCCCCAAATGAATGAGAACATACAATGTTTGTCCTTCTCTGACTGACTTACTTCACTCAGCATAATACCCTCCAGTTCCATCCACGTTGAAGCAAATGGTGGGTATTTGTCATAATAGCTGAGTAATATTCCATTGTATACATAAACCACATCTTCTTTATCCATTCATCTTTCGATGGACACCGAGGCTCCTTCCACAGTTTGGCTATTATGCACATTGCTGCTATAAACATCGGGGTGCAGGTGTCCCGGCGTTTAACTGCATCTGTATCTTTGGGGTAAATCCCCAACAGTGCAATTGCTGGGTCGTAGGGCAGATCTATTTTTAACTCTTTGAGGAACCTCCACACAGTTTTCCAGAGTGGCTGCACCAGTTCACATTCCCACCAACAGTGTAAGAGGGTTCCCTTTTCTCCGCATCCCCTCCAACATTTGTTGTTTCCTGCCTTGTTAATTTGCCCCATTCTCACCGGTGTGAGGTGGTATCTCATTGTGGTTTTGATTTGTATTTCCCTGATGGCAAGTGATGCAGAGCATTTTCTCATATGCATGTTGGCCATGTTTATGTCTTCCTCTGTGAGATTCTCTTCATGTCTTTTGCCCATTTCATGATTGGATTGTTTGTTTCTTTGGTGTTGAGTTTAATAAGTTCTTTATAGATCTTGGAAACTAGCCCTTTATCTGATACGTCATTTGCAAATATCTTCTCCCATTCTGTAGGTTGTCTTTGAGTTTTGTTGACTGTATCCTTTGCTGTGCAAAAGCTTCTTATCTTGATGAAGTCCCAATAGTTCATTTTTCCTTTTGTTTCTTTTGCCTTCGTGGATGTATCTTGCAAGAAGTTACTGTGGCCGAGTTCAAAAAGGGTGTTGCCTGTGTTCTCCTCTAGGATTTTGATGGAATCTTGTCTCACATTTAGATCTTTCATCCATTTTGAGTTTATCTTTGTGTATGGTGCAAGAGAGTGGTCTAGTTTCATTCTTCTGCATGTGGATGTTAATATTGTGAAAATGTCAATGTTACCCAGGGCAATATACACGTTTAATGCAATCCCTATCAAAATACCATGGACTTTCTTCAGAGAGTTAGAACAAATTATTTTAAGATTTGTGTGGAATCAGAAAAGACCCCGAATAGCCAGGGGAATTTTAAAAAAGAAAACCATATCTGGGGGCATCACAATGCCAGATTTCAGGTTGTACTACAAAGCTGTGGTCATCAAGACAGTGTGGTACTGGCACAAAAACAGACACATAGATCAGTGGAACAGAATAGAGAACCCAGAAGTGGACCCTGAACTTTATGGTGAACTAATATTCGATAAAGGAGGAAAGACTATCCATTGGAAGAAAGACAGTCTCTTCAATAAATGGTGCTGGGAAAATTGGACATCCACAAGCATTCAACTCTTGATCTCAGCTCAGGTCTTGATCTCAGGGCTGTAAATTCAAGCCTTGCATTGGGCTACACGCTGGGCATGGAGCCTACTTAAAAACAACAACAATAAAACTCCAAAAGACAAGAAATAGCAAGTGACAGGCTGTGAAGAGAAGGGAATCCCTGTGCACTGTTGATGGGAATGTACTTTGGTGCTGCAAGCATGGAAAACAGTATGGAGGTTCCTCAGATAATTAAACATAGAACTTTTGTATGAGACAGCAATTCTACTTTCTGGGTATGTGTCTAAAGGGAATGAGATCACTATCTCGAAGAGATATGTGCACCCCAGTTTCATGGCAGCATCATATACAAGACATAGAAACAGCCCAAGTGTCCATTGAACAAAGGAATAAAGAAAGGCATTATTATAGATGATAGATGGTAGATAGATACTGCAGGAACCCTGCTCTAGTTCAACTCTCTCGATAATCAAAAAAGACTCTGAGGCCCAGAGTGACCGAGTTGTGATTGTGACCCCATGGACATGTGCGGAGAACTTTAAATTTCAGATGTCATCTCTCTCTGTGTTTTCCCTAAGTGGCCCGCATCCCTGCGATGCAGATAAGCTCATCACTCAGAGGGCCCAGGTGACTCACCCAAAGTCACAAAAGCAATGGCAGGACTGGGCTCAGAACTCAGCAGAAGCAGGAGGGATCTCGCTGAGGGCTCACGCTGGAATGTGGCTGTGGCTCTATCCCTGGCCCCATGAGAGGTCTTCCTGGGGCTTTGGGGGGTTCTCCCAAACCCAGCGTCAGAGGTAGTCATGCCAGGGGAGGGAAGGCAGGCCTTTCTCCTTGCTCATCATGAATTTTCAGGGGATCGGGGCAGCCGCTGATGCCTCCAAGCCACCCCTCTTCTCCCTCCAGTGGCCCTTCAAGACCCTCCCTAAAAGGTTAATTACCCAATCATCCCATCAAAGGAAATTGCACTTTTGTGCCTTAAGGAGCGGTCTGAGCTTCAGCAGCATAGTTATTTATGACCTCTAATAAGCATTTTCTGGGTGTGATTAACCTTTATGCCAGAGTCACACTGGGAATGGGGATGGCAGCTTCAATTCCAGCCACCGCGCTGGCCTGGGGGGGTGGGGATGGGCAGCAGCTGTCAGATCCTGACCCCCCCACCTCCCTCTCTGATGGCCCCTGCACCCTTCCCTCTCTCTGCTCATCCCTTCTTTCCATGCCCTGCCCTGATCAGGGCCATCCCCTTCCTCCAGCCTCCATCCACTTGGAAGTCAGATGCCCGGTTGCCTGCCCCCTGGCTCCTCGTCCCCACCCAGATGCTGAAAACAGCTTTGTGACCTTGGGCACCTCAACTACACCCCCTGTAAAATAGGAAAGGTGAGACCTGCCTCATCGGCTTTCCACAGAGCAGTGTCTGTCCCTGCCAGGGACCCACTGGGCCCTCAGACAGTCATTTTCTGTGATGCTGGAATCGAGCAGCAGCACACTCTCGGCCTCTTCAGAGTTAATGTTCAAGGTTTGGCTCTTGGCTGAGTAGAGGGATTTGTCACTGAGGTACAGGGTTTTCTTTTGGGCCTTGCGGCCGCTGGGCTAGCAACACGAATGAGGCATCACCTAGTGAGTGAGACTGGCGCTTGGCCAGCTTCAGATTCCTAGGGCCATTTTGGTTTTGTCTACCATGTGTTGGGAAATGGTAAACCTCACAACGTCCTGAAAGCTTGGTTTGCCAGAAATGGCTCTGAAAGGGGAACCCTCAGCCAGAGTTAATGACCGAGGGGAGAAGCCAGCCAAGCGGCCCAAGGAAGTGGTGGTTCCTCCAGGCCTAAACCACTTTAGGTTTGCTGTGAGAGAGGATGACATGTCGGATGTGGTGGAGGCCTGGGCCTCTGATGTGACCCCATCCACCCATCCATCCATCAGGCCTCCCTGAGCCTTGGGGGATGCCCTCCCAGGAGAATGGCTGTCATTACACACGACACACTGCATTTCATCACAGGCTTTCACACCTTCTCGTGGGTTTATGGACCCCTGATTAAAAACTCTCAGCCTTAGGGATCCCTGGGTGGCGCAGCGGTTTGGCGCCTGCCTTTGGCTCAGGGCGCAATCCTGGAGACCTGGGATCGAATCCCACGTCGGGCTCCCGGTGCATGGAGCCTGCTTCTCCCTCTGCCTGTGTCTCTGCCTCTCTCTCTCTCTCTCTCTCTGTGACTATCGTAAATAAATAAATTTTTTAAAAAAATGTTAAAAAAAAAAAACTCTCAGCCTTAGAAGGAAGCAAACAATATTCTGGAAAGTCTGGAGGCCTGTTCCCACAATGCAGTAGTCACCTGTTGATGGGGCTAGAAATCCGGTGAACGTGGAAGAAGAGATCATCGTGCAGTGGGGGGAAATATATAGGAAAGTCTCGCTTTTCCTGGAAGTGTGATTCAGAATAAGCCAGCAGCCTTTACAAATCCTTCTGCAGAGCAAGAGGTGGCACAGGCACTGGTTCAATACAGAGCCGACCTTTCCTGAGAGGAGAGGTTGGTTCAGGAATTTTAAGAAGCATTCTTCTTTGCACAATGCACACCCTGTTGGTAGGCAGTGACTTTGTGAACCGTCACATCCAAGATGCAAGGGTCAGGGTTCCAGGCAGCCAGCCGAGGACAGGCTTGCTCTTTGCCCTTTGCATGGCTCTTGGTCTGGTTTTATGATGAATCTAGAGTTGCTCTGCTCCTCTGCACATCCTAGGACATTAAGGTGGGAAGCTAAGATCTTCTGGCCTGTGTATTTGTCATGAGTCAGAACTGAGGGGAGTTAGTGCTTTGTACTGGGGTGATTTCATGCTCTGTTTGTGAGCATTGTGAGCATCGGGGTCCAGTGCCACGTGCAGGGGGGGCATGAGTACATTGACGAAGTGACTGAGTTGCTTTGCTTTGGAGTGCTGGGGAAGGTGCTGCCAAGGGGAGGGCTCTGGAACTGGCTTTTGAGGACTATAGCGCTTTCCAGGTGAGCTGGTAGGCCAGGAGGGGGGTTTGGGGGGCGCAGAGAAACACAAGGACAAAGGTGTGTGGACACCAGCAGGGTCCAGCAGCTGGGCATTGATAAGCAATTCAATGTGAATAGAACAAGGTGTGCTTTCAAGGGGGATTTGAAAGATCAGGCACAAAGCACGGTTTCAGGATTAGAAGGATAATGGTGGAATGTCAGGCAGCGGGGCTAATAGTGTCAAAGATGGTGTTTCCAGTTTCTCTAATTGGCCTGGCTCTGGGAGCCCCTCTCCCATTCTCTGCATGTCTGTGTGTCGGGAGATGGCAGAGGCAGCGGTGGGGTGACAGGCTGGAGGCAGGGATTCCTAGCCCCCTTCTAGAAGGGGTCTGCTCTGGCCATCCCAGCAGAGTGGGTCCCTCCCTGGGCACAGCACAGAGCTCTGTGCCGAGCTGAGCAGTGCAGGTTTGTTGGCGAGGACACTACTATTTGCTTATCTAGCAAGAGCTGCTGGCTGGTCTAGGGGCTTCCTCCTCTCTCTCCTGCGTGTTCATTTGGAAAATGAGAGTAAAGAAGAGTAAAGATGGTTCTCCATCTCTCTGGGGACTGTGAAGTTTAATTAGTGATTAATAAAGTGTTGGAAGTTCCTTGGGGCCAGAGGGATGAATGGGTTTGTTCTAATCACTTCCAAGTCCTAGGAACGAGTAAGCTGAGTGTCCCGAGTACTGGGCAAAGAGTGGGGGTACAGGGCTGGGGATGTCCTTCTTAGACTGGAGTTTGGCCCAGTAAGAGCAGAAAGAACTTCTAGGATGTGACAGGAGTGTGCCAGCAAGGGAATAGATTAAACAGAGCCCACTAAGGACTCAGGCACACACTGAGGGGACATGTGGGTGAATCATTAGGGTTGGAGGGGTGCTTCCTGTTGGAGGTTGGGGGCAGGACAGACTCTAGCCAGAGTGGGGAGCATTTGATTCCACCTTGGAGTGGAAGATGGGAGAGAGGGGAGTAGAGCCTGCCTCTATCATGAGACAGGAGTGGAAGGGGCAGCTACTGGGAAAGGTGGGTGGCACTATTGAGAGGGGGCAAGGTAGGAGAGGATATTCTTGGCAGGTGCGCAAGGAAAGCTCACCTCTGAGAAAAGGCAGGTCAGGTTGCTTCTAAGGACTGGGGGAAGGTCCCTGAGGTCCAGAAAGGGTGAGTGGGGAGGAGTCCAAGTGAAGTGGGACATACAGACATCGGGAGGGGCGGGATGGGGGTGTCCAGCTTAGGGAGAGCAAGGCAGGGCAGGGACTAGTGTGAGGTGAGTGAGGCATTCTTCACAAGCGCAAATTTTAAGGGTGTCCCGAATCTCATAATGAAGATAAACAGTATTTTAGTGTTATTACTGATTTTTCCTTTTACCCCGAGCTCCAATATGCCCAGCACTATTATAGAACCTTTTTAAAAAAGTTTTTGATATTTTGTTCATATCAAGGATTTTTTTGCACTAATTTAGAGTTTCAAAAAATACTACATTAAAATATTATATGTCTTTTGGCAGCCCTTTAAATTGTGGACCCAAGATGAGCACCTTGCTTTCCTCACCCTAGTCCCAGAGAGCTGTGCATGAAAGCTATGTGCTGCTAGAGCTGGCCACCACCCTGGCTCTAGTCTAGATAGAGACCTGCTCTCCATAGGACAAGCCCCTACTTCTCTCCCCATCCTAGTTCCTGACTGGGAAGTGGCTAAGACAGCTTCTAGATCTGCCTGTCTGTTTCTGAAGTTCTGGAGTGATTTTTGAAGATTGTATGGAAATGGGCTGGGGCTGAGATACCTTTGCCAGGGGTGCCCAGGAGAGGGTCCCAGGGAGGAGACCCCAGGAAGAAAGAGCAGGGAGCAGGGGTGGTGATGCTGGAGAGCAACTTCCTGTGAGGTTCAGTGTCTCCGGAGCCTGTTCAGGCAGACAGAGCTTCGCTGGTCATCAGCACCCACATCCCAACAAATGGAAGTAGGGGCTGGTTACGATGCCCTCTCCATACCCCAGCCCACCATGTGTTTCTTGTCCCCTTGAAAACCAGATTCCAGGGGAAACACACGTGCCTTGCCTCCAACCTCTGACTAAATAAAAGTCACCAAGTTCAAATCAATCATGACCTATCGAGTGCCGGCGGTAGACCTGAAACACAAAGCAATTCGTTGACGTAGTCAGCAAATTTGAGCACGGTGAACAAAACAAAATCCCTGTCCTTGTGGAGATGCTGTGCGACTCACAAAGGACTTCTACAAACACTGCATCCTTGGAACCTGAGAGGGAGGACCATTGGCATGTAAAGAAACAGGCCCAGAGAGGTCAAGTAACCTGCCCCTGGCACCACAGTGAAACCAGGGCTGGATGCCAGGTCTCTTTTGACTCTAAATCTGTAGGGGGGGGGTGACCTCAAGGGAGGGGGACGCAATGATTTTGTGAGGGTGTCAGTTGAAGGGGCAGCCCTCCAGGTGTGGGCCTGGCGCACTCCTCCCATGTGGGCTGAAATTCTGGAGTCAGAGTGACATGGAGCCCCCCGCCCCACCCTGGGAGGGGAAGGGGCGGTTCTCCCTGGAGTTAGCCAGGCATCTTTCCAGACATGTCTACACCTTCATCTCTGTGGGCCTCTGTTTCTCATCTGCAAACTGGGCAGCCATCGCAGCCCCAGGGAGGGGGAGAATTAAGTGCCATGGCAGGTGTAGAAGGGCGTGGTGAAGGGTGAGGCACAGTCTGCAGTGACTGGTAATTAGCTGGGTGGGGATGAGGGCCCTCCGAGGAGCACCTGCTGCTCTGGAGGGAGGCCAGCAGATGCGCCATCGAAGGGCATCTATGAGCCCATGAGTGCTCCGAGGGTAGGTGGAAGGGTGGGTGTGAGTGCACGTGAGTTCATATGTGTCTGTGTGTGCCTTCGTGTGTGTGCATGTGCACCTGTTGGGACACAGTTGGGCCATCCTTGGGATCCTAGGCTTGATGAAGGCCCCAGCCCTCAGAGAGAAGGTTCCCCACTGTCCTGGGAACCTGGGTTCCTGCTGTTGTTACTGCCTCCCTTCCAAGCCCTTCTAGAGCTCCGCAGCTCCGGACCTTCCAGACACAGAGGACATGAGAGGAGGGGGCGGGGGAGGCCGGGGTGGGCTGGGCTGGCTGGGAGGAGACAGGTATGAGGGGGAAGCGAGGGGAAGCAGGAAGCTCACGGAGGCACAGTCTAACTGCTTCCCTCACCTGTCTGTGCCCACAGGCTCTCCTCCTCCTGGGGCTGAACCCCATCTCCGCCTCCTTCCAGGACCAGCACTGCGAGAGCCTGTCCCTGGCCAGCAACGTCTCTGGTGAGTCCCCCTCCCCCAGTGGTGCAAGATTCCAGGTCTCCAGAGCCGCCCCTGTCCTCGGACCCCAGGTCTCCCAGGGCCTGCACACAGAGCCGGGCCCCAAGGCAGGAATTGTAGAGATTTCCTCTTTAGAGCTACCCCCTCACCCCCAGCAATCCATCACCTCCCCACAGAGGACTGTGCTCAGGAGGATCCTGAAGTTGGTGGAAGTGTGGTGGGAAAGAGAGCTGCCATTAGGTCACAGCATCTGCCACAGGCACAGGAGGGGCGGGTGGCAAGTGTGCCACGTTGTTATCTTGCCGGCTGTGGGGTGGGCAACAGGGGCAGTCCCCCCAGCCCTTGCTGTGGGAACCCACAGAGCAGAGGGCTGGGCTGTGACTCAGGCCCCCAGCTGCTGTGCTTTGCTGCCAAAAATGCCCAAAGCACAGTGTTGCTGGGTGCGACCTACACGGCAAGCACTGGTGGAAGTATTTGAGATATATTAGCTCCAATTTTCATTTACACCTAGGGAAACTGAGGCAAAGAAAAAACCCAGTAAGTCCCAGGGCCAAGATTTGAGCCTGGGCAGCCTGGCTTCCAGATACATTTTTTAACACCGTGCTCTACACCCCCTCAATAGAAAATACTGCATAACTACAAATATTACTAATAGCTCGTATAGGCACACCATTTGCAAAGTACTTCTGTAGAATTATCTTACTTCTCACAAGAGTTTAAGAGTCAGCATTTGTGCAGGCGAGGAAGCTGGGGCATGAGAAGGTCAGGCCTCTGGCTTCCAAGGCCATGTGTTTTCTAACTTTGGGTGTGGTCCCTAGGCCCTCACCCTGGCCACTTGAACCACGGTCCTGGGGGATGCTGCTGCCCAGCAAAGGTGGGGAGGCCCCTGCAGCTGAAGGTCTTTGGGAGGTGTGCTATTCTTTGGTGACTCGGTTTCCTCTTCAGGTCTCTCCCTGATTCAATCCAACTCATTAATTGAGCATCTATTGTGCACCAGGCCCATGGAAAGCATGAGGGAAGTCAAGCCCACAAACACATGAACTATGTGGTGGACACAGTGTGCTAGTAGAGAAGTAGAAGACATTAGCTTCTGAGCCTGGGCCTGTGGGGAGAGGAGGCTGCCATCCGGCCTGCTGGCCCTTCACTATGGGAGGAGCCTGGGGGAGAGGAAGAGCCCCGGACTTGGAGATGGCCAACTGAGTGCCATGCTCACCATGGGGATGTCTTGTCCTTCTGCCCTTGGGGCCCCTCTAGCAGCCCCAGGGATGAGCATGCTCTTGCCCCCCTTGAGCCTCACTTTGCCCAAACTACAATGTGGGGGGTGAGTGGTACCAGCCTCAAGGATCTATAACAAATAAATGCACTAAGTTTTGTGGCAATATGTCACAAGCTGTAGAGAACCACACCACTACTGAGTATTGTTTATTATTGTTAACATCGGCAGGCTTTTGAAAGTGCTACCTGTGTAGCTAGAATGAGAAGAAGGCATTTGCCATGAATTGCCCACTCCACTGGAGGTGGCAGGGAGGATAGATCAGAGGTGGCATGAATCCAGAAAGGCTTCCTAAAGGAGTAGTTTTCACAGTAGTCTCTGAGAGACCCAGAGTGTGAATGGGCAGAGAAGAGCCAATGCTCTGAGCCAAAGCTAGAGTTGACTGAAGAACAGCAGGTGGCTTTGGTGGAGACAGGGGAGGAGTGAGGAGGGAAGAGCAGCAAACCTGGGGAGGTTATTGGGAGCCTGGAGCATCTGGCTGTAAAGTTGGCTAAGCTAGGCCATGGGGAACAAGACAATTCTTGAGCAAGAGTCTGGAGTTCTAGCAGAGAGCGACACGGAGGGCAACCTGTTCAGGAGCTGAGTCTGAGATGAAAGGCCCTGCCCACAGCTCTCCATGCACTGGGGCCAGGTCAGCCTCCATTCACTTGCTCACTGTGCGTGGAGGAGAGGAGTGACATCTCTGAGTCCACGCAAGTGTCACCTGGCCTTGGAGGCAACAGGCCATGATGAATGTTGTTCATTCCTCAGTGATTTGTACCCTGCACCCCTACCCTCAGCCCAGACCAGCCTGGCCAGCTTCATGGCATACAATCCATCACCCTCCACAACAGCCTCTGCTAACGAGCTATTTGTCTTCCAGTGCCAAGACCTACCTAGACCGATGGGCACTGGTAGAGACAGATGGTGAGGGTGGGGTGGAGGGACCGGGACAGATGGATGGGCGTCTGGCTGGGGTGGCTGGCACTGAGTTGGGGCCTTTGGGGGTCCTCTCACATGCCAGGAGCAGGGAGAGGGTGGGTCCCCAGGGCCAAAGCTCCATCATGTGGCAGATCACAGACTTGGCAGCTCATAAAATCATGGCATGAATAAGACAATAGCAGAAAGTAATAGAATTATTGACTGATGACATCAGAGACAAATGAAACCATATTGTTGACAAGGACCCAGGGTAATCCGTTCCTATCCCCTGTCTCAAGGTCATGAATGTTAATAATGATAGCTAATAGTTCTTTAGTAACTGCTACGTGTTACCATTCTAAGTACTTTAATCTCATTCAATCATCATAACAACATTGTCAGGAAGTACTTTTATCCTCATTTTACAGAAGAGGAACCTAAGGCTCAGAGGGGTTAAGTGTCTTGCCCAAGCACACACAGTTACTAAGCAGTAGCCCCAAGATCTGAACCAAATGGGCCACCATGTAGGAGGCTGCCAAGAGAGCCATAGTGCCCAGGGCCGGTTGTGGCCTGTCATGTGGGTGTGCAGAGTCACCCTTGCAGTTTGCCACACCTAAATGGGGTTCACACACAGCCCCCAATTTCCCTCAGGACCTACTATGTGCCTGGCAGTAGACTAGGTGCCAAGAATGCAAAAATGGAGAGCTCAAAAACCCAAAGGATGGAGGTTCCCACCCACTGGTCCTGATGAGTCACATACCCTGCAAAGGCCTCTTTTCATTCTACCCAGCCCAAAAAGAGGCAGCCCAACCACAAGGTGGCCGAGACAAGAGCAAGACCCTCTGCCTGCCTTCTGCCACCCTCTCCATGCTGGATGACCCCGGCAAAGCCCCTGCCCATTCATCCCAACAGTGCTTTCCTCCGAATGGACAAGCGTGTCTGTTTCCGAGGCTGCTCTTGGGCCACCTGGCTGCTCCCCCACTCTGGGCAGCCTTGGCTGAGTTCCTCTCTTGAACTTAACCACACAACTGCAGGGCTGCTGCTAAGTGCCCACCTACTCTGGTTCATTCAGAAACTGCTGATGGGACTCAAAGTAACTGGGGACAGGAAGCAGATTCTGATTTCCTTCTGAAGTTACCTACTACAGAAGGATCTGCTGAGCGCTTTTGTACACTGAGCCCGCTGCGGAAGGAGCTGTGTAATCTACTTGGGGTGAGAAACCAGTGTCCGATTGTACACAAGCATTAAGCAGGCCACCTTCAAAGGATTCTTATCAGGTTCATTAAAATAGGCCCCCCAGGCCCCTGACTGAGCAGGGGTTTTGTCAGAGGCAGGAGGGAGCTCTCCATGTTGTTCCTCTCTCCTCTTCCTTCCATTTGCATGGATTTGGGGTGGTCTAACCACAGTGCTCCAATGAGCATTGGAGTGTGCATGTGCGGGGATGGAGGAAGATGCAGGACCAGTCTTAGGTATTACTTTTGCCCACTTGGCTCCACCCTTGCCTCCAGAGAAAATGCTGAAGGAATCTAGCTTCCTAGATTCATGAATGAAGGGGTGAGCTACCAAGTGACAGAAATGTAAAAACCTCAGACACGCCAAGTACACAGTAGCCTCAGGGCTTCTGTACTCTCTGTTCCCCCTGCCTGGAACACTCTTCCCCCAGATGTGCACATGGCTCCCTCCCTCCCTTCCTTTAGGTCTCTGCTTAAAGGTTAGCACCAAATTTTAAGATTTTTATTTATTTATTCATGAGAGACACACAGAGAGAAAGGCAGAGACATAGGCAGAGGGAGAAGCAGGCTCCCTGAGGGGAACCCAATGCAGGACTCGATTTTAGGACCCTGGAATCACGCCTAAGGCAGATGCTCAGCCACTAAACCACTCAGGTGTCCCAGCACCAAATTAAAATAGCATCCCTGTCAGTCTTTACCTCCTTTCCCTGCTTGCTTTTTCTTCATAGCATTTCTCACTGCTTAACAGATATGTCTGTCTGTCTGTTTGCCACACCCCTTGCCTCCCACCAAGGGCAGAGGACTTATTTTATTCATTACTGTATTCCTAGCCCCTAGAACAGGTACCGTGTCCCTTGCTCCTAGAAAAAAAATTTCTCAGGTGGTCAGTAAAAACTTGTTGAATGAAGAATACTTATTATTCCTCCCATTTATGACTTAATTGGCCAGGAGGATTGTCCTGGGATAGGTTGATGTGGGGAGGAGTTGACTTATAATAGTAGCTCAGGCTTTCTGCTCCTGGCTGGTAAGAATCAGAGTCCGCAACAGCTCTGACCTCTGGGTCTTCCTAGCCCTCATGCCAAGTGACACTGAGACCTCCCTTCCTTCTTCTCCCCCTTCCCAACTAGGACACCCATCCCTCCCCACCCTCAGCACCCCTGGAATAGTTTTTCCCTGTACTTTTCTCTCCCAGCTTTCAGCCTACCCTTCCCTGCTTTACTCTCTGTGTCTTTGTCTCCTTCTATTTCCTCTCACTCCCTCCACTTCTCCTTCCCCACTTGCTCCTGCGCCCCCCGCCCTTTTCTTCTCTTCACGTGGTTAAATGGATTGACTAAGCGGGGTGAGTTTCCTGAAGCGCCCTTCACACTGCCTGGTATGAAGGACACAGCAGTGTCCAAAGATCGTTGGTTGTTGGTTCTCCGGCCCGGAGTCCCACGCGCCCTTCCCCTTCGAGGCCGGGCTCCGCAGGATCCCCCGGGACCGCGTGCCTGCAGGCCGGAGCTGAAAGAGCTGAACTCTTCGGGGAGCCCCGACGTAGGGCACTTTGCAGGAAGGCGCCTTCGGGGCAGTCGGGCCGGGAAGTCCAGGGGGCAGCGCCCTCTGCCAGGACCGGCGCCTGAGGCCCTGTCCTGCAGCCTCCTCCCTTCCCTCGACCTCTGGGCCCTCCTCGACCCTCTTCTTCCGGCCTCCTTTCCTCTTCTAACCCCCGCCTCTGGCTCCGCAGCCCTCTCGCTGCGTCCACAAGCCCAAGCCCTCCCCTCCGGGGCTGGTGTCTCAGAGCCTGAGCCCCTCCGCCGCTCCTGATTGGCCCTGTGCCTCTGGCCACGCCTCCTCTGGCCACGCCCCTCCGCCAGACCCCGCCCACCCAGCTCTGCCGGGGGCAGGAGTGGTGCTGGTGGTTTCTGTTCATTCTTGAAGCCTTGTTCCTCCCTTTCTTCCTGTCTCGCATAGTCTTCCATTCCGTCCAGGATTTTCTGGGCTCTTAATGTAAAGGTCATGTCCACCGCAGTGTTGCCCGACGCCCTACCCCCCACGTAGCCTTCTGTGAGCTGCGGGGGAGCAGGAGGGAGAGAGGAGAGAGGGAAAGAGGGAGTGGAAAAGACACACACACAGAGGACGTTGCGGGGGCAGCAGGGGCTAGAAACAGTACCACCAAATGCTATGAGGGCCAGTGGCCCAGACTGGGGACCTCTGTGGTGCAGTGGGAAGAGCCCAGGTCAGGTGTCAAAGCCAGTGTTCAAATCGTGCTTCTGCCTCTTAGTGTTTGTGTGACTACTGGGGCCTCAGTTTCCTTACGTGTAAATCGGAGAGAATTAGCACTCACGTAGGCAGGTGTTAGGGAACCCTAATCCATAGGAGACTAGAAGTAAATAACATCTGCTCTATTTCCTCCCAGATACCTCCCCTCCAGCTGTGGGTGGGTCAGGGCTCTGGCCATCTGCTGGTGACTGGTGATCAAGGTCAGAAAGGTCACCTGCTTGGTAGCTGGTTTCCACCTTGGCTCTAAGCTGGTCCTGGTTGTGGCTGGCGCCCAGTCCTGCCCAGTCCTGCCTGACCCTCTGTTCTTTCCCAAAGAGGTTCTGGGGAAGTGTCCAGGGCAAGAGAGAGAAGAGGGAGGGGGGTGGAGGGCAGCTCCTACACTGAGAAAGCATGATAGACAAGTTCTGGGTGCTGCCACACATGATGTTCCATGAAGTCTTCCCCGCCCCCAGCTCAGATGACACTGTGAGTGAATGAGTGAGCGAGTAAGTGAATGAACAACCGTCTGAGGAAGGGACAATGATGTCGCTAAATCAGATGGTATATGCAAGGTACCTGGCATGTGCCTGGCACACAGCCCTCAAAAATGTCTCTCCCTTCCCCGCTGCCTCCTTGGCTTTCTCCCCTCCCTTTGTTGGCACAAAACATGGCATAATGGAAAGAGCATGTAGTTTAGAGTCAAAAACACCTGGCTATACTTCTTGGTTCTTTCACTCATTGACCCATGACTTGGAGCAAGTCACTTCAACTTCCCTGTGCCTCAGTTTCCTCATCTGTAAAAAGGGACTGATGACATTGGAGGGTGGATGAGGATCCATGAAATAGATGAGGATGGGCCTTGAAAAAGCAGAGCATGTTCCATAGTATTATCCCTCCTTCCTCGTGGCCACTTGCCTCTAGCTTCCCCCGCCTCTGGGCTCAGCACAATGGGCATGACCCATGAGAGATTACAATCGCAACTTGCTTTTCTCACTCCCCTACCCACTCCTTACCGCCCCGTGATGCCATTCACGGAGGCTGCAGTGTGGCTCAACGCCAAGGCCTGGCCTGGCCCGCCAACTCCTCGTGTCCATGAAGCTCCAATCCAGACTTCTTTCTCTTCAGTTAAACCGCTTGGTCTCAAAGCCTCTGCCCCTAAGCCCCAGTTTGTAGGAACACCCTATGAATAGCTTTGATTAGAAAGAAAAGCCAGCATTGGGTACCAGAGCTGCTCGGCACTGCCCTGCATCCGTCAGGGAAAAGATGCCAATCTAACCCAGAGCTGTTTCCTGAGAGACTGAGTACGGTGGGGAGGAGCAGGCAGGTGGGCCCCAGCCAGGGCTTGGCAGCTGCTGACGCCCAACCCTGAAGAGGCTGCCCCTGTATTGGTTCATGGCTCTTCCTGGCTTGTCTGTGCATTCTTGCACCAGTCCCAAGAATTACACAACTCTTCCCATTGGGATCAACACACTGGGTCTCAACAGGACTGGTGTGCCAGCGTTTTGTGGAAGAAGGGCATCAAAAGGCAGAGAAAAGGGCAGTCCGGGTGGCTCAGCAGTTTAGCACCACCTTCGGCCCAGGGCGTGGTCCTGGAGACCCGGGATCGAGTCCCACGTCCGACTCCCTGCATGGAACCTGCTTCTCCCTCTGCCTCTCTGTGTGTGTGTGTGTGTGTGTGCGCGCGCGCGTGTGTGTGTGTGTGTGTGTCTCATGAATAAATAAATAAAATCTTAAAAAAAAAAAGGCAGAGAAAGAAGGGGCAGCATCAGGAGGAGTGACAGGGCCATCCTCAGTCCAGCCTTTACTCACTGGAGACTAAAAGCCTCCCTATCTCCAGAAGTATTACTGTGGCCTCAACTTTCCCCCAATGGACACACATACACATGTGCACACACTCCACTCCAAAAAGCTCTTCAAAAAGGGAAAATATTTGGAAGGAGACTTTGACATCATTTTCTGAGTTACAGACCTCTTTGAGAATCTAATGAAAGCACATCCTTTTCCCAATTAAGATGCACATATACACCAATTTTTTCATCTAACTTCAGAGTCTCTATGAACCTTTAAAGCTTCCACTAGACTGAGATTAAGAATTTCCCATCAGATCCAACCTCTTCATTTTATTATAAAGACACAAAGGCTGGGGCACCTGGGTGACTCAGCTGGTTAGGCATCTGACTTTTGGTTCCTGCTTAGGTCATGATCTCAGGGTCCTAGGATCAAGCCTTAGGGCCTGCACTTGGCATGGAGTCCACTTGTCCCTCTCTTTCTACTCCTCCCTCAGCTCACTCTCTCTCATATATTAAAAAAAAATCTTAAAAAAAAAGAGGGACAGCTGAGTGGCTCAGTCAGTTAAGCATTTGCCTTTGCCTTTGTCTTTGGTTCACATCATGATCCTGGGGTCCTGGGATTGAGCCCTGAGTCAGGGAGGTGGTGGTGGCGGGGGGAGCTACTTGGCAGGGAGCCTCCTTCTTCCTCTCTTCCTCCCTCTCTTCCTCACTCATGATCTCTGCCTGTCTGTCTTTCTCAAATAAATACATTTTTAAACATCTTTTAAAAAAATAAAAAAATAAAGATATTATTTTTTTAATTTTTAAATCTTTTTTTAAAAACTTAAAGAAAAAAAGAAAAGAAAAGACACGAAGGCTTAGAGAAAGCAAGCGACATGCCTGTGGTCACACAGCAAGTTAGTAGCAGAGCCCAGTGTGAAGTTAGTGCTCCAGACTACTGGTTCACTGTCCCTTTCCACCGCCCCCCCCACCCCGGGTATCTCTCCCTCTTTTTTCTCCCTATGGTTCCCTTCTTGATCAGTCCTCTGCTAGGGCCCAGCACAGTCCAAGCACAAACACTGTATGTCCATTAAATGTGGTTATCAGGCCACAGAAAAGCTCAGCCAACTTCGTTTAACTGGCTCCTCACTGTAGAACCAGAGCAGATATGGTTTGGTTTCCTGGATGTGGGAGGGGGCTGGATCAAGGACTGGTCTCTTTTAGGCTGTTCCAGACTGTGAAGTCTCAGAGGTCCAATCTATACCAAATGAGGGCCCAAGAGAAGTGTCCTCGGGCTACAGAGCAGAGGACCTGAAGTGTGTCCAGCATTTTCTCTAAATGCCAGTCAAGACCTCAGCTTTTAACACCACCTTCGGCTGTCTTTGTTCCTCCTCTACTCTGGAACGAATGCTGGATCCCTAGTGCCATAGCATCAAATTCAGATTCCTTTCCTTGTTGTCTCCTCTGCTTAGTATGAGCTCATCTCTACACTGAGCTCATTGCTCCCATGATGTTCCCAGTTGGTGTGTGAGTGTGGGGAGGTGGGGAGGATCCCGGAGTAGGGATCTTGCTCTGGCTCACCAGCTGTCTCTGCCCCCCCAGGACTGCAGTGCAATGCATCCGTGGATCTCATTGGCACCTGCTGGCCCCGGAGCCCTGCAGGGCAGCTGGTGGTTCGACCCTGCCCCGCCTATTTCTACGGTGTCCGCTACAACACCACAAGTAAGGGAGCCCGTGGAGGGCGGACCATCTGCTGGGAGGCGGGACAGAATGGGGAGAGCTTGGGACTTGTTGGAGGTGGGGGGAATAATAATGACAATGACAACACTATAATACCTCTCATGGATACAACCACCATTTACCAAAGGCCAGCTCTGTGCTCTTTACCGCCGATTCCCACAATACCCCTGGGCGATGCTACATGTAACCATATAGTTCTCATTATATACTGAGGCCTCCACGGCTCAGAGAGGTTAGGGAACTCGCCCAAGGTCACCAGCTGGTAAGAGGTGAAGCTGGAATTTGCCTGCAGGTCTGTCTGACACTTTCTTCGGCAATTGACAAACTGGTCAGGGATAAGCCTGCAACCACCCTATGAGGAAGGGCAGGGATCATCAGAATAGCCCCCACTTTGAGCTCAGAAAGATTAGGAGGTCTGTCCAGGGCCCTGCAGCCAGGAGGTGGGGGACCTAGTTTTAGAGCCACAGGCGGGGGGCTTAGCCTTACAAGCAGGCTCACAGGTCCGGTAGGGGTGAGGGGGGACTGCCCAGGGTCTTCTGGATACTTGATTCCCATGTAAACACCTTGCTACCCTGAGGCCCTGAGCCCCTACCTCCAGGCTTTGCAGCTCCTTGTTATACCACCTGTCACCCTCAGAATTAATTTGCTCACCCCTGTCAATGACTCACAGCTCCTGCTCCTGAAGAGAGAAACAGCTGCAGGCCAGGGGCCCTGTCCTATCTGAGGGAAGGGTGGGGGTCCCTAGGTGGGTTCTTGGGGTCCAGTGAGCCTGGGCTCAGAGGCCCAAGGTGGGGACCAAGGGTGCCCAGATACCAAATAGTTCACTTGGAAACTTGCCAAGTAACCTTAATACATTTTCTCCCTCTCATGGCCCTTTGGCCCGTGGTCTGACAATGGAGAGGGCTGGATGGCATGGCTTCTAAGACTTAGTTCAGCTTAGAACCCCCACGTTCCTCCTCCTGCCCCTCTGCTTTGCCAGCTAGATTAAGAACATTAGGGTTGGTAGCTGCAAACAAGAAGGGGCCGGAGGGCCCTGGGGAGGCACTGGGACTCAGCAGGAGGCTGGAACAGCCAGACCACACAGCTTCATGTGTCTGCAACCACTTCTTGGACCCTAAGAGGAGGGTGGGGGACCCTGAGAGCAGGTAGGGGGAAGGGCAAGAGGACCTAAGAGAGCTTGGTGTGCGCTGTCCACCAGCCTCCAGTTTAGTAGGCCCATTCTACAATTAGGAAATGGAGGCAGAGGCTGACAGCTGCCCAAGGTCACAAAGTGTGGAGGCAGGGCCACAGCTGCACTCAGTGCATGCATCCAGTCCTCCTGGAGCTCCCAGGGGCTGCTGCCTGGTGGGGGACAGAGAGGCTGCTCCCAGGAGGAGGCCCTTCTGTCTCTCCATGGCACTGGTCCTGTCGATTTCACCTCCAAAGTGACTTTCCTGTCTGAGCCAACTTTCTCATGGGATGGAGATCCCATGGGTGCACCACTGCCCTGGTCCAAGGCACCGGCTCTCTGATCCTGGTATCCCATCCTAGCATGCTCTTGCTTGGAGTCAATGCTCTCTGGGGCCCTATTGACTCCGTGGTTGTGTCCACACTCCTGAGTGGGCCGGCCAGGCTCCCTGTGGCTGCAAGCCCTGCCTCTCCACGTGAGCTCGTGAGCTCTTATCTCCAGGGGTGACTTGACATGACCCCAACAAAGACTTCAGTGCCTGGGCACTTGCTGCTCAATTAGCCAGCCCTGCCTTAAGCGGAAGCCAAGCATCCAGGGTTCTAGCCCCAGCTCCACCTGTAACTGGCTAAGGAGCCCCCTGCACTGCCCTTTCCAGGCCTGTTTCTCCACCTGCAGGATGGGGGAGAGGTTTGGGTGAGATGCTCTCTCTGCTCCCTTGCTCTTCCCTCTCTGATCTCAGAAGAGCTGGGGGTGATGGTCCTTGGACGTGGACGCAGGGCTAGAAGACTCTCCCTCTGCAGGTGCCCCCCACTGCCAGGAAGATGAGGGACACACCCTGTAATCAGTAGTGCCTGGGAACCCAGAATTGTACCTAATCATTAGGCACTAATTAATTCATTTACTGATGAGGCCCTGCCAGGACTTCCAGGCCTTCTCCATAATGCCCTCCCTCTTGCTGCATCTGATCTTCAAAGGGATGGGAAGCTTTTCCAAAAATATCCGTTTTCCCGAGACTCTCTGGGAGGACTGCTCAGCTCAGCAATTAAAGACAAGGAGGTCGCATCCTCCCTGGCAACGACTTGCTGCGGGTGGGGCCTGCTTTTTCTTTCAAGATCACCTCCTCCCTTCCCACCAAAGCCTGCTCCCTCTGGATGACCTGGCCTGGGAGGGGATCCTGGCTCCTGCCCCACATGTGGGGTGCGAAAGGGGAGCTTGAGCCAACGGGGCATCTCCTGTACCCCCTTCCATTACCCCCTTTGAGAGGGATACGTAATGTGTCCAGAATCTTATATGACATTATATAAGTAACAGTTCAAAGACAATAATAATGAAAATAATAGTGCATACCACGTGCCAGGTAGAGCTCCAAGCCCTCGGCACACTCAGCCACTGAGGAAGGAGCCGTTGTTAAGTTTATTCCTATCTTGCAGATAAGGAAACCAAGAGATTGTGTGACTTGCCCAAGGTCACACAGTTAGGAAGGAGTGGCACCAGGATTTGAACCTGGGCTACTTGGGTTGAGAGCCGTGCTCTTCACACTACTCCATGCTGCTTCTCTCAACGCAAGACCACCTCCCTATTTCCCTGCCCCCTACCTGTGCCTCTTCCAACCAGATCTCTGCCCAAAGTCCCTTTCTCTGCAGACATTCCAGAGTGGCCTGGTCCCAGGCACATCTGGTCCTACAGAAGGTACACTGGATTCCCCTGGCTTCTTGCCTCCTCCCAGACCTTCCTGAAATCCCAGTCACTGAGCCCTCAGCCCTCTAGTAGCTTATCCCTCATTTAGCAATTAGGAGAGAATCAGCAGCTCCTTGGCCAACTCTGCCCAAGGGCTCAGCTCCGCTGGGAAAGGAAGCTGAGCAGAGCTTTAAAAATGCATTTAGCCTCATTTCCCCACTGGCATGCTGTAGCCTGAACAGCCTCTCAGCAGTGTGGCTAGGGAGCACGTTCCGTTAGAGAGGCCTCAGCCTTGCGGTCCTTGGGGCCAGACCACGGCTCCCTCTTTCCTGGTGGCAACAATAGCTCCCCCATCACCCTCCCCATCATCTCTCTCCTGTCCTGCTGCCAGCACGGAGGCAGGCCCAGGCTAGACTGCTCCCTTGGGGGATCAGCTGGCCAAGCCCTTCCCCTTACAAATGACAAGAGGGGCCTCAGCGGCTCCAGAGGCTGGTGGGCTGAGGTCATTCTTGCAGCCCAGCAGCACTGAACTGGGCCTAGGGCACCCACTCTGTCTCCCATGCAGTGTGCTGCCCCTGCCCAGGCTCCGGGTTCAGGGACTGGGACTCAAGCAGCTTCCCCAACCATCCTCAAGCCCTGCTGGGGTGGGGATGTGGCGTGAGAGTCAGTGTGAGCCATGAAAAGGCCTGCAGCAAGGGGTTGGCTCAAGATTCAATTTCTCTTCTAGCCAGTGCTGCCTGGACTCAGGGCCAGAATGAACTCTAGGAAACATATTTAAAGCCACCAATGCCAGAGGGGTACAGGGTGGGGCAGGGTGACCTCTGCCAGCAAAGGAGAAAAGACTCCAGGTTTGGATCTCCCTTGGTCCCTTCCTTACTGGATTTTAGGGCCCTGGTGCCTGCTGGGCGTACAGGCAGGAGGGAGGGTGAGAAGGACCCCGGATGCAGTTCCAATCACCCCAGAGCCCTGAAGCCAGGCCTCATCTCAGAGCACAGGGCTCCTGCCCATCTCTCTAGAAGGCAACAGGTTCCAGGCCACAGTCCAGTTGGGTGGCTGCACAGAACCCTACACCTCCCTGGGCTGCCCTCCTGCCTTCCCCCTAAGTGCCATGTGCCAGGCTGGGAGCTAGTTGTAGTGGATCCTGTGGGACCCACCCCCTGTGACATCCCCAGCACACTCCTGCCATGCATCATTTTCTGTACTAAGAATCCCCCACATGACCCTCTAGCATACATCCTACTGTTGGAGAAATGCCACCACAAGGCCCTTCCCCAACACCTGCCCTTTGAGGCCCACCCCATGTGAACACTGCCGTGTGAGGATCCCCCACGGGAAGCCTCACCACGGGTAGTCACTATATGAGACCATCATTTCAGTGTGCCACGTGAGCTGTCACCACACACCCTGCCACCATATCATGCCCAGCCTCGGCAAGGGAGCATTGACTCATCAGATCTCACCATCCTTCTGCTGCCGTGCGAGATGCCAAAATGGGACATTTCTCAGAAGGGCACCCACCACATAATCTGCTGCCGTAGAAGGCCTTGCAAGGAAACAGCTCCAGCAAGCTGGTCAGGCCTGCCCATGAACCTGTCCCATGGACATGATCATAGCAGCCTGGGTGGGCAGAACCATGGCCCCATGGACAGGCACTGGGGCTGCCACTGAGCCCCTTACTGGGGCCAGTGGGCAGAAAGAGGCTAGAAGATGGGGTAGTAGGAAGCCACTCTCCTTAGCTTCAACCAAGAGTCCCCAGCAAGCAGGCCCTGTGTTGGCCCAGATGGATGGATAGATGGACGAACCAATGGACAGATGGATACCTGGGTTGCTCTTTGGGAGAGGAGCCCATGGGTTACCCTGACTCTCTCTCCTTCTTCCAGACAATGGCTACAGGGAGTGCCTGGCCAATGGCAGCTGGGCCGCCCGCGTGAACTACTCCGAGTGCCAGGAGATCCTCAGTGGGGAGGTGAGGCTGTCCATGTGGTTGGTAGGTCAAGCCCCAGCTCAGGTCTGGACCTGCTACGTGGGCCCCGGGCCTGTGAGGAGCCATCCCCAAGGGAGGCTGAGCTGAGAGGGCAGCAGCTGGCTCTGACACAGATGAGTTGGGTCCATGCTCCTTCCCTCCTTCCACCTGCATTTCCTGGGACAGATTTTCATCCATTCCACACCACGCACCTGCATAGCACATCCGGGACCCACCAGGGGGCACTGTGTCAGAATCAAAGATGGGGGCGGGGAAGCAGTGCAGTTGGAAAGAGCCCTTGGAGAGCTTTGAAATATTTAAATGTTTTTGAGAAGATAATGCTTACACATGATACAAAATTCAAAAGGTACAAATGAGAACACAGAGTAGTCTCCTTCCCACCCTGTCCCAGCCACTGGGTTCCCTCCCCGGAGGTAATGCCAGTTTCTAGGTGCTCTTCCAGACATTGCCTGCATGTGTGAGTGATTTTAAATATATATATATATATATAAATTTTATACAAAATTAATATATATATATATATAATACCCTTTTTTGTTTTTATCCAAATATTGCATGTTATACACACTGTTTGACACCTAGCTTTTTGCATATGATCATCCATCTTGGAGATTATTCCGTATCAATACATAAAGAGCATCTTCGTTCTTTTTCACATTTGCATAATATCACATTGTGCAGATGTGCCATCATTTATTTAACCAATCTTTATTCTCGGCCTGGTTATTACAAATAACACCACAATGAATAATCTTTTAAGGGTGGCACTTGGCAGAGGCGTGGGTATATCTGGTGTTGCTGCTACCTCTGCCCCCCCATTTCTCCTCCCTCCATCTCCACAGACCCTTTCAGTGGGTGCTGAGGAAGGAGAGGGTGGTGGAGGTAGAAAAGTGAGTGAGCAGAAAGCAAAGGGGAGACAGGAGGGCACCCCAAGCTGTCTGAGGGCCCTGGGCTTCTGGGGCATGGAAGAGGGGGGCTGATGCACTCAGTCCTGAGAATTCCAGCGCCTAAAAGATCTAAATTGGAAGAGACCTTGGAGACCCTCCATCCCCTCTTAATCTGCGGGGTAATAAGAACCACCCAGAGTACGTGTTCAAATACAGGCCCCAGGGGCAACAGCCAATAAATGAAACTCTCCAAGAAGACCCGGGAATATGTTTTTTTTTTTTTTTTTAAGATTTAATTTATTTGACAGGAAGAGAGTGAGAGAGAAATAAAGCACAAGCAGGGGGAATGGTAGAGGGAAAAGCAGGCTCCCGCTGAGTAGGGAGCCCTATGCGGGTTCAATCCCAGACCTTGGGATGATGACCTGAGCTGAAGACAGATCCTAACCAACTGAGCCACCCGGGCGTCCCATGGGAATCTGTTTTGAACAAGAGCCACGGGAGACTTTCTGATGGGGGAAAAAGTGAATAACTCAGATCTAGTGCAACCCATTCACCTTGCAGGTGGGGAGACAGTCCCAGAAAGAGGGAGTGACTTGGGCAAGGTTACACAGCCAAAGTGAGTCACAGCCTGGAACCTGGGCTTCAGAGTCCGGGCTCTCTTCTGCCCACCACCAAGTGCTCTGTGTGAAGCGAGGTGGATGGAGGAAGAGCAGCTTTCCCCACCTTGCACCCCACCTGGCCCTTTGTGCTTTAGTGATGCCCTTCCCCAGGCTGCCTGGCTTCTTGTCACTGAGCCATTGGGAGCTTGCCCTCTCCTTCCTGAAGTTGCACAGACAGGGCAAAGTTTAGCCTAGAAGTAAGGCACATTCTTTGGTGGGGCTGCTTCACCGGGGTGAGTTACTAGGGATGCCAGAGAGAGGTTTGCTGGCATCTCTACTCACAGGCCAGCCACATAGTCCCCCACAGGCCACAGTAGGTTGGCTTGTCCCCCACCCAATGACCTGACCTTAGCAGGGTGCTAGGCCCACACACAATAAGCCAGCCTGGGAAGTCCTGGGGTTGCAGATGAGGGCACCCGCACTCCATTGGGGGAATGAAGTGGGATCAGGAAACATAGTTGGGCCAGAAGATCTGGGCTTGGTGGCGGGGGAGGAGGGATGGGCAAGAACACTCAGCCTGGTGGGGAGCTCCTTCCCAGACACACAGGAGATGGGGCTCACAGGCAGAAAGGCAGGTCTGCGCTGTGGGCAACTTTTAGACCACAGCTCACGCCCACAGGGAGATGGTAGGGGGAAGGTGCAGCTAAGGCAAGAAGTCTCCAGCCCTCTACTGCACCCCACTGTGTCCTGCTAGGTCTGCAGAGCCTGAGGCAGATGATGTATCTCCGACTGCACATCAGGTCACCAGCCTCCTGGCTTAAAACAACTCTCCCCCCACCCCTGAGGAGCAGGTGTCTGTCGCCTTCTTGAACAGGAGCAAAGCTGGAGAGCCACAGCTGCTCCCCACCTTCCCCCTGCTTTGGAGCCCCCTGAACGTCTGGAGAAGCTCAATGGTTCACCCGAATCCCTCCTGCTCTAATCTCAGCCCCATCCTTCTAGTTGGCACTGTCCTTAGCTCCATCCCCTTCTGCTCATGACAGGGGTCTCTCCCTCTACCAGCGGGGTTAGGAGGAGGAGGAGGAGTGTTGGGGAACACCAGCTTCTCATCAGTCCCTCTTTGGAAGTATAACAGGAACAGCACAGGCTTTGGAGGCAGGTGGTTTGCAGTGTGAACTCCGGTCCCAGCACATGTGCTGTGTGACCCTGGGCAGGTAGCTTAGCCTCACCAAGGCCTGGCTTCCCTCTCTGTCAAAGGGCGCAGAGTAAGACAGTGTCTGCCTCCTGGTAGAGGGAGGGTCACGTCTGCCTGTGGAGGGCACTCCATCCACCTGCCATGCCTCTGCCTCTCTCGCACCTGGGGCCAGGGGAGGTTGTAGGGTACACCTGGGGGATAGGGGGCATTGATGAGAACACCAGGTAACACTAGCACCCCCTTCCTCTGGTTGGTGACTCGGTGGGGGCTGCCACCTACCCCTTTCCCGGGGAGCCCCTGCTTGCCTGGCACTCTGGGTAATCAATTAATTTAATTACTGAAAATGCCATTCCTTTCCGCCAGCCTCTAGCCTCGCCCCCCTCCCCACTCTCAAGATTCTCCATCCACTCCCTAGTTATCGAGAAGAGGAAGAGAAAAGTCTCCAATTAATGGAGCAGCCGGTTTCTCAGCTTCAGGCCTGGGCTAAGCCCTAATTAAGCACCAGTGCCCCAGGGGATTGCAGATAATGGATTTGCAGAAGGGCTGCCCTGTAAAATGTGAAATGGGACTGTGAGGGCACCCAGAGGCCAGGCCAGGGAGGAAGGAGACTGCCTACAGCCACCACCACCACCAGGGGACAGGCCCCCATCTGGGAAGCTGGACCTGTTCATGGTCCAGCCCCGGGAATGGCACTGACCCCCCTGCACTCAGTACCACCCTGCACTGATCCCCATGCTGCCTATCAACACCCTCCAGACACTGTCTCCCTTCACAGCAGTGACATCCTCCCCAGCCACTCCCCCCCCCCACCTCCTATGACACTTCCGTGCGGCTCCCCCTCCTACACTCTGCTGAGCTGGGGAGCCCGGTCACGTCCTGGGAAGGCACATCTTGATATGATAAGAAAGGGATCCTGAGGTGTAGGCTCGTGGGCTGAGATTCACTGCTCACAGCGGTGTTGGTTCAAGGACCAGAATTTCTGAAACGCTTGAGAATCACTGGGGCGTCTTGCTGAAATGAAGATTCAGGCTCAGTGAGTCTGGGGCGGGGCTTAAGAGATGTTTCAAGTCTTCAGATTCCTGCAAGCTCCCAGGTGATGGTGGTGTTGCTGGTTCGGGGACCACACTTCGAGGAGCAAGGGGCTGGAGTGCCCACTGGTGGGGTGAGGGAGTACCCCAGGAAACCGGCTGGTGAGGAAGAACCACAGTGGGAGAGAGACCAGGGCTGGGAGGCTCGGCAGGAGTGGTGGGGACCCATGGCTTCGGGATAGGTCTGACACTGCCACCACTTGGGACAAGGTGTGTCTTTCAGAGTCGTGGTCGAAATTGGCCAGGCACTAATTTCTTATTGGATTCTGGCCATTGAAGAGCACAGTGGAGTGGCCTGTGCCCAGTGTCACACCATGACACCTTCCTCAGGCTACCAGCGGGCACTAGGTCTCCAAGCTGAACAGGGACAGAGTGCTGGTCAGGTTCCCAGGGGCTGGCGCTGTCCATTTGTCCTTCAGCTGTCCCAGCTGCTTCTGCCATTAATGGAGGCCATCAGTAGGGTCTCTTGGAGTATCACTGGGTGCCTCTTAGGATATTGCTGGCTGCTCTCTCTGGGTGTCATTGGCCACATCTCAGGCTATTGCTGACCGTCTCGAAGGGTGTCAGGCTATCTCCTGAGTGTAGCTGGCTGTCTCCTGGGGTGACCATGCTGTCTTGGGCTCTCTGCACTGTAACACTGTGGCTGGTTGCCATCTCTCAGACTGCCCCAGGGCTCCGACCAGCCAGGGCCTTCCAGCTGGAGGAGTCACACAGAAGCAGCCCCCTGAATGCTTTGGCCCAGTTCTCCCCTTTCAGCCTTGGTGGAGAAAACCCTTCACCAGCCCCCATCCTCCCTGCAGAAGCCCTCTGAGGATCCTGGGCCCCAGACAGTGAGAGTGCCTGTTCTCAGCCCGTTTGTCTCCTAGAAATGCACTGGGGAGGAGGGGATCTAGAAGGCCAAGCAGACCTGGATTCCCATTGCTGGCCGGGCAGCTCGGGCTAATTATGCAGCCTCTTCAACTGGAAAAACAGAGACAGAAGGACAGTCTCTGAGGGCTATTGTGAGAAAGGAAAGCTGTAGCATCTATAAAGCACCCGGCACAGTGCCCAGCATACAGTAGGTGCTTAATAAACCCCACTCATCCTGCCTCAAACCCAATGACCCAGGCTCAGCCTGCAGCAGGGTCGCGGCGGGCAGGGGGTAGCTGATGGCACGTGGTGGTGAAGGGGTTCCCCACACACCCCGCTCGTCTTGCCCACCTGGGCCTGCAGACAAAGCTGGGGCGTCACGCCCTTTAGCTCCCAGGCATCGTTATTACTCAGGAGCTCCACAGCATGGATTTGTGGGAAATCTAATGAAAGGAAATTAAGTAGCAGCTCCCAGACAGGCTGGATGTGTTCATATCTCCTGGAGTCTTTGGATTTGGCATCTACTGCCAGGCACTCCGAGACCCTTCCCATCTGCACGGTGGCGATGGGTACCCTCTGCTCCCCTCCCTCCCTCTCTCTCTCCCTCTCTCTCCCCTGCTTCTCTGTCTTCATTTACACCTCAGTGAGTCTCAACCCTTCTGAGCGCAGAGTTGCTAATGTGATTTCCTGCCACGTTCCTGAAAGCCTCTGCCAGGAAAATCAGCCCCTTAGAACAGAGCTCCCTGGGCCTTCCAGAACCTCGGAGGTTCTTCAGTGAGGATGTGCCTGCAGGAGGGCCCTGTGCTGGGCACTCGGAAGAGCGGGGAAGGGAGGGCTTGGACTCCTCTCCGATGCCTGCTAGGTGTCCTGCTGCAGAGGTACATCTTTTGATCTTGGGTGAGTGAGTTGGGGCCTCAGTTTCCTCATCTAGAAGAAGAGTAGGATTGGACTCGATGCTTAGGACCAGCTCTGACATCCACAGATTCTGGAATTCTGACAGGAAGGTCTAGGGAGAGCCAGGCATTCTTTGGTATCTCTGAAAGTTTGAACAAGGCCTTCAAGAACTTACCCTTTTCTCAACACTAGCCAGTTTCTGTGTGACTCATGGCCTGGCCCCACTCCAGAACCTGGAAAGAATAAGGGGAGGAGGTGCTAACAAGGACCCCCGTACACACCCCCTTTGCAAAGCAGGTTGCTTTTTGCTTCCTTCACACAACACACAGTTACGGAGCTCTGCTGTGCCAGACCCTGGGTCCCTGGGCCCTGCCCTCTCGGGACCTAGGATAGGGTGGAGGGAGGCTTTGATACTGGAGGACAGGAGTCTGCATAGAGCTGGGCACTGGGGACCATCGGTCCCCCATTATGGGGTAGGAGACACCTTGCCGGTCTGCCTGTGCTGGTCCAGAGGTGGTTTGAGTTTGAGGGACCTTGAATGAGTCAACATACTTTTGTGCCTGGTTTTCTGCAAAATAAGGTATAGACCCTCTTCCAGGTCCTCCTACATGGTGGCCTTGACAGGTTGAGAAGACCACCAGTATGAAAATACCCTGTACATGGAAAGGCTTCATCATTTTATGGAGCTTACCTTGGAAACAGGAGACCACCACATCTCTCAGCTTCCTTTAGTCTATGAAATGAAGGCAGTGGTAACATCGGGGACTTTGATACAATCCTGGGAAGGGAGCCCATTTCTTCCCCAGGGCCAGGGGGCAGGGCCTGGAAAGTGAGTTACAGAGCGAAGAGAGATTTTTTTTTTATGGCCTGTAATGGCTCTGTGGGTGCACCTGCCATCCCTCCCATGGCTGATAGGAGCAGGCTCCCACTGCAGCAGGAGGGATTTGGGGGTAATCATCCCTAGTGGTTCCACTCGGAAGTGAGTGAGGAAAAGAGTCCTAAAGGGTTGGTGTCCGCGGTCACGAGGGCCATGTGGTATTTGGGCAGAGCAGAAACTTGCATGTAAGAAGCGTGCACACACCTTTGTGCACGTGGAGTAGGGAACCCCGTGGGACGTGGAGACCCGAGTTAGCTGGTATTTGTCCAACCGCATGGAGCAATGGGCAGAGCATGGGATTCAGAGACAGACACAGGCTCAAGTTGGACAGCCCCACTCCAGGGCCATGCTCGACACCCAGCCCGGGTTCGGGAAGGGGAATAACTACCGTTAGTACCAACTCCATCTCCACCAGCTGAGGGGGGTGTCCTTACATGGCGAGCGGGTGCAGGGGTGCAGCTATATAGGAGCCTCACCTCTGTTCCTCTCCCCTACTTCAGAAGAAGAGCAAGGTACACTACCATGTCGCTGTCATCATCAACTACCTGGGCCACTGCATCTCCCTGGTGGCCCTCCTGGTGGCCTTTGTCCTCTTTCTGCGGCTCAGGTGAGAAAGACTCAGTGTTGGCCTCTGGCCTTGAGCAGGGTAGAAAAGTGAGACACAGGAAGCAGCCCTGGGGGAGGGGCTGCTGGCAAGACGGGCCCCTGCCCCCTCACCTCTGTGGGAGGGGGACAGACATAGGAGCTCCAGGTCTCTTGGAACCTCTGGCAGGGCCATTTCTGCCCCCCACCCAGCCCAGTAACTACTGGGGGGACCAGTGATGGCTGAAGCCCAGGCTTGCCTTGTGCCACCCCCACCCACGCATGGATGCACCCATCTGGGAGGCCTGGAAGGGGGAGCCTTTGGGTTGGAAGGAGGCAGCTAGCAGTGCCAGGCAGGTCTGTGCCAGGAATGGGGGTGGGAGCAGGAGCTGAGTATCAGGCCTGAACGCTGGGAGAGAGGCATCCCACTGGAAACCTTTTATGTCTTTGGACCCTAGAGCTACAGGGAAAGTAGGGGTGCTATGGGAGGAGGTGGTCCCCAGTAAGCCAGAAGCCCCTGGTCCCTGGAGCATCTGCTATGTAGCAGACTCTGCCCCAGACCTTAGGTCTGGATGCGTCTCAGGTAGGAAGGGGTCTGTGGGGCATCAAGAGAGCTTCTGCTGTCACCTCCCAGTGTGACTCAGCCAGTCAGCCCGGTCCTCAGTTTCCCCATCCATACATCTGGATTGGAGTGAGGCTGGTGGCCTGTCCCTCATTTCTTCTTTCCTCCCTTGCTCCCATCACCCTCCCACCCTCCCCCGCTGCCTCCCAGGAGTATCCGGTGCCTGAGAAACATCATCCACTGGAACCTTATCTCGGCCTTCATCCTGCGCAATGCCACGTGGTTTGTGGTCCAGCTCACCATGAGCCCCGAAGTCCACCAGAGCAATGTGGTGTGTCCTGGAGGGGCAGGCACAGGGTCAGAGGGAAGGTCTGGGTGGGACTGTGCCCTGGTGAAAATGGGCCAGGCACAGGCCTTGAGGCCCAGTATAATGGGAGTGGCTCCCTGCAGGATGAGGGGGACAATGGGGGGAATCCTATTAAGAGGAGGTCCCAGGCCCAGGGTGGGGTGCTGCTGCCGTCATACCCCATCCCCAGTCTAAGTGTCATCTCTGGTGGGGGTGGGGTGGTAGGGCTGGTGCAGGTTGGTGACAGCTGCCTACAACTACTTCCACGTGACCAACTTCTTCTGGATGTTTGGGGAGGGCTGCTACCTGCACACGGCCATTGTGCTTACCTACTCCACTGACCGGCTGCGCAAGTGGATGTTCATCTGCATCGGCTGGGGTGAGTGCCCTGCGCCCCCTCCTCACCCAGACTCTGGCCAGCTGGCTAAGGGACCTGAGAGCCCGGGGCCAGGTCAGGGTGGTGGGGTGAGAGTTGCAGTCTGCCCCGACTTGGGGATGGAGTGCAGCATGCCGGATGAGTGAGTTCGAGCTCTACCCTGGAGAACCCCTTCGCACTTCTAGGCCCTGGGCTGCACTAGGGTCTTCCAGGCCTTGTGTCTCCCACCCATGAGCTCTGTGACAGCCAGTCTCTCCCCAGGTGTGCCTTTCCCCATCATCGTGGCCTGGGCCATCGGGAAGCTGTACTACGACAATGAGAAGTAAGTCACCTCCTCCCCTGAGCCCCGAGGTACAGGCTCTCAGCCCAGCTCTGCATGATGCTTCCTAAGGACCTTGGGCCACATCACCTTCCCTGTTGGGGCCACAGTTTCTTTGTCCATATAGGAAGGGTGCTGGGGGCTGGGTTCGATGAGTGTCCCCAGCAGTGCTGTCCTTGAGGTGGAGCTGGCTAGCCAGGTGGATCCGGGCTCCCTTATCTGTCTTGGGATTTCACAAACAGCATAAGGGTTACTGGCAGTCTCTGGAGTCAGACGGCCCAGGTTCTGAATCACAGACCCATCATAAAGTAGTTATATGACCCCGGGCTTGTTATTACGGTGTGCCTCAGTTTCCTCATCTGTAAAATGGGAATCCTATAAAACCACCTCCTGCAAAAAAGGGTTTTTGTGGGAATGATATGAGTTCATACAATATTAAGCATTTAGAATGTTTGGTACATAGAAAAGTCCATATACATTTTTAATGAATATTAAGATTTGTTTTACAAAAGATTCCATGGATTTAATAGAAACAAATCCTGATGGTCTCATAGAGTCCTTCCAGCTCTGAAGTCCTGACTTTGGTCTAAGGTATTCCCAATTACCCCCTGGAAATTAGATTTCTGCTGTAGTGGTTCTTGCCTTGGCTCATGTTAGAACCTCCCAGGAAGCTTTAAAATGTACCAATACCCAGGCTTGACCTCCAAAGAGTGGGATGTAATTGGTCTGGAGTGTGCCCGGGGCACTGGGATTTTTAGCTGCTGAGACTGAGAATCACTGAGCAAGAGGCAGAAAATGTGGATACAGCCAACCAAGGAGGTGCCAGGACCTTCCGTGCCAAGGCGTTCGCAGGAACCTGCTGTCTGAGTGGGGTGCCAGGTGGCCTCCATCACAGCAATTCCTCCCCACCCCCATAGAGGGGAGGAGGCCGCCAACACCTCACTGGGCTCGACGACGAGCCTGGAAACTGATATTCATAGTTACCAGGCTGATCCTTCCTGACTCTGGCCCGCTGGCTCTCTCTGCCTTGGCACAGCCGACAGGTGGGGTGGGGTGGGGGGCTGGGTAGGTAGGGTGGCAGTTGCCAGACACCACTGGGGGCCTGGGAGTCATGCCCAGCATGTTGGGTCCCAGCACAGGAGCATCGTAAGCCCTGGGCCATGGTGCCTGGGCCTGCAGGTGTGGAAGTGACTACAGTGGAGGACAGTAAGAATAGGTTTCAAAAAGCTGCCCAGTAGGTGTGTTGGAGGAAAAAGGATGCGCCTGGTTTAAGAAAGTCTGTCTGAGTGGCTCTGGATCCCCATCTAGTGGTACGATGCTGACACTGCCGCAGAAGGGATCCCGGTGTGACACAACCAGAAAGAACTTGTAGGGATCAACCACTAGCCCTGGCCCCAGACAGCTGGGATTTGGTCTCCATGGTGCTTTTTGAAAACTTGAATTCATTTCAAACCTTTAAAAAGTCCAGACGTCTCACATAAAAGTCTCAGTTTCTGGCTTATAGAAGCATCATGAGATCTAGGCACTGTGGGTCTCATCCCCTGGAGGCCATGGTCTCTGCACAAGGACATGGGACTTCCCGTGTGCCGCATCCCCACCCACTCCCTAGACCCCCAAGAGATCTCTGGAGGGAAGCTCAAGAAAAGGAAGAGCAGTTCTGCTTCTTCTACAGGTGAAACCTATGGAATCTCTGCCTTGGGGTCATTCAGGCCGCAATTAAAGTGATTCAGAGATCGCTAGCTGCTGGGGGGCCCTGCGTGACAGGCACCAGGCACCACCAGGGGGCTTGTGCCAGACCCCCAGAGGGGAGCCAGGGGAGCAGTGGTGTGTTGAGCCCCCGTCTGTTCTACATAGTGGTCTTTGCCACAATCCGCCCCCCTGCCACATTGCCTGCTTCCTGCTTTACGTCTAATAGAAGGTGCTATCTGTCCATTCTGCAGATGGAATAACTGAGGCATTGTGTTGGGATCTTGACCTTCTTCCAGGGTTGGAATTGAGGTACCCAGAGCCTGGCTTCTGGCCCCAGTCCTGCCCTGGCCAAGCACTGCCCCTCCCCATGCCACTTAACTGGACCCGGATGACCTTCCCCCCTTACCTCTCCTCTGTGGCTTTCTAGGTGCTGGTTTGGCAAAAGACCTGGGGTGTACACTGACTACATCTACCAGGGCCCCATGATCTTGGTCCTGCTGGTAAGAACCTGGGTAGGGGGGCAGGAGAGAGGGACAATCAGTACCTACTTTGGACTGACAGGGTCCCCGTGCAGACCAGACCTGGAGACACTGAGGCCCTGCCCTGTCCACCCAGCCTGTCTCCAATCTCTTGTGCACACATATCCCCACACCATCCCACTGTGTGCTCAAATTACAGATCAATTTTATCTTCCTTTTCAACATCGTCCGCATTCTTATGACCAAACTCCGGGCATCCACCACATCTGAGACCATTCAGTACAGGTAACCTGGCCCACCTCCCTCCCCCAACCACAGGGGGCTCCAGAGACCCCAGCCTCCAACCCAGCGTCCCCCCCTCCACAGGTCCGACAGCCCCTCCTGAAAGCCCAGCTCCCCATCTCAGACCTCCTGGGGACCTGGCACCCCAGCCCCAGGCCCAGCCCTCCTCACGGAGCCAGAGGCCCCGGCCCCATCCTGGGGTGGGCTGTGACTCTGGGCCTCCCCACCTGCCCCGCCTCAGGAAGGCTGTGAAGGCCACTCTGGTGCTGCTTCCCCTCCTGGGCATCACGTACATGCTGTTCTTCGTAAACCCCGGGGAGGACGAGGTCTCCCGGGTCATCTTCATCTACTTCAACTCCTTCCTAGAATCCTTCCAGGTACTGCCACCCACCCCTCACTCTGGCCCTGGCTGTGCTCTGCACTTGCTTGGGTGGGGATTCTTTCAGACAAGGGTCTGGAGGGGTGGAGGCTGTGGAGAGGAAGGGGGTGGCCCGGAGGCTAGGTGGGGCCATACCTGTCCCTGTGCCTTGACCCGCCTTCTCTGTCCACCCCAGGGTTTCTTTGTGTCTGTATTCTACTGTTTCCTCAACAGTGAGGTAAGGATGCCGGGGCCCCAGAGCTCAGGATGGTGGGGGGTGGGGGACTTCTGGGACCTGAGATTGTCTATAGCCTCCTCCTGCCCTCCACATGCCAGCTCCTCCTCCCTGCCCCCAGGTCCCTAATGAGGATGCAGCCAGGAGCCCCAGGAGGGCCCCTGACACCTGCCCACACTGCTCCTATAGTGGCAAGCCCACTGCTTTGCTCCCATAGGCAGTTGGCACAGGGAGTCAGAAGTCAGGGCTTCAGTCCCATCGATGAGTCTGTGAAAATGCTTGTTGAAAACAGGAAGGGCTAAGCCCTTGGGCAGGGCATGCATATGTGCTGAAGGTAGGAATTCTTTGTGGCAAAGGCCATCGGTGCCTCTGTGTGGATGGGAAAAAGTCTTCTCTTCTCAGAATACTTGCAAAAATCATCCTAACAAATAGGCAAATAATGTTGATGACATGCATGGCACCTCCTCCTGTGTGGCCCCCTTTGCGTTTCACACCTGCGTACTGCACGCCTGCAGACTGCTCACGTGTACTGCTGCTTGTGGCAGCCCTAGGGGATGGAAGGGAGTCCTGAGATCCAGGCTCAGACACCATGCTCTGCTCTGTGCCCACAGGTCCGCTCTGCCATCCGGAAGAGGTGGCATCGATGGCAGGACAAGCACTCGATCCGTGCCCGCGTGGCCCGCGCCATGTCCATCCCCACCTCTCCCACCCGTGTCAGCTTCCACAGTATCAAGCAGTCCACGGCAGTCTGAGCTGGAGGGCCACGGAGCGGAAGATGGTCTCCAGGCTTGGCCAGCTGCCCTATCTATGGAGGGGACCAAATCCTTCTCACAATCTGTATCCCCAGAAGCATCTGGCACTGACAGCGTGGGCCCCACCCCACCCCCCCGGCCCCGGAATGAGCAGGAGTTCTAGGCCTATGAGAGCAGCCATAGTCTGGGCCATGGGATGAATGGGAAATAACCTATAGGATTGGGCTGGGCCCAGGGCCTCTGGCTCCCTTGTGCCCCAAGTCCTCCCCGGAGATGGAATGAGAATGGAGTGGAGATGGCCAGCCAGAAAATCCAAGGCAGCACAGAGGTCCTTCCAAGAGGCGTCTTCTCCCAGAGCACAAGATGGCCAGCCTCCTGGAGACCTGGGGCCTGTCCTCAGCAACTGCAAGGCACCAATTGCTGCCCTAGGAGCATCATGGGAAACTCCTGTGACAGCATCCCAACCACCGTGATGATGCCTCTGGGTGTTGGCAATGCCTTCTAATACCAGTGGGAACCAAAGCCAGGTCACCAGAAAGCCCTGGCCATGTCATTAGAAACCAGGTGACATCATCAGACAGTAGGCCACACCACAAGAAATCCTCCCAAGCCACCATAATTTCATCTGGCACTGTGGCACTGCCATCAGAAATGCCCTGTCTCGCTGCCTTGTACCCTTGGACCTTTATGCCCTGCAGGCCACTCAGCCCCCCGCCCCGGTCCTTAACCACCCACAATACCCACACCCTGATGTGTCACCTCCTGCCCCTGGTGTCTCCCCCTGTGTGGGAAGTGGGGGTTGGAAGGAGATGGAGTGTCCTGTGAGCAAGAACCAGGGTGTGCCCCAGCCAAAGCCAGTCTCCCTTTTAGAGAACAGAGAATGCTCTGGGCCATCCTGCCTGCTGGTGTCAGTGGTCTGGCATCTGGGGCAGCCTCTCTACTGGGTACAGGGGGTTTCTGGTGCCTGGATGACCTCTGGAGCAGCATGATTAGCTAAGCAAAGATAGAAGGGGCAGGGGACTTGGATCCTCTCTGCCTGAGTGTCCTGGAGCAAGACAACTGGTTCTCGGGGCAATCAGCAGCCCCCACTGGACCCTCCTGTGTCCAGAGTACTGGGCCACTGGAGCCAGGCCTTGGGAGATAAGGTGTCAGCTGTGAGGGGGTGGCTGCTGTAAATAATAATATTTATCTTTTCAACCAGCATCTGTGAAGGTCTGGACTATGCGGGGTTGGGTGGGAAGGGCACAGCAGAGAAATGGAGGCCACTTTTCAGTCTGGGGCCAGCCAGCCTGTGGCTGGGAAACCTGACACCATTCACACCCATCCCGATGGGGTGCTAGGTGAGCCACTGGGGGCATGGGCCTGCGGACGCAGCTGACAAGGACGGCTCTTAAAAGGGATGAGTCATAGGGAGAGAAGGGCCACAGGTGAGCAGTGCTGGCCAAGGACACTAGAGGGGTCAGGGCCCATGGCGACAGCTCTAGCCAAGGTGTGGCAATGGGACCAGGCAGGAATGTCTCCCAGCCCCAAGGGAAGGGCCAAGCTGGAAGCAGGAAGTAGAGTTAAGGAGGCCTTGACACTGTCTCAGCTTGAGAGCCCCAGAAACAGAGCCAGAGACAAGGTTTCCAGAACCAAGTAGGGAAGGGGAGCACGGGGAGCGGGTGGGGGCGGGAGGCCAGGCCAGGGAGGCGGCCGGAGCAGGGGTGCCCACACCACAGCCACTACTAGGGGCAGCTGGAGCATAATCCTACTGCAGAAGCCCGAGGGGGCATCCCCGCCTTCAGCCCACCTGAGGGGCCACAGGGGAGGAAGGCTGCCCCCGGGGGTAGGGAGCACAGGGGCCACATGACAACAGAGACACAGAGAGAGAGATACACACTGAGGGAGCGTGCACAGGCACAGCAGGGTGTGGTGGGAGGCAGCCTGAGGGCAGGAGAGGGGGTGGGACGTGGAAACTCCACCCTGGCACACAGGGACCAGGGACTCGGGGAGGGGACCAGAGGCACCAGGACAGAGACAGGCTGATGGCCCCAGGAAGGGACCAGAAGTGCCTGAGGAATCTCAAACGGGCCACAATTGAGGCATCTTTCTCAACTGTTATTCGCCCAGTGAAGAAGTGAGAAAGCAAGGCTTCTCCTGTACGAGTTGGGCTGTGGGGACAGGGCTCCCCAAGGACAGAGCAGCCTGGGAGGAGGAGGAGAGGACATTGTAAGGAGGTTGCTTGGACAAGAGGTCCTGGGTGGGGGGCAAGCTGAGGCAGTGTCCCTTCTGCTTGTGCCTCCTTCCAAGCACCTACTGTGCATTCGAAACTGCCAGGCCCAGCACAAGGCGGGGAGATGAGTAGCCCCCCGAGATGAGTGCCAGCAGCCAACTGCAAAGCCTGGAGCTGCCGGGTCTTGAAAGCCATCAGAGGACACCTCCAGGACGGGGCTGACAGTCATCAGAGGAGCTCCTGGGGGAAGTGGGGGGCAGGCAGGGGCTGGTCCAGATGAGCCTCAGGACACCTCCCATTCAGAGACTGTAAGGGAGGAGGGGCTGCTTCAGGAACATCTGGGCCCCAGAGAACTGTAACTCCTCTGCGGGGGTGGGGGAGGGCAGGTGCCCAGGGTATAAGCCTGTCACAGCCCAGGGCTCAGGAAGCAGGGTGAAGGCAGGCCCCCAGATGGGGTTTCTGAGGGTCATTGTTCCCTGAGGTTCAGCCTGAGGGTATAAGGGATGGATACACATGCCACTGTGCTGGGGCAGAGGCCTGGCAACCACAGGGGGAGGGGGTCACTGCAGGACAGACCGCTCCCTCAAGCCTGGAGGCCACAGTCCCCTGGAGTACCCCATCCGAGCCCGTTTCTCCTTGGGACCCTCCTTCATGGGCACAGATCCCCAGGGGAGGAAAATCCCCACTGTGTGGTTTCCATTTCGGGCTCCTCCACCTCTAAGTGTGATGACAGGCCCCTGCCCTGGGGTCCTCAGCATCCCCTTCAGGCCTCCTCAGTCCTCCTGCTGCTGCTGGGTCAGATGCCCTAGGATAGGGCAGGGGAGGGAGCCAGATGTGGGAAAACATGTGCTAAGGAGGCAGGGAGGTTTTAGAATCCAGGTAATAACACCTTAATTGTGGGCATTTGTAAACTGCTTTGCAATCTGTATAATCCTTTATGATATCATCTAATCCTCAAGTAACTCAAGGAGGCAGAACCTTCCCATTCTACAGCCAAAGACACTGAGGCCTGGTAATTCCTCTGAGATCAAAGGTCCTCTGGCTCCACATGCAGGGATCTTTCCACCCCCTGGGTTTGGGTTTTAGGAGGCCAGGACAGATAGAGCAGCTCTGGGGGAGAGGGGGCAGCAGGAGGCCTCAGGGCTTCAGATTGTCTGGTTGGGGACGAGTCCCAGGTGAAGATGGGACCAGCCCAAAGATGGCACAGCCAGTGTCCAGTTGCTGAGCTCAGCTGGGTGGGAGCAGCGAGGGTTCTGTACAACTATCCTGATTCCCAGCACACGCTTCCCACCTTCCCAACATCCTCCACCCCTCCACTCCTTAAAATGATACTTAACTGCGAACAGTGCAACCCAGGGCACCAGAAGCTTCTGTGGGCCTCCCTGCACCCACCCAGGCTCTGCTCAGCCCAGGGAAGGGGGTCACCAGCCTCCAGCTTAAGGGTCTCAGGATCATCTCATGGAGTCCTCTGACTTTAAACTCAACTGCCCATCCTCAGTCCAAAGAGAAACGAGGGCTGTTTTCTGCATTCCAACACCAGCAATGCTATCGTTGATTGAGTGCTTCTCGGGTGCCAGGCACAGCCCAGCGGCTCACCTATTCTTCATACCACACCCTGTGAGGCAGGGGCTGTTATCCCCATTTAACAGATGGGGAAAAGAAGGCACAAAGAGGGCCTGAGGCCTGCCTCAGAGCCCCCAGCGTGGCTGGCATGGCCGGATGTGCACCTAGGCTGGCCTCACTCAGCCTCTACCGTGTTTAGCCGTATGCAGCAGGAGTTCTTTGTAGAATGCCTCTCCCTGCCCCACTGCCTCCTCCAATACCCTCCCTAGGGAAAGTCCTCAGTTTCCCTAGTTTGTGGACAAACAGCATTCAGAGACAAAGTTGGCACCTGCAAAGCATGGGCTTCGGGGGGCCACTCCTAAGCAGCCCAGCCTCCAGGCTGCCAGCCTCCCAGGGTCCCAGCCCTGTCGCTGTTTCATGCCAGAGCATTGCCTCCTACCCCTACTTTTACAGCCCACCAACCTCTGCAGATCCAACTGGTCAGGCTCGGGCTCAAGACAGGCCTGCAACACATATATTTTTCAAAGGTCTAAGTGTGTTGGAAACATTGATGAGATCATTGTTTAGAGGTAACTCCAGAGACTATCTTCAGCCTCCAGACTCCCACCCACTCTCTCTGCCCCTTCCGGGGGTCCTGGACAGATGCCTGCCACCCAGCCTCATCGCCCCACTGGGCCAAGGCAGGTGGGGGCAGAAGCAGGCGTGGGGGCCCTGTGCTCAGTGTGCCAAGAGGAAAAAGGGAGAGTGGAGCGGGCACCCAGTTAGGGGGGTGGACGACGTGGAGGTGGACCTGGAGGTGCTCCTGCCTCTTGCCTTCATTATTGGGATAGTTGGGGAGGGAGCAGGTGGTGACCCAGTCCTCTCTCAGTGTCTATACCACCTCTAAGACATGCATCTAGGCCAGCACTGAGCCAGGTAGCAAGGGCAGTGAGTGGCCAGGTAAGCCGGGCACCATCTTCTCCCTTCCTGAGCAGCCACACTGGGCTAAGTCCTGCTGTGAGGTCAGCTGTCCTTGCTGCTCCAAGTGGATAAAGATAAATGCTCCAGGTGCCCCCCTAAGTCCCCAGACAGAAGGCAGAGACACTGCCCCTGGCTTGCCTGGGACAGTGACCCTGAGAGCCCAGGCCATAGCTAAGAGGAACAGCAGGGAGGGAGCAGAAGCTGCAGATACAGGGGGATGCCTTCAAAGAAAGGGATGGAATCTGGAGAGAGAGGTGGGCCAGGCTGCAGAGTCTTGGAGCAGAAACACAGCATCGGCCACTGGTATGATGGCACCTCCCAGAGCATTGTGCAGGGCACTGTCTGGGCCCAAGCAGCCACAGAGAAGACCAACTCCAGGGCTGTGGGGGCTGGGGGTGGATCCGGAGGATCTGGGGAAGCAGCGATTAGAAAGACACTCAAAAGCCTTCAGTGAGCCGGGTCCCAGGAAGAACCTCAGAGGGAATGAGCCTCAAGAGAATTCTTTGAGCCAGGACACCAGGAACCCAGGGTAGATCAGAGAAGAAGGGTGGGAGCAGGCTTTTTTGGGGAATCCTGTGTTTCTGAACCCCAAATAGGGGCACAGGCTGGTCTAGTTCCAGAACGTGTTCATCTCCATAATGGAAATCCCATTCCCATTAAGCTGTCACCTCCCATCCCACCTTCCTAGCCTCTGGCCACTACGAACCTGCTCTGTCTCTATAGCTTTCCCTGTTCTGGATATTTCATAAAAGTTAGAGTCATACAATAGTGTCCTTTCGTGTCTGGTTTCTTTCACTTAGCACAGTGTTTTCAAGATTCATGCACATCATAGCAGGTATCAGGACTTTGTTCCTTTTTACGGCTGAATGATATTCCATTGTATGGAGAGACCGTGCTATCCATTCACCCGTTGAAGGGCATTTGGTTTCTCTCCACCTATTCCAAGTTACTGCGAATAGTGCTGCTATGAATATTCATGTACATTTTTTTGAACACCTGTTTTCAATCCCTTTGTTAGGTACCCCCAGAGGGTGGGATTGCTGGGTCATATGGTAACTCTACGCTTCACTTACTGAGGACCCGCCAAACTGCTTTCTACATACAGGCTGGTGGCTGCACCATTCCACATTCCCGCCAGCACCGTAGGAGAGTTCCAATTTCTCCACATCTTCACCAGAACTTGTTACTCTCTGTGTTTTTAACCATAGCTGCCTCAGTGGGTGTGCTGGTCTGTTTGTAGGAAACCCAAGACCCCCTATTGGGAGAGCAGAGCCCCAAGTGAGAATAAAAGCAACATCAGCTGAGGCCGAGACAGTTTTATTATCACAGCACTCAGGAAGGGGCTGGCTGGAATGCAGAGAGGTCTTACTTTCCTGACCGCCCCTGACCAACGTGCCAGTGCTTCCCTGCAATGGGATCCCATGGCAGGAGTGGCTGGCAGCCTTCCCCAGGCCCCAGGCCCTGCCACGTGTCCCTGTCCCCAGCTGGGAGTATGCTCACTAGTCTGCTGGCTTTGCTCCCTAACATATTTCTGACAGTTACCTTGTCATTATAATTACTGTTTGTAATCGAATTAAACGTTAGAGCCATGGATGAAACAGAATTGTACAAACAAGGAGAAATGTTGTCTCTTCTGAAAACTCTATTGAAAGACACAATCTGAGTCACACAAACAACTAGCTGTCAACCCAGGTGGGGGTGAGACGAATGTAAATACCTGGGTGGGAAGAGATTGGCAGTCTATGTGGTTCTAGTTGCCAACCACTTCGCAAGGTCCTTTCAGCCTGCCTTCCATCCCAATGAACCCAAAGCTGGATGTTGGGAATGGTGTCGCATCAGCGCAGATTTTGTAAGGAAGGCGACTTGGAATGCTGGGGGATGGGCCCATAATCGATGCAGACGTGTTAAGGAGATCAGTGACTGTGCGCTCCATCAAAGTGAAAATAAAATGTGTTTTATAGGTTGAATTGTGTTCCCAAAATGATATGTTGGAATTCTAAACTCCAGGACCTGTAAATGTGACCTTATTTGGAAATGGGGTCTTTGCAGATATAAGCGTGTTAAGATAAGGTCACTGGATGGGCCCTCAATGCAGTCTGAGAGAGAACGTCCGGTGACAGCAGAGGCAGAGATGGGAGTGGTATGGCTGTAGGCGAGGAAAAGAAAACCAAAGATTGCCAGCCACCATCCAGATGAAGAAGGGCTGGGGAAGGGTATGAGGAAGGGTCCTACCCAGAGTCTCCAACGGAGCATGGCCCTGCCAACACCTTGATCCTGGACTTTGTCTCAGTCAGCTCAGGCCATATAACAAATAGGCTAGGGGCGTAAACAACATGAACAATTTTGCACAGTTCCAAGAGGTTGGGAAGTGTGAGATCAAGGGGCTGGCTAAGAGCGTTCCTCGGGAGAGCTCTCTTCCTGGTTTGCAGACAGCCGCCATCAGACTGAATCCTCAAAAAGCAGAGAGTGAGATCCTCTCTCCTGTGTCTCTTATGAGGAAACAAGCCCATTCCTGAGGGCTCCACTCTGATGACACTCTTACCTCCCAAAGGTCTCACCTCCAAATACTAAATGTAAAGTGTGGAGATGACTTTTTAATGGGTCCCCTCTTCAACCGATTTTTTTTTTCAACACACACATCTGCTGGCCAATCCCCATCCTCTGAGACAAGTGGGCCAGCCACAGTTCCCTGAGTACACTGTGCAGAGCACAGCAGGGTTAGCCAGAAGCTCCTCCACCCAGCATGCTGGGTTTTAATCTTGTCTCTACCACTCACGTGTCACCTTGGAAAAGTCTCTTCACTGCCCAATGCCTCAGTCCCTTCTAGTGGAAAACAAGGTCATGAACTCACACATCCCACACATATTAGAATTCTATCACTTGCTCTTCCAGAATCTGAGAGTGGCAGAGAGATAGACAAGGTCTCTGTCTTCATGGAACTCAACCAGGGAGACACAGAAAATAAACTAGGAAACATATAAGCAAAGACTTGAGTTGTGATAACAAGTGCTAAGAAGTGTTTGCTCCTGGCCGTGGTCAGGGGGAGACCATTGGAGCACAGGCCTTTAGGATGAGAGCAAGCGGCAGGTGAGGCCTTCGGGTGGGAGGCAGAGCTGCATGGCCAGGAAGCCTGATGCTGTCAGGGAGCCGGGCAGCACCCTGGACAGGGCAAGACCTAAGGGAGGTGTCAGTTGTGGGGGCTGGATCTGAGGCCTGCGGCTGGGGTCTGTGGGGTGGGCTTCTCTAAGCTCAGGTTTACTCAGCCATGAAGTGGAGGTGTTCAGGGACGGTAAAGCTGCTATAACAAAGAGACCCACAATAAGCTGAGGGCTTAAGGAAGACAATGTATCCAAGAGTCTGTGGTAAGCGTCCCATACCATTGTTCCATGTAGACATCCAGGGTCCCGCTTCCTTTCCTTCTTCTCTTTCCATCCCTTAGGACAGCGTCCTCTCACCAGAGACAATGGTCTGCCTATGACTGGCTTGTGAGAAGGGAAGAGACGAACAAGGAGCCTCATGATCTCCGTCCAGGCTCCTGAGGGGTTCACATCATTTCTGCTCAATTCCATTGGCAAGAACTTGACCATATGGCCATTCCTAACTCCAAGGGAAGCTAGAAATGAAATTTTGGTCATGTGTCAATACAAAAGAGCGTGGCTTTTGAAGGAGGGCACACAGCCTCCCCGCCCCGCCTCCCCACCCAAGCTGGATACAGTAATACCTCCCTGCAAGGACGTAATGAGTACAGATAAGAGTATGTGGCACTTAGTAAGTGCTCAATACAAGTTGGCAAGGTCACTGAGGTCAGGGCTCCCAGGGCCCTCAGGAACCCTCAAGTCCCATGTTCTCATTTCTGGGCGGCTGGAAAAACAAGCGCCGAGGGGAGAGGCATCTGCCCCGGAGCCCAGTCAGTGAGGGCCAAAGTTGGTCCAGAACTCACGTCTGGGATCCTCAACCCCAGCCCCTCGGCATTAATTTCAAATTACCTGATCCAGGCCCGCCAGGGGCTGAGCAGAGAGCGGGGACCTGGGCAACCTCTCTACTGGAGGTGGGGTGGTGGGACAGGCATCTAAGAGGGACCCAGTGCTCCAAAGCAGTGCCCTAGGCCCCAGGCTGCAGGCTTTGTGACCAGGTAGGTGTGGCTCCAGCTCCCAGACAGGAGGCAAGGCTGCTCTATGACAGAGGGCCACACCCAGCCCCTGGGAGGAGGCCGGGGCTGGGAGCCGCTGCCACCTTGGGGCGCAGCGCGGGTGGCTGGGGAGGATGGCGTGCCTGGGCTTCCTCCTCCTCCTCCTCACGAGCACCACCGCCCGGAGGCAGTACGGCGTGGTCCACGTGGTGTCAGAGAACTGGAGCAAGGACTACTGCGTCCTGTTCAGCTCCAACCACGTCACCCTGCCGCGGGACCTGCACCACGCGCCGCTCCTGCCCCTGCACGATGGCACCGCGGCACCCTGGTGCCCGGGCAAGGACTCCCCGGCCCGGGCGCGGCCCCTGCGCCAGGCCACCGCCATGGTCATGAGGGGCAACTGCAGCCTCCACGCGAAGGGCTGGCTGGCTCAGGGCCGCGGCGCCCACGGGCTGCTCATCGTGAGCCGGCTCGGCGGCCGGCAGTGCTCGGACAGCAGCCCGGGCCCCCAGGAGCGCCGGGCGCCGCGGCCGGGCCTCACCATCCCGGTGGCCGAGCTGCGCCACGCCGACCTGCTCGACATCCTCAGCCACACGCACGGCAGCGCCTCGGTGCGCGCGGCCCTGTACGCGCCCCCCGAGCCCGGCCTCGACTGCAACGTGGTGGTCCTCTTCCTCCTGGCCGTGGGCACCGTGGCCGCCGGCGGCTACTGGGCCGGCCTGAGCGAGGCCGAGCGGCTGCGGCGCGGGGCCCGAGGGGCCGGGGGAGGCGCGGCGGCCCCGGGGGAGGCGGCGGCGGCGGAGGGAGCCGAGGACGCGTCGGTGGACTTCACGCCAGCCGTGGCCGGGGCCGTGGTCACCATGTCCTGCTCCATCATGCTGCTGCTCTACTTCTTCTACGACGGCTTCGTCTACGTCCTGATCGCCACCTTCGGCCTGGGCGCGGGCACCGGCCTCTACAGCTGCCTGGCGCCCCTGGCGCGCCGCCTGCCCCCTGCAGCTCTCCCCGCGGCCCCCGGCCGGCCCGCGGGCCTGTCCGCGGCTGCCCCTGCTGCTGCTGGCCGGCCTGTGCGCCGCGGTCACCGCCGCCTGGGTGGCCCACCGCAACGAGGACCGCTGGGCCTGGCTCCTGCAGGACGCCCTGGGGGTGGCCTACTGCCTTTTCGTCCTGCGGCGGGTGCGGCTGCCCACGCTCAAGAACTGCGCCTCTTTCCTGCTGGCCCTGCTGGCCTTTGACGTCTTCTTCGTCTTCATCACGCCCCTCCTCACCAGGACCGGGGAGAGCATCATGGTGGAGGTGGCCTCGGGCCCCGTGGATTCCTCGAGCCACGAGAGGCTGCCCATGGTGCTCAGGGTGCCGCGGCTGAGCTTCTCAGCCCTGACCCTGTGCGACCAGCCCTTCTCCATCCTCGGCTTTGGTGACATCGTGGTCCCTGGCTTTCTGGTGGCCTACTGTCACCGCTTTGATGTGCAAATCCAGTCGCGCCAGGTCTACTTTGTGGCCTGCACCGCGGCCTACGCCGTGGGCCTGCTGGTCACTTTCGTCGCCATGGTCCTCATGCAGATGGGCCAGCCCGCCCTACTGTACCTGGTGTCCAGCACCCTGCTCACCAGCCTGGCTGTGGCCGCCTGCCGCCAAGAGCTCACCCTCTTCTGGACCGGCCAGGCCAGAGCCAAGACGCCCGCCCAGCCCGTGGCGGGGCTCCATGACGCCCCTTCATTTGGCTCTGAGCAGAAGCAGGAGGAGACGGCAGACGTCCACACAGCCGGCAAGTTTGAGGGGGCCACCGGCCACCTGGCAGGGGACTTGGACAGCAACCTGGAAGAGGCCGAGGCCGAGGCCACCACCGCATCTGAGGATGAGGCCAGTGGTCTGGATGTCCACAGTGATAGCTCCGAGGGCTGGAGAGATGCCAACCTGGACCCCGACGAGCTGCCTCAGGCCTCCCCCGGGTCCTCGGAGGAGCTCGTGCCGCTGATGCCACCGCCCTCAGTGCTGGGCCAAGCCCGGGCCCAGGCCCAGGCCCAGGCCCATGACACTGGCCTGCCCTGGATGGGGCTCCACAAGAGGAAGGGCGGGAAGGTGCAGAGGAGCATGTCAACCCACGCCCCCTTGTGAACCGGAACCCCGAGACCTGTGCCCCAAGGAGTGATGGCAGAGTACTTTGGAGCACAGCCACACGCAGCCCGAAAAGAAATAGGGGCATTAAAGATATTCCATATCCACCCAGCAGAGCTTCGTGGTTTGTTACGGCTGTAAGAAAGCGGTGACCACAGAACAAATCCATGCGGGTTCTGAGGATAGGTGCCAGTCCCCAATTCTGCAGAGTGATAGACGGGCCCAGAGAGGGCCCATGACTCACACGAAGCTACTCGAAGCTACTCGGCAAGGTCAGGATCTGCTCCCAGGGCTCACTGGACTATCCACCTTGCCATCCGCCCACTGTCCAAGCCAGGGCCCCAGCCCGGCCCCTCCTCCCCCCACCTCACCCCCCTGCCTGACTGACAGGCCCCATCCCTGGAGCCCCACCCCCACCTCATTGCCCATCTCTGCCTCTTCTGCAAGTCAACTGCACTATCACCGGTCTTTGATCACACCACATCCTCTGCCCCTGTCTTTCTGCACATGCTATTCCCTCTGGAGGGGATGCCCTTCTCAGCCCAGACAGAAATATCCCAACCTGGGTTCACTGAAACACTCCTAGACACCCTTCGAGTGCCCGCTCACATCCACCCTCTCCCCAGACATCCCTGCTCCCGGCATCCCAGACTGCAGCATGCATCTAGTGTGTTCCTGCACTCAGCCACCTGTTAGAGCCCAGGCATTGGGTATGCACCTGCTGTGTGCACCACCCCGTGGTGGGCACAGAAGGAGGTTGCTGTCTAGCTGGGGAAGGGTGCTCGGAGTTGAAAACAGACAAGAACGACCCGAAAATCATCTCAAAGCGGGGAGGGAGAGATCGGAACCTGCATGGAAGAATTTAGGAGACCAGGGCTCTAGCTCCCCACACTCCCTTCACTGATTCTGGACATAGACTGGTCCTTTTGGACTGCAGTAGTCTCATCTTCAAAACAGTACTTATAGTACCGTGTCCACTGGAGGCAGAGGCATGGACAAGATGACCTCTTGAGGACCCCACCGTTTTTTAAGCCAGATGTAACGGTTAGTATGTTGTTTAAGCAAGAGAAATAAACTCTGGTGTCAGGAAAGGCCTCCTGGAGGAAGTTTTGTTGGAGGTAAGGGAATCACATCCACAGAGGCAGCGTGCTACAATGGTTAGGGTTCTTGCACCAGCTGCCCAACCGGAAATCCCAGCTCGACCACTGGCCTATAGTGTGTCACTGAGCAAGTGACTTAACCTCTCAGGGCCATGGTTTACTCATCTGTAAAATAGGATGATAATGAAAACCCTACTTATCATAGGGTTTGGGGGAGGTTGGAATGAGTTGGCTTATGTAAGGTGATGGACGTAATGCTTTATGAATGTTAATTCTGTTTCTATCACTCCCCTAAATCCAACTCCCACGAAGACTCTGAGTCCTGGCTCCAACTCCCCCCAACAACCACTCCACATTCAGCACCCCTGCCCCTACCTCCTGTAGTCAGAGAGGGCACACCAGACCCCACACACACGCCCCCCAGGGGGCTCCCCTCACCTAGAACTTTTTCCTCCTCTCACCCCCAGAATTGGGCCTGACCAACTCCTTTTCTCTCCAGCTCCAGCTCACATGCTCCCTCCTCAGGGAGGCCTTCCTTGATAACCTCTTTCTAAAGTAGACCCCAGCCTCTGTCACACTGCTGTACACCTGCCTGCTGGTTTTCTCAACTCCTCCAGTCTAGCGTCAGCTTCACGAGAGCAAGGACCACTCTGTCTCTTTCATCTGCGTGATACCAGAGCCCAGAAAAGGGCTGGGGTGTAGTGGGTGCTTGATTTATGTTTGTTGGAGGAATGAGTAAATGAGGAGTTGATCCAGCTTGAACTACGGAGGAAAAGGAGACTCCATGAAGAAGGCCTCACTGCCCAGGCCACTTTCCTGGGTTCCTGCATGGCCTGGTCAGTGCAGAGATGGGGCCCTGAGGGGCTGGTTGGGGCCTGGGCGTGGGGAGTACTGGGGCCAGCGCAGGGGGGTGCTGGTAAATGGGCACTTCGAAGAAAGCCCCCTCACTGGCCCGCTCTGCACCTGAAGGCCTGGGCCAGGCAAGGGCAGAGTGTGGAACCTGGGCCAGGACACTGACCGGTGGTATTGGCAGCCCCTCCCACTGGAGCCGGCAGCCATCTGGCCTGGACAGAGGGGCCTCGGCAGGCCCTGGCTCACCCCCAGCCTGGGCGGCCTCCCCACTGCTGACCTGCGTCACTGGGCCTGCCAGGGGTGGGCCTCTACCCCTCCACCAAGCCTGGGGGCGGGGGGGGGGCGGTTCTCTGGGCCCCCTCCACCCCCAGACTAGGGACAAAGGACGTCCTCTCCCTCTCAGGAATTTGCAGTCAGAGTGGCTCCCTGTGGTGGGAACTATGCCTGCCTTCCAGGAGAAGATTCTCAAGGGGAGAGAAGCCCCTCCCCGTCCACTCATGTCTGAACATCCCGCACTCAGGGAAAGGGGAGTCTGGCTCTGTCCTCACTGCTCCCCCTGCAGAGGCAAACATTCAGAGAGCATGCTCTCTGTAAAGTGGGGAGAAGAATACTACCCACCTTACCCTACCAAACGGTGAGGGGCTGAGCCTGGGTTCCAGGAAGCCTGCAGCGCTTCTGCCGCCATTCTCTGGCCGCCCAGGGGCCCCTGCTCCTGCCCTGACCCCGGAGCCAGTGTCTCCTTGTAGCTGTGGGTTCTGCTTCACTCTGCCAGTTTCCATTCTCAGGGCCTGGGTTGAATCCAGGTGGCACCTGTCAGAAGTGCCCAGAGCTAGCAGCCGCCACCTGAATGCCAGAGGGAAACAGGATACTGCATGTGTGCGTACATGAGGGAACACGCACGTGGACACACGCACGGTCCATACAGGGCCCTCAGGTACACGTTCACACATACATACCTCCACTCCCTGCACACATGCATGTGTGTACTCGTGCCCAAGCACATGCCCCTGTACTGGACACTTGCACATACCTATGCACACCCTCCACGCGGGCACACACGTACACGCAGCCAGGTTCTGACTTGCTGCTGCTGTCCCCTTCAGACTCAGCCCTGCCCCACCAGGCCTGCCTTGGGCCTGAGAACGCAGGGGTGCTGATGCCTGGACTTCCCACCCCACGGGACCGAGCGGCCCTTCCCTGTGGGGCAGACTTTGAGAGGACACTGCTCAGACCTCCCTTTAAGGAGGGCGTTTGGTGGACAGTCCCCTCTGGGGCCACCTCAGCTTACCAGCCCAGGTCACTTTGCAGGAAGACGGGGGGATACAAAAGTCCGGCTAATAACGGAATAAGACCAGGTGCCAGGGCCTGGACATCTCTACCCAACGTGGGGATCCTCACACGGGCAGCCTTTGCCCTCTGAGCCCCACTGCAGTGGCACAGAAGGGGCAGGCCTGCATCCCAGCCTGATCCCCCTCCCCTTCCCCTTCCTTTGCATTCCTGACTCCATCTCAGCATCTGCTTGGGGGGGGGGGCAGAGCTCAACCTCTGACAGGTGAAGGCTAAGATGGGGCCAGAAACAAGCTTCCTGAGGCCACCTGCAGGGCTCCAGGTGGCAGAACCCTGGCTCTGGGGCTGTGCTTTGTTCAGGTTACCTGACATTTCTCTCTGTGGCCTCCCTTAGTCCCAGCAAGAACCCCTTAAGGGGAATAATTACAGCCTTGGTGGTTTTTTGTTTTTTTAAGTTAATATAGAGTTTGATGTTGGAGCCTCTGGATTCCCTGGAGAGCGAGAACCAGCAAGGGCCCATGAGATGCTCTAATCCACAGCTAAGGAAAGGAAAGCCCAGAGAAGGTCAGGATGTACTGAAGGTCACACAGCAATGAGATAGCAAAAATAGAACACAACTCTGGTCTTCTGCCGCCCAGCACAACAGCCAGGGCGAGCTCCATGCCTCAACCTTCTCTCCTCCACACATTCTGGTCTGCAAAGCAATCATCTCCCAGGAAAACTTGGAGTCTACTCAGTCCTTTACCCTGTACCCCTCAGTAGGTACAGCTGTCCATTCCCACTGAGTAGTTGTGTGTGTTGCTTGATAAGGAAGGTTTGTGATTCAGTGTAAAACATCTCAGCTAGCTCAGGGGGACACAGTTGGATTCCAAGTCACTGAGACTTCAAAGCTCAGCATTGCTCTGCACTTGCCCTGTGAGCAACCAAGGCCACCCGTCTGTGCCTCAATATCCTTGTCCATTAAATGGTCTGCTAAGACTTAATCTTGTAGGTTTGTTGTAAGGATTAAATAAGGTGAGGTATGTGTATAAATCAGCTAACATTTGCCAAGCACAAACAACAGGCTAGATATACACGTTACCGCTCATCACATGACACCCAAGGTTTACAGCAGGAGCTTCCAGGACAGCACTTGGCATGCACCCAAATGCCATCTTTCCCAGATCAGGTTACAGTTTCGCAGGACCCAGCTCCCAGAGGTGGGGTCATCTTCTTCCTGTGGTCCTCTCATTCATGCCCAGTGGGATGTGGTGGATGAATGGGTGAACAAGGATACCACCATGAGCAAGGAAGAGGGGGTCCTTCCCTAGTTCTACGGACACCAAAAAGGTTCTGTGCCTTTTTTTCCCTGCAATTCTGAATTATGAGCGCGTTTGTGCTGCCACCTGCTGGTCAGTAAGATAAGAGCAGGTGGGCTCCCACTCTCGGGTCCGGGAGGGGCATTCCATTAGGGAACTTTGGAATAACTACAGTTAGGGATGGTATTCAAAAATATATATAATAACCTACCCATCAGCAGAGTTCTGGAGCTCCTGGGTTAACTCTTTAGAAGCTTGTTGTGAGAAGGTGGAGGTGTCCTGGAGAAGGGTCTGAAAGTATTTTGTTATTTTATGAAATGAAGTAGCCCCGACACAGCATCACTGAATGTCCTTGATGCTTGAAGATGGTTCCTGCTCTGACGCTTATCCCATGTCACAGTGTCAGGCCACCATGATGAAGTGTTTGTGGCTGCCAGCACGTGGACCATTGCTGGGAGGTTGGACTCTCCGTAGGGTCTCCCACCCTGAGGCCAGACCTAGTCCTTATTCTTAGAGGTTCACAGACACCCCTCCCACATTCCTCAGAGATCATTCATTTTGTTTGGGAACAAATCACTGCCCCCCACTGGTTCACTTTCCAAATGCTTAGTTTGACCTTTAGGAGTATCTCTTCCTAGACTCTCTAGAGCTCCACCAGGCGAGTAAGCCTGAGTCCAGGTCTTACACTTCATTCCTGAGCCCCGTGGGATCATGGGACACGGTCTTGGAGAGATCCCAGGAAGCGAGGCTAGAAAGGGAAACTGAGGCTGCTGCTGGGAGACCCTTGGATGTTGTTCTGAGAAATGCTTTCATAGCTTCCCCCATCCTCTTAGATACTTGAATGGTAGAGAAGACTGGAGGAGAGAGCAGTGTGTGAGGTCTGAGTGAGAGTGTTGGCAGAGACTCCAGATGCCTTCCAGAACTCTAGAACTGAGGACAGAGAGGGAAAGCAGCTTGCTCGAGGTCACACAGCAAGCCAATGACAAAGCCAAGACAACCAGGAACCTGGAAATGAACCCAAGAATTCTTCGCAAATAGGAGACCCTTTCTGGAATGTAAATGCTTGCTTTTCAGGGATTGCTTCCTCGGGTCCTATTTCCCCCACATACTTGGTCTTCTTAAAGCAGGAGGTGCCTGGGTCCAGAGAAAAAGAACTCCTCTGGGCAAAATCCTGGGCCTCCCATAACCAAGGCTGGGTAAAGCCTCACTAGTCCCTGTAGTGCCAACCCAGACAGTGAAGTGAACTCGGGTAGGAGGGACAGCCCTCCCGAGATTCCTTGTCCACGGGGTCCTCCAGGCCAACCACCACTGCAGCCACCAGAGTATAAGCCACGGGAGGGTCCCATCTCCACTCTCCTTGCTTAATCCTTAAAACTGACTGTGGTCAATTGAATAATGTCCCCTCAAGGGATATCCATATCCCAATCCCTGGAATCTATGAATGTTCCCCAGTATGATGGGGAAAGAAAGGACTTTGCAGATGTGATTAAGCTAAGCATCTTCAGATGGGAAGATCATTCTATATTATCTGGGTAGGCTCTAAATGTAATCATAAGGGTCCTTATAAGAGGGAAGCAGAGAAGTGTTACACACACAGAGAAAACTATGATAGTAGAGGCAGAGGTCGGAATGATGTAGCCACAAGCCGAGGACCACCAGCAGCCACCAGAAACTAGGAAGAAACAAAGAATGAATTCCCTCTGGAGCCTCCAGGAGTGCTGGTCTGCTGACCCCCTGACTTCAGTGGGGTGATTGCTGACTTCAGACTTCTGACTTCCAGAACTGTGAAAGAATAAATATCTGGTGTCTTGAGCCACCAGCTCTGTGGTAATTTGTTAGAGCAACCACAGGGGGTTCATACACTTGTCAGCAAACATTCATAGGACAGGCTCCTATGTGCCCAGAACTGTGCTTGGGAACTAAACATTCTGTAGAACAGGTGGGACAAAGAAACAGCAAAACAGCAAAACTCCTAGTCTGTAGTTTTTTTTCTGCAGGGGACAGCCAGGCACAGGGGAGTCAGTGAAGGAGAGGCAGGAATTAAGGTGTCAATTACAATGGCAAAGAGCGTATTCTCAATTCAGGCTCCCAGGGACTTGTTTTTACTGTTAAATTATTTCATTTGGGAGAGAAAGTAGAAAGGACAAAAAAGCAGGGGGGAACACACAAATACCATTAAAATTTGGTATATTCCCATCTAGTCATTTTCTTTTCCTTTCATAGGCCTGTGCATGTTTCATTTACACATTGGTATTTTGCTATAAATATTCTATATAACCTTTGAACCTGGGCAGCCCGGTGGCTCAGCGGTTTAGCGCCGCCTTCAGCCCGGGGCGTGATCCTGGAGACCCTGGATGGAGTCCCACGTCGGGCTCCCTGCATGGAGCCTGCTTCTCCCTCTGCCTGTGTCTCTGCCTCTGTCTCTCTCTCTCTCTCTCCATTAAATAATTAAACCTTTAAAAAAATAACCTTTGAACCTATATTTGGAGCGAGCTATGTAGTATCCTAGAGAAGATAGAACTATATAGATTTTACATTCTTTTACAGATGCTTGGTCTGCTTCTCAGCAGCATGAAAAATATATTTGGCTGTAACTTATTTTATAGATTTTAGAAGATGTCTATAAGGTAGATCTAATCATTTTATTTCCAGGAAACTAGGGATACAAAAATCTTTGAAAGTTGTCATTCATTTCACTGAATTACTTTCCAAATCAAGCTTGTGACGATGCATCCCTTGTGTATGCTGTAAAATATGGATGTGGCCATTTTGCCACAGCCTCACCAGCATCTTTGCTAATGTGACATCATGATAAATAGCATCCCTTTAAACTTGCCTATTTCTGAATAATGGTGCGGTTGGATCTTTATTTCTCTATTTGGTTTATTAACAGAATACTCTCCATTCTGGGGCTTAGCAAAAGTCCAACCAGTTACCACTTCCTATCGATTCTGCTCCAGGAAAAAATCTCTGGGATCCATTTTCTCATTCCTACTTTTACGGACTTATTTGAAGATGTTGTCTCTCACGAGAACCATTAAGATCTTTGTTACAGAAAAGAGCACAATTGTTCTTGGTAATATCCCTCCAGCTGAAAGACCTCAGATGCCTCCCTACTGCCTGTCAAATCAACTTCAACTCTTCAGCTGGGTGTTGAAAGCCGTCCACAGCCAGCTTTCTCTGCCAGCCAAATTTGCCTCCTACCACCCCCCAGCCACTTTGTGTGTGTGGTTCCCTATGCTTACCCACACTCCATGCCTCTGCTGCATGGTTCCACTCACTTGGAATGTGCTTCTTCCACCTGCTCCTGATTCCTCCGTACATGGTATCCACGGAGATCAGCACCCATGTGCAGGGCCCTGTCCAAGGTCCTGGAGATGAACAGTTGCAGGATATAGTTCCTGACTCAAAGGGTTTTGCTGTCAAAAGCAGGTGCAAAAGGACACAGATACATTCTGATTAATTAGGAACCTTTTAGCTTCCAGAAATAAGAACCCACTCAAAGTATCTCAAGCAAAAAGGAGAGCTTATCGGAAGGATATAAGATTTCACAGAGCACATGGGCCAACAACCCAATTGGGGCTCGTGGGAATTCTAAGTTCGAAAGCTGCCAGAATGCAAGGCTGCCCTCTCTGCCTCTCAGGGCTGCATAGTCTCTGGACATCCACTTTCTCCCTTCCCCTCCCGGAGCCAGCTGCCTCTGCACATTCATTTTGTTCTTGGCCTATTGTGGCACTGGTCTCAACTCTGTATCACGATCTCTTGGCCCAGGGATCACCACTGATGGGCAACGGCCTCTAATCAGACACCATTCAGAATCTCAAGGGAGAGAATTACTCCATTAGATTTATTCTATTTGATTAGGGTCCTGCTGTTGGCTGTTGGTGAGCCCATGGGCCCTTGACTGGGGCATCTATCCTTGGTTTAATCAGCTATGGCTAGAGAAGAAGGGTAGGGAGAGCAGGGTCAGATAATACAAACTGTTGTCAGAATCTGAATTTTTTTAACATTTTTTAAATTTATTTATGATAGTCATACAGAGAGAGAGAGGCAGAGACACAACAGGCAGAGGGAGAAGCAGGCTCCATGCACTGGGAGCCCGATGTGGGATTCGATCCCGGGTCTCCAGGATCGCGCCCTGGGCCAAAGGCAGGCGCCAAACCGCTGCGCCACCCAGGGATCCCAGAATCTGAATTTTTACAGGACTTCTATGTTGTTTGTGTATTTATGAAAGTTTCGGGAACAGTGCCATAGAGCAGCAGTTCTCTGAATGATCTCTGATCCATCACTTGGGAACTCGTCAGAAAAGCAAATTCTGAGGCTCTTCCCCAGGGCCTGGAAGGTGTCTGGGAAGGAATTGGGTGCTTCACACAGGTGCTTTAAGCAAGTTCCATCCTCTGCCCTCTGTTTTCCACAGAGAAAATGCTCATCTTCTATTCCATGATGGAGAGCCAGTGTCTTGCTTTTCACCTGTCACCTGTGAGGCTGCCAAAGAGAAACTGCCACACAGTTGCTTTATATAAATGTAACATGTTCGCCTTTGTTTATGCTGGTCAAAAGCATGTCACCTCTCCCTGTGGCCCTCATTTTCTTATTAAGACAGCATCAAGGCCAATGATTTCTGTTGTCCCTTCAAAGGATCACGGGTTTTAGTGCCCTGGTTGGTTCCCACCTGTCTTAGTATCCTGTGGTTGCTGTAAAAAATACCATGAACTGGGCAGCTTAAAACAATGGAAGTTTATTTTCTCACAGACCTCTCTCCAGGCCAGAGGTCTGGAATTCAGATATCAGTATGGCTGTGCTCCCTTTGAAAGCTCTAGGGAGAATCCTTCTTTCCTCTTCCAGTTTCTGGTGACTCCAGGCATTCCTCGTTCTTGTGGCCACCTAATTCCAGCCTCTGCTTCCAACCTTATGTGGCCTTCTTCTCTGTTCTGTGTGCCTCACAGCTTCCTCTGCCTTTCTCTTATGAGTACACTGGTCATTAGACTTAGGGACCACTTGGATCAGCCAGGATGATTTTAACTTGAAGTTCTTAACTAATTACCTCCACAAAGACCCCTTTTCCAAATAAGGTCACATTCACAGGTACCAGGTAGACATATATTTTGGAGGGGCACCATTCAAAACACTACTCCACCCACCCTGCCAAATGTTTGGGACCAGACTGGGGACAAATGGTGTCCCTGTCTCGTCCCCATCTTTGTCCAGAGTAACTACAAATGACAAGATTTCTGGTTAACCCCATGTTTGAGCCAGAAGGAAAAGAATATGGCACAGCCCCTCTTCTCAAGGCACTAATGCTTGAGTGGGACCGGAACAGCCAAGGGGGAGGCTACCTTCACACCCCCACCCATGGCACCACCCACTCTGGCCGCTATCTTCTGCCAATTTCTGGAGCTCCACTTGGAGGGTGAGAGAGGAAGACCAAGCATCCTGGGTGGCATTCTGGGAATTGCAGGGCCTCCAGCGCTCCATTCCCCAGCTTCCGTTCTACCAGTGCAGGACGTTTTATGATTGCCAGGATGGCAATTAAGGAGAGGACAATTGGCCAAATGGTGCATTCTTGGGCCTCGGCAGCCGGCATTCTGTGTAGTCTGTTTCAGGGCCAAGGAAGATAAGACTTTCCAGAAAGTGAGCTGGTGTCCAGAAAAGGCCCATCCCAGATGGCTGCTAATGTCATTAGCCCAAAAATGATGAGTGAAATGAATGAGCTAGCCTGGCCCCACTGTGCTTCTCTGAGGGATGCTGACAAGAACATGATCTCGCAGCTGGAGACCACTAAGCTTGGACCAAGGGAGAAAAAGAAAGGAGAGTCGGGAGACCTGAGGACAGGGTGTTCATGGTGGAAATAGGGAATTGGATCAGACTCGGGCTCTCTTGGCCAGCTTGGCCACTAGTGTGTGAGCTTGGAAGTGTTCTTAAATACAGAACCTCTTATACATCATTAGAGAAAGACAAACAATCCGAAAGGGTAAAAGATGGGCAAAGAATTTGAACAGGCATTCAACAGAAGAAACACAGATGGCCAAAATACACACGAAAAAATGTTCAATCTCTAGTAATTAGGGAAGCGAAACTGAAAACGAGTAGAACATGAGTGGGAAAGTCAGTGACATCTGAATAAAGTCTAAAATTTAGCTAATAGAACTGTACCAATGTTAACATCTTAGTTTTATTTTATTTTACTTTTAAAGACGTTATTTGTTTATTCTTGAGAGACACAGAAAGAGAGAGGGAGGCAGAGACAGAGGCAGAGGGAGAAGCAGGCTCCATGCGGGGAACCTGATGTGGGACTCGATCCCGGGACTCCAGGATCACGTCCTGAGCCAAAGGCAGACGCTCAACCGCAGAGCCACCCAAGCATCCCTTTTTTATTTATTTTATTTTTAAAAAGATTTTATTTATTTATGAGAGAGAGAGAGAGAGAGAGAGAGAGGCAGAGACATAAGCAGAGGAGGAAACATAACATCTTAGTTTTGATCACTGTCTTAGGGTTACTTAAGATGCTAATATTAGAAGAAGCTGGATGAAGGCTCTCTGAGAACTCTGTATTGTCACAACTCTTCTGTTAGCCTGAACTTTTTGCAATGTAGAAAAGTAAACAAGAACCACTAGAACAACCATGGCAGAGAACAACAAAGAGATATCACTGTCTACCCAACAGAATGACAAGAATTACAAAGATTAGAAAGATCCAGCACTGGAGGTGGCAGTACTGAGAAGCAGGCTGTGTCATGCACCTTTGGTGGGAGTCTGATTTGGTGCAACCTTTTTGGAGAGGACTTTTTGGCAGCAGGGATTACAATGCCATTGTGTGTGCCCCTGGACCCGGCAACGCCACAGCTTGGTATTTACCCTACCAAAATCTTTCTACTTGTATTCAGAGGCATGTCCAAGGGTGATTGCCATAGCCTTACTTATAATAACCAGGAGCAACCTAAATGCCTAAATGCCCAAATCGAGGAAAGACACCAACATAGCGAAGGTGAAATGATACAATGCACCCAGACCTGAAATATTATACGGCAGGTCAAAGAAATGTAAGACATCCACATGAACAAAAATGAAAAGGCTTCCAAAGCAAAACTAACATAATCTCATTGATGCAAAGGAAAAGCACAAATTAAAGCATATATTCCTAAACATATGTGTACAAATGTATACACCAGTCCAAAAGTTGAGTAAGATACCCTCCTGACTGGAGAGGGCAATGGGAGCGGGATTGAGGCAGGCAGAGTGGGTTAGAGTGATGCCAAAGGGACTTTCGCTTTTTCTATATTCTTCGCGTTTTTAACAATAAGGTTTTCATGTATAACTTGTGCTGTTTTTAATGATAATTTTTTTAAAAGATTATATTTATTTATTTATGAGAGGCACACAGAGTAAGGCAGAAGGAGAAGCAGGCTCCCCACGGGGATCCTGATGTGGGACTCAATACCAGGACCCCGGGATCTCGACCTGAGACAGAGGCAGACACTCAACCACTGAGTCATCCAGGGGCCAACCTTCTCTGACCTGCAGTTTCCTTATTTTTAAAGTAAAAGAGTAATACAATCTTGTCAATTTTATCTCAACTTTTAAAAATTAAACTGAATAATTGATTTAATTTAACAAAGGAGTTGGGTCAGAGCTCCTCTGAGGCTGCTTCTAGTTCTGAATGTCTTTAACTTGAAGTTGAGGCTGTGGGGACAGTGTCCTCCCCACCATGCCCCCATCCCCTTCTCTCTAGTCCTCACACTTTCCAGCATATTCCTGATTTAAGGCCTTTGCACTTGGGGTGCCCCATCCCTGCTGGCACAATCTCAAGCTGAGATTGCTTCATGTTGCTGGTTCCTTCTTGTCATTTAGAGTTCAGCGTAGTGGTCACTTCCTTAGGGAGGCCTCCCTGACGCCCCCAAGGTAACAGTGGGGAGGACAAAAAAGCAGCCACCAGATCAGAGGGGCCTGGGAGATGAGGGGAAGGAGTGAGGATCTCAGCTTCAGGTGGGTGGGAAGTCGGGAGGGATTTAATGCTGGGGGAGGGATAAGCCTGAGGGGAGAGGTGGGGAAGAGGGAGGGGTGACCTGCAGGCCAGCTCCACACCTCATTAAAGCCAAAAGTCAAGCTGAACCTAGTGTGGGAAGAACATAGGACATAAGGTAGAACCTGTCACCAAGCAATTGGAGGTCATCTCCAGGTAAACAGAGCTGGAAGAGGAAGGAAGTGTAAGAGTGAATCTATTTCAGGTGAGTTTCCTGTTAAAGTATGTCTACATTCTGTAGTACAGTGTTTTTCCATCTCCTGGGTAGTAGTGTCCCTCCTAAATTCACTTAAGATATTAGGTGTCCTGTTTTGACCTCTTTTCAGATCCGATTCTCAAAAATGTCCCTCAACACAATGGTAGGTCATCTCTTTTTCTCTTTTTGCCTCTCTACCTCTTCCCCTGACCACTGTTTTCCACACATCTTCTTTTCCCCAAACTTCCTACGATTTTGGCCATTTAAAAAATATATTTTAGGGATCCCTGGGTGGCGCAGCGGTTTGGCGCCTGCCTTTGGTCCAGGGCGTGATCCTGGAGACCCGGGATTGAATCCCACATCGGGCTCCCGGTGCATGGAGCCTGCTTCTCCCTCTGCCTATGTCTCTGCCTCTCTCTCTCTCTCTCTCTGTGACTATCATAAATAAATAAAAAAAATTAAAAAATATACTTTATTTGTTTATTCATGAGAGACACACAGAGAGAGGCAGAGACATGGGCAGAGGGAGGAGCAGGCTTCCTGTGGGGAACCCAATGTGGGGAATCGATCCCAGGAGCCCCGGATCATGCCCTGAGCCAAAGGCAGACGCTCCACCACTGAGCCACCAGCATCCTGATTTTGGCCATTTCTCCCTCCTCCTCCCCTTCTTTCTTTCCACACTCACTGAGACCCACCACCCCTCCATAAATCCCCTTCCCAGCAGGATTTCGTTGCTGGGCCTGCCTGTCTTTCCTGAGTGGTCACTGGGCTGGACACAGCTTCCATCACTTTGGCTCCAAGCACTTTCCAAGGCTAGCTTCCACAAGCTGAACACCAAGAAAAGCTTCCAGGATTTCCTCTCTCTTCCTCCTCTTCCACAAGCCCAGCCTCATAAGTTGCAAATGGTTACCTGCAACTCACTTGGGTGGAGAGGGAAGGTAGTGGGTTCAGCTGCAGGGAGGGCAGGGAAAGGTCCAGGCAGGGACCCGGACCCCATCAGGCCTTTCCCTTTCTTATTCCTGCTGCTCTCAGAGGCACTTTGTTCATGAGCTTAGAACCCTGGAAGGGGTGGAGGGGAAGGGAGCCTTTTCCTCCACTTCCAACTAGAAAGAGTCCAGGGGTCAGCCCAGCTTGGATCACGTGCCCATTTGCATGACCAGAGAGGTGGACACTGTAATAGGGACCCCATCAGAACCACGTGGTTCAAATGGACAAAAGTGATACTTCTCCTAAAGAAGAGGACATCCATGTCCTAGGAAAGAGGAAAGAGTCCTAGGCAGACAAAACAGGATATGTCCACACTCCCCCATGTTCAGTCCATGGCCTGACCTTCCTGTATATGAAGACTGGTTCCTCAGCAGACAGGAAGACCTCGGGGGACCTGGCTGGGACCACCAGTTATTCTTGCTTTATCTCCTTGACCAGCTGCTACTGTCCATAGGACATGCCCAGAGTGCCCTGACTCCTGACTCCATTAGCCCCCAGCCCAAGGCATTCTCTTCTAAGGCATCCTGGATGCTGCCAAACCTGATTTTTCTCAGCAGCCAGCCTATCTGGAAGAATTTTATTTTAGATTTTAAAATGTCAGATTTGGAAGGTCAATTGTCTCAGAAAAATGCATCATTTGTATGTGAAGGATGGGCCTGCTTACCTCCAGGACTCTACTTTTCAAGGAATCAGATTTGTTTAGAGCTAAGAGACCCCTGGAGGTCTTCTCCTCTGACCCCTTCATTTTACAAACGAGGAAACAAGTTCAGAGAAGTTGAGCATTTTGCCCAGTTATAGCAAACTATTCCTAGTTTGACACTAGGAATCCCAAAAATGGATCAACACTCAGGGTTTCCACCTGTTTGTGCACTGTTTCAGAAAACAATTATGGTAATGAAAATTATCCTAGACAGGTATGCCTCACTTTTTTTTTAGGCTCAAAGGTTAAGCCATGGATTTTTTTTTTAACTAGATGAATATTGGATCCAATTTTTATCTTTTGTGAACTCATCTACAAAATGCTTTATCTTCACATGCCTTTGATACTCAATGGGCTTTACATTTCCCTGCCCTTTACCTCCTACTCAGGTATTTAGGGACCTGGAGGCAAACACTTCAGGACATTGAGGGCATTAGGACAGAAGAATTCTTCATAAAAGAGTTGCTTCAATCATTGGTCCCTCTTTCTGCTTGATCTAGTCTGGGTCTTCACATTTGTCTTCCTTAAAAAGGCATACTCCCCTGTACTTATAATATTTAGCACAATTTTTCTTCTTTCATCTGTTCATAATTTTTATTCCATATCCCAAATGGAAAGTCATTGGCCGAACTTGCAAGAGAAAGCAGTTACTGTGGATGAACAAGCAAAGCACGTGGGCTCTGAGATGCTATTGTTGCACACAAAAGCCCCTCTATGACTTTGTGAGAGTCAATCCCCCACATCACACAGCACAGAAGAAGGGCACTCACTGTGCTCACGCTCTGTTTAACCCTCCAGAGTTTGTAAACAACTGAAACATAACACAAACAAGTTGTTTCTGTGGGTTTTTTTTTTTTGTTTTTTGGTTTTTTTTTTTTTAGCTTGCTGGTGTTTTTAACTCAATAAAATGTTTGTTAATTAACTTCATGAACTTTTTTTTTAACCCCAGATTATGTCTGCATTTGAAGGGACTCTGCTGGCTGGTTTGAACTGGATAGTTTCTTTGAACAGAGGCTGATTTCCTTCTACTTGCCTTGTAACAGTCAGGATTGGCTAGATTATGGTGCAGCAACAAACAATACCCCAACACCAATGCCTGGACAAAAGTTTGTTTTCTGCTTCTGTTATATGGCCCATGAGAATCAGGAGGGAGCTTGGAGCTTATTGTAATCACTCAGGAGCCACTGAAAGACACTCCATCTAAACAAGTGCTTCCACACTCACCCCAGCAGACAGTATAAACTCTGGAGGGACTTTCACAAACTATTGAATGCTCCAGCCCAGGAGTGACACCTGTCACCTCCCTTCACAACTCACTGGTCTGAAGTAACCCTCTGATCCCATGTAGGGTGCCAGGAAGCCCATTGACCTGTTTGCTTTTCAGAAGAGAGGCCATACTGGCCTCAGCACGTGTACACACACACACACACACACACACACACACGCATATTGCTCACAAGAATCTCATCTTTATAATGGGTTTAGGTAAAAGGCTCTCTGAGGACAGCCCAGTGCCAAATCACTGGTCAAACATTTAAGTACTAACTATAAGCAAGACCTGGATGGGACTGAGGAATAAGGAGTAAGTTTTTAGACGACCAAAGTCATAGAAATCATAGAAAAAAGTTCACCTAATTTTATTGTATATGAGTTATACCTCAATATAAAAGAAAAAAAAAGTTGCCCTGATCCTCCATGGGGCTAGGGGTGCTGGAGGGGAGGTCAGAGAGGCGCTACTGACATCTAGTGGGTAGAAGCCATGGATGTTGCCACATAGCCCGCAGTGCTCAAGGCAGGCCCCACAACAAAGACTTACCTGGTTCAAGATTGTGCCATGGTCAAGAGCCCTATGTTAGGGTGATGCAAAGTTCACATTCTGAAAACAAAAACAAAAATAAATCCCTAAACCAAAGACAAACAAAAAGCCTTCCTTGGGCTATAGCCCTGTACACCGGCTTATCTGAGAGGCTGTACCTCCAGTGTAGAAGGGACACACAAGCGTCCATGAGGTGGGCTGCACTGGGCCCTGCAGAGGCTGGTGACCAGATCTCGCTTCTGATAACTGCTTTATAAGTGGCCTCAACTCTCCCAATACCAGTAACCCTCCCTCCCCAGCAGTGACAGTGCAAAATGTCTCCAGACAGCATCACACGTCCCTGAGAGCAGAATCTCTCCCAAGAGAGAACCCTGATCTGAAACAAGGTCCAGGTTTGCAGACGATACCATTTCAGTTGTGCTGCAGGGGAAACCTCAGCAGGGAACTATAAGACCTGCCTTTAAATCCAGCTCTGCCTTTGTATCACCGAGAGGCTTCCCTCTTCCGTCCTCAGTTTCCTGGTCTGTAAAATGAGAGGATTGAACAAGACAGTTCCTGAAGTGGGTTCAGAACTTCTAAGGCTCTCAGGGCTCAGGTTCTGAAATTTTTCATTCTAACATTGTTCCAGATATAGCCTCACCCTCTACCCAAAACAATAGTGGAGCAACGATTTCAGGTGCCACAGTAGCTGCATCCAGATGACAAGAGAGAGTTGGTGAGGGGACCACAGAGGGTAGAAGACCAACAGCCAGTGGAGAAAGAGGAAGATGTGGAAAAGGCATCAACAGTGGAGGTGCCGAATGTGCCAAAAGGCATTTCCCGGGCTGACCCCATGCCTCCCCGCTAAAAAATCACCAGCGACCTATGGCATAGAAGAGATGGACAGGGGCTGGTAAAGGATTTTTTAAAAATATATATTTATTTATCATTTATGATAGACATAGAGAGAGAGAAGCAGAGACACAGGAGGAGGGAGAAGCAGGCTCCATGCCAGGAGCCTGACGCGGGACTCGATCCCGGGACTCCAGGATCGCGCCCCGGGCCAAAGGCAGGCGCTAAACCACTGAGCCACCCAGGGATCCCCCTGGTAAAGGATTTTTGAAGAAGAAGTTAAGAGGATAAATAGCAAGCGTTGTATACAGTGGAAAGAACAATGCTGCTGAAAGTGGGAGGGAAGTGTGTATGTGTGTGCGCATGCGCGTGCATGTGCACACACACGCCATTCTTGCATCCTTACCAATGGCAAGAGAAATTGGACAATTTCAATTCAGCCTGAAACTGCCTGTAAGCTTTTTAAAAAGTCATGATCACAGGTTGATTAGATTTGCTGATCCCTTATTGGCGTCTTGACTCTGGTTCAGCCATAATCAAGAAGGGGTGGGAGGAGGAAAGGGAGAGGTGCCCCCTGTTCCTTGCCACCCACACTTCCTCCTGGTCCATCTCAGAATCCAATAAAGCTTGACAGTGAAACTGGAAAGGGAGTGAGAGGTATTTAATAAAAGGCTGTTCAGTCTGAACAATGAGTCAGGACTTTTTGAAAGCTGGAAGAGACAGGCCAGACAGCCTTTTCCACTCTAGAGCCCCTACCAAGAGTGTATACATATCTTTTTTGTGTGTTCGATTTGTACTTGTTTGTTTTTTTTTTTTTCTTTCAGCTACATTAACACTTTTCTGGATTGCTAATAAACTGAGCTCCCAGGCTATCCTATATCCACAGTCAGCATCAGTTCCTTAGAAATATTTCATCCAGGGGCACCTAGGTGGCTCAACAGATTAAGTGGCAGCCTTCAGCTCAGGTCATGATCCTGGGGTCCTGGGATCAAGCCCCGCATCCAGCTCCCTGCTCAGCGGGGAGTCTTCTTCTTCCTCTCCCTCTGCCCTTCCCCCTGCTTGCTCTCTCTCTTTCTCTCTCTCTCTCAAATAAATAAATGAAATCATTTTTCTTTTAAATTTTTAAAAAAGAGGGGCACCTGGGTGGCTCAGTGGAGTCCTGGGATCCAGTCCCGCATCAGGCTCCCCGCAGGACGAGCATCTGCCTTCGATTCAGGGCATGATCCTGAGGTCCTGGAATCAAGTCCTACATCACGCTCCCCACAGGGAACCTGCTTCTCCCTCTGCCTATGTCTCTGCCTCTGTGTGTGTGTGTGTGTGTGTGTGTGTGTGTGTCATGAATAAATAAATAAAATCTTTTTAAAAATTTTTAAAGAGAAATATTTCATCTAAGTTGTTCTTTTATCCATGCAGTCTGTCAGCCACTCATCAGCTGTTTCTGAAGCACTTGCTGTGTGTCCAGTACTGTGTTATGGGCTGAGGGTACAGAAATGAATAGAATACAGCCCTGGCCTCCCAGAGCACCACCCTCAGATAGGCACAGGCATGTACATAAGCGACACCCCAGGGTGGTGAGAGGCCTCAGGGGAGCTAAGTGTTGAAGGGCAAATAGGAGTTACTTGAGCAGAGATGAGAGGATGATCCAGGCTTATGAAAGGCATAAACCCAAGAGAAAGTGGGATGATTTGTCTAATCATAGAGAGTGTATTGTAAGCAGACAGTAATGTTCAGACAGGAAATAGGCTGGCCTGGGACGGCCACCCCACGTCCACAGTGCCCAGGAACTCTACTCCGGGCCTCTGGCCATGGCCCTCATTACCAAACTTTGGTTCCTATTATTCACATTCCCATTATTCACAGTAGCTATGTTCTATAAAGCCGCCACGAACACTAAACTAGCAAATATTGAGCCATTGCTCCTAGGGGAAATACAGGCTAGCATACCTGCAGACCTCTGGTCACAACATTCCCATCAACCGGGCAATATGTATGCTTGTTTTATGTGTATTTCTGTTTTAAAACACCTTACTTAGTACATATCATTGACTCATTGGCATTGAGCTCATGGCCAACAGCACTGCAGCTCATACGAAATGACGCTTACCTAATGTAAGTATTTCCTCAGTGAAGCTCATCGTAGCCTTCTTGTGCCTACAGACACCAAACAGCACTTCAGTGCTGCATTTGGGGGCCATTTTATTTTATTATAAAGATTTTATTTTTTATTCATGAGAGACACACAGAGAGAGACAGAGACATAGGCAGAGGAAGAAGCAGGCGCCCTGTGGGGAGCCTGATGCGAGACTTGATCCCAGGACCCCAGGATCACGACCTGAGCCAAAGGCAGATGCTCAACCACTGAGCCATCCAGATGCCCTTGGGGGCCATTTTAAATGGCAAACTCAACAACAACAACAACAAAAACCCCACAAAAATGCAAAAAGCATGGCACTAAATAAATGATGAAAAGGACACTTGTTTACAGCGTGAGAGCTGCAACAAGAAGGCAGAGCCTTGCCTTGTTTGACCTCAGCTGGGAACGTGCCCAGTTGGACCAACCACATTTTTTGCCACCCTGCACACGTCCGTGAACGACCGCAAAAGTGCGGCATGTATTGATTCGGGGGTTACAAATACATTTCAGGGAGCAGGCACGTTGACAAATAGGGATCACGAATAAGATAGATTGTCTGTATTTCAGAAATATAAATACAAACCTCTCAATTCTTGGAACTGCCGGTGATCACTATATGCAACGAGACATTTTGAGTCTCTTCATTTTGATTTCTCCTGTAATACAGGAGAAAGGCATGAGTGAATTTAGGGCGAACCGTGAATTTAAGATTAAAGATCTGAGAATTCATGTAAAGCCACATTACACTAAACCAGTGTTTGCAACAGACTGTCCTGTGTCATTCCAGAAGGGCAGCCTGTCAGAGGGTGACTTACAGTTCATCCTCTGATGCCAGGGAAACCAGACTACTTAACTAGCAGAATCATTCCCGACTGGAGCAAAGCAAAGAGCCTCAGAGCCCCAGAGGGCTTCTCTATTATGTCAGCTGTCAGCCACGGCGCTGTCTGTATTCCTGTGTGGAGGAGCATCAGGAAAGCACAGCCTGCCAGTTGCTGGCAGAAATGTGACAGGACTCTGCCCAGTGATGTGTTTCGAGAACAGTCTGGGCAGCCTGGTGCTTCAGAATTTTCTGGAACATCGTGATAAATAACTTCCCAGGGACACTTCCAGGGCAATTATTTATTTGAAATGCTAGACATGGAACTAATAGGTTTTATTTACTATTTTAAAATATAGGTAGTCTCTAGTACAGGAAAAAAAAAGTTGTAGAACGGCTCCCTCAGTCTAATCTCCTAGCTCCCTGACTTCATCAGGAGATTCTATCATTCAAGGGTGTACTTCATTACTTAGAATTTGATCTTTAAAAAAATGAATGCTATATGGGATGCCTGGGTGGCTCAGTGGCTGAGTGTCTGCCTTTGGCTCAGGTCATGATCCCAGGGTCCTGGGATCGGGTCCCCCATCAGGCTCCCTGCAGGGAGCCTGCACTGCCTATGTCTCTGCTTCTCTCTCTGTGTCTCTCATGAATAAATAAAGAAAATCTTTAAAAATAAATAAATAATTTTAAAAATTAAAAATGTATGCTATAGAGGCACCTGGGTGGCTCAGTCAGTTAAGCACCTGTCTCTGAATCAGGTTATGATTCCAGGGTCCTGGGATGGAGCCCCACATCTGGCCCCCTGCTCAGCATGGAATCTACTTCTCCCTCTGTCCCTCTCCTTGCTTGTGCTCTCTCTCCCAAGTGAATAAATAAAATCTTGGGCAGCCCAGGTGGCTCAGCGGTTTAGCGCCGCCTTCAGCCCAGGGCCTGTTCCTGGAGTCCCAGGATCGAGTCCCACATCAGGCTCTCTGCATGGAGCCTGCTTCTCCCTCTGCCTGTGTCTCTGCCTCTCTCTTTCTCAGGAGTAGATAAATAAAATCTTTAAAAAAAAAAAAAGAATAAATAAAGTCTTCTTTAAAAATGAGAAAAAATATATTTTACAAACTGCCTAGGTGATATTTAATGGTAATTTTTTTTTTGCATTTCCCCAATTTTTTCAATGTAATTTTGTAGATGATAGATTTTTTTTCCAAGTAGTTTTAGGTTCACAGCAAAACTGAGTAGAAAGCACAGTTTCCATTCACCCCTGCCCTACCCAACAGCCTTGCCCAATATCAACATCAGCATCAGAGTGATAACTTTGTTACAATCCATGAACCTACAATGACACATCATTACCATCCAACTGCACAGTTTACCATAGGGTTCAACCTTGGTGCTATTCATTCTATGGGTTTCGACAAATACGCAACGGCACATATCTACTGTTACAGCATCATACAGAATAGTTCACTGCCCTAAAAATCCTCTGTGCTCTACCTCTTCCCTGCCAATCCAACAATCACTGACCTTTTTATTGTCTCTATAGTTTGGCCTTTTCCAGAATGTCATATAGTTGGAATCAGACAGTATGCAGCCTCTTCAGATTGGCCAACCCTGAATGTGTAATGAGACATCTGCAAATCACCACACAGTGAGTAGCTTGACGTTGTGGTCATACATGTCTTCCCAGCACAGAGGAGGCATTTTTTTAAAAAAGATTTTATTTATTTACTCATGAGAGACACACATACACACAGAGAGGAAGAGACATAGGCAGAGGGAGAAGCAGGCTCCCCACAAAGCAGCACTCAATCCCAGGATCCCGGGATCATGACCCGGGCTAAAGGCAGATGCTCAACCAAGGAGCCACCCAGGTGCCCTAGAGGAAGCATTTAAATGTTTGTTGAAAGCACGAATGGATGGGTCTCTGATTATAAAAAAGGAAAGAAAAGAAAAAAGCAGATTCTTCAATTTAAAAAAATCAGAACACACACACAAAAAAATAAAATAAATAAAATAAAATAAAATAAAAAATCAGAACACTAATAACAATCAGTGGTAGTACTTACAATTTAGTATTACTTGGGAAAAGAAATGATGATGATATTCATTCTGAATAACGAACAGCATGTAAAAAATAAGGTACAAATGCCAACTGTCTCTCTCTCCTTCCCTCCCTCTCGTTTTTTTTTCTCTCTCTCTCTCTCTTTCTCTCTCTCTCTCTCCCCATAGATGATAGATGGATAGGTATGTAGATAGATAGATAGATAGATAGATAGATAGATAGACAGATAGATAGATAAATGAGATTTGATTCATATCTTAAAATTCTGACTATATCCTCCATAGACTGGGATCTTCCATCTGATGGCATAGTTTAAGTGAAAGGAACTTCTGCTTAGTGAATTTTTCAAGTTTTATGTTTGAGCTCACCTCTGAGCACTCCCCAAATTACCTGACACTCCCCTAGGCTGGGCTATCCAGGGTGTCTGAGCAAAGCCAAATATAAGGAGAGAATGACCTCACGGATCCGTTATGCGTTGTCCCTATTTCTAGCCCCAGAATCATCTTTGGTTTTTGGACAATAGAGCTGACTGCTGAGTCATGTGTAACCTAAACCCTCTTCTGCAGTTCATCCTACTCCCTGCTGGAACCCAGAGGACCTAGGCAAGGAGCAACAGCCTCAGCAGGGCAATGGAGGGAAAGCAAGGTGGTAAGAGGCATTTGGAAAATATAAAAACAGATAGGAAAACTCGAGCCTGAGCAATGATTAGTGAGAGGTAAGTCCAGAGTAATTACAACATGAATCGCTCTCACTTTATATAACTAAAGTGTTTATGAATTTGCATGTAAATCAACCTGCATTTCAACTGCAACAGAGGAACTGACTTATAGAGAAATCTGGTGATGGTTCCTTCTATATTATGATGCATTTGTCTGTAATACTCACTTTCTAATTTAGCTGTGTCTTAACGTATGTATGTATATATAGTATTATATATATTTTAAAGATTTTATTTATTTATTTTAGAGACAGTATGTGAGAGAGAGAGTGTAAGTGGGGGGGGGCGGAGGGGAGGGGCAGAGGGAGAAAGAGAGAGAGAATCTCAAGCAGACTCTGCGCTGAGCACAGAGCCCAACTCCGGCTGGATCTCATGACTCTGAGAACATGACCTGAACCAAAATCAAGACTCAGCTGTTTAACCGACCGAGCCACCCAGGAACCTCTAGCTGTATTATATTGATATTTTCCTATATTGTCTTTGAGCGAGAACTACAGGTGTCTCGTCAAAACACCTTGCCTAGCAGACAATTAGGCAGGACAAATACATTTGAGGCTAGCCAAATATGTCATGAATTTGGGCCTTCGACTTTACGTTGAGAATAAAGGAATGTTGGTCGGGGTGCCTGGGTGGCTGAGTCAGTTAAGTGTCTGTCCTCAGCTCAGGTCATGGTCTCAGGGTCCTGGGATCTAGCCCTGCATTGGGTTCCCTGCTCAGCAGGGAGTCTGCTTCTCCCTCTCCCACTGCTGCTCCTCCTGCTTGTGCTTTCTCACTCACACACATACTCTTTCTCTCAAATAAATAAATAAAATCTTTAAAAAAAAATGTTGGTCTTGAAGGCTGTCATGTCTTAAGAGCAAATGTCTTGTTATGAAAAACATTTCCAGGAATCTATTTGAAAGAGAAAGAATGGGTTGCTCATTCAGAGGAATTACCAAGTGAGATGGCTTCCTAGCATTACTGTAGCTATTACTTGACATCCCCCAACTCCCCCTGGATCTGGTATTTATCTGGTCACAAGGCCCTCTCTAATAAAGACTATATTTCCCAGCCTCACTGGCAGTGATGTGAAGCCATGTGTAAATCGTGGCCAATAGGATATTAACAAGAATGTCATATGTGACTTCTAGGAAATACCCTTAAAGGACAGAGATGCTCCCTTCTTTATCTTCTCCTCCTTTCTGGGAATGTGATGCCTGAAGTTTAAACAGCCATTTTGGACTGTGAGGGAGAAAAGGGGTTCAGGACCTCCTGAATGTACCACTTTGGCATATGGATTATTTTGACCTGAAAACTTGAGACTCAAGAGAAACTTTTTAGCCTCCCCTAACTACATAGAAGAATCTAAATTGGGGGTCTTTCCCAGAATAAGGGTTAATAATAAGAGATGAATGTTATCTGAGTGACCCATTTGTATGGCAGGGCAAACATCTAATTACCAAATTAGAGAAATGCTCTTCTCATTGCCTGTGAAGTGCATTTCTTTCCTCTGAAATCTGAGACCCCTACTCACTTCTTAGTTCAGAATGGCATATATACCTCATTTTGCCTGACCAGCTCTGGAATTGCCATGTCTATGTGGATTCCCCATATATATGTAAATTTGATTTTCTCCTGTTAATCTGTCTCATGTCAATTTGAGTCTTAGTTCAGCTAGAAGGACCTTTAAGGTCACAGAAATTCTTGCTCCCAACAGGAGCATGCTAAGGATGGTAGAGAATCCAAACAGATGGACCTGAGCTCTAAAAAGCTCTGGGAATTTCTAAATTATCCTTTGACTCCTCTTTCTGGGCTTCAATGTAAGAGAGAAATACATTTTTCTTTTGTTTAAACCACTGCTGTGCTGTATTTTTTTCACTCAGAGCTGAATCGCAGACTGATTGAATTATAAAGGAAATGCTCATTTCATCTCATTGTAGACTTTATTTAATTCAATTAAATGGACTTATTAAATCCCTCACTACATAGAAGAAGAGGAATATAGAGGTTCTTAACCTGGGGGTCCATGAGCCTAAAAGGGAAAAAAATTCATCTTTATTTTTACAACCTTAACTGGAATTTAGCATTTCAGTACTGAATGTAGTATTAAGAGTACCTGTGACTTTGTCATTAATAGATAGTTTCATATCAACTGTAGCTGGGGGCACAAGTCCTTCCCGAGAGTGGACCCAGGTGGTACATCTTCATGTCCATCCCAGTTCACCCCTTGCACTATTCAGATCCATTTTTCCATATATGTTCAGAGAGCAGCTTTTTCAACATTTCGGTGGGCCTTTCTTCTTGGAAGAAACTTAGGAAAGTTAGTTCTATTAATTCTCAGCCCCCGCAGCTGTAACAGGTGCTGGGGCCCCAACTGATACTCATCACTCCCTTACTCCAATATTTACTTTAGATTCCCCTCATCCTCAGCTAGCATTTCTGCTGGTCTTGGGGCTTCCCTGAAGGCATGACCCAGGCAATCTTCCCAGAGGGGAGCTGTGCCTTGGTCACCATGCCTTCTGTGGTTGCAGAACAATGTCCCCACCAAAGATGTCCATGTCCTGGAAACTGTGAATGTGTTTTTTCAGATGATAAATGGACGTTGATGATTGAATTAAGGATCCTGAGATGGGAAGGTTGTCCTGGATTATCTATATGGCCCAATGTTATTACAAGGATTACAAGCAAACCATGGAGGCAGGGATGTCTGAGTCAGAGAAGGAAGTGTAAGCCATGGGAATGATGACTTGGTGGGGTCTATGGACCCAGTGGACTTACTGTCAGCAGGACTCTGGCCAGGGTCTTCACATGCCCACACTCTAATGAGGACCAACAGGGCAGCCCGGGTGGCGCAGCGGCTTAGCGCCACCTACAGCCCAGGGTGTGATCCTGGAGACCCTGGATCGAGTCCCACGTCAGGCTCTCTGCATGGAGCCTGCTTCTCCCTCTGCCTGTGTCTCTGCCTCTCTATGAATAAATAAATAAAATCTTTAAAAAAAATAATGAGGACCAACATGATACTTCAGGTCTCTGGATATTAATGTCAATTCAGACCTTAACTCCAACTGCCCTCAAAATACTTGGGCTTTCCTCTTTGCCCATTGTACACTTGCCATAGTGGTACAGGGATCTTCTGAATGGAGAATCAGTCTTCTTTTCAATCAACTGGCTCTGGATCTAAAAACTGGCTCAGGTCTGAGAACTGGGCAAGGGAGCATACCTTTTTATTGAGCAGACTGCCTTAGTTTCCTGATCATTTGTCCTTGCTTTCTTCTGGTGGTGCAAGCTGAATAGTGCCCTTTCTGGCTGCCCATCTCTTTTGCTTCCAGGGAATCTGTGTTCCACTATCAGATTTCCTAACTCTTTGTGGGTCAATCTCGTTGACTGCCACTCCAGCCTCACTAGGCATTACAATAAATGCATCCATTCATCCAGCTTCTGATAGTGCATTAATTATGATTTTTTGGATTAATGGATTAATGAAAGGATTTAAGAGACTCCAGAAAGTAACACTCACATACAGTGTTAATAAAAGTAAAGGAAATAATGTAGTATGATTGAGAAATGACAGGTAAACATCAGAGTTGTCCAAGACATCCAGGCTTAGCTTCTCATCAGTCACATAGAGTGTATTTCATCTTAGGATCATAACCCACCAGGATATACACAATATGCCTTGATTTCAAGGAGGCAAGAGTCTCATCAGCAGGTAGGTCTTTAACCTACTTCTGGTCACGTAGCCCAAACTGGCCTGCATGATTCAGTTCATAATGGAAACTAAGATTACATAACAGAAAGCAGGTACAAACAATCAATCTGTACATTTTCTATAAACGATGGTGACAAGCTGGTACAGACTGTCCCTAGTGTTTTGTGGACTCAGCACAGAACTACATTAGTCACTAGTTTGTAAATTTTACTCTGGCTGAGTCAAGGGCAGGCACCAGTTCTTTAAGTTCCCCCTGAAATTAAGCTCAGGCCTGCAACAAACCAACTAAGATGAACCCTGTACCTACATAGATGATTCAAGGCCATATCTGGCCTCTATTGTTTTGGGTCCCGTCATCATCATTGTTCCCATTCAGCCTAATTCTGTAAGAACCTCTCTTCTGCAGACCTGGCCTACAGAGGAGAGTTTCCTGTCAACCTACCGATGCTGGTATCCTTCTTATCAACACATTCCTTATGGCCTTGATACGGTTGTCTTCTGTGCTTCTCTTGGAACTTTATCATCTGGTGGGGTTTCTGGACTTTCCACCAAATATCTACTTCAGCAGGCCCGCTGCCCTCAACCTTTGAACACCTTCTTCTACTGGCCACCATGGCAATTCTGGCATTTCTATGCCACTTAGTGTGGCCTCTGTCTTTTTCATGCTTCTAGGAAGGAGTTCAGACTATCTTTGGGAGTCTTTGCTTGGATATCAAATTCCTGTCCCCCTTGGAATCCAGTCCCACATGTACCCTCCAGATTCTCAATGGTATGTGCTGTTAGATCTGCGGCTCCTTTGGGGTGCCATCCCTTTTCTCCTTTCTCTCTCTCTCTCTCTCTCAAGTCATTTCCCTGGTTGAGTTAAGTCACCAATCCACTTATTGATTAGTGACTAATCCTGGTTATGTTTAGTGGCCTGGAGAGGAGTTGATGGCAAGGGACAATCCGGAGGGATTCCATGTTGACTTGTGGGAAGATGACTTTGCATTTTCTTCAAGCAAGGGGAGGGAGTACTCCTGCAGGCTTAGAGAGTCCAAGGGAATCTGGGAATCTGGAACTTTCAAGGCATCACTAAATGTCCAATTTATATGCCAGAGCCCATCCTTCCCCAAAAAGGGGTCTGACCCAGTCATAGCAGGCCTCCCTTGGTTGGCAGTTTAAGCTTCTTTGGAGCATGGTTCTTCAATTAAATTTAGCAACAGTCACCCAATTATGTTATCCTTAGTTACTATTTCTCCCATATTCTTCAAACACCTGATATCTCACACCAGCTAGTGCACTGCCCTCCACCAGCACCCCATCTCAATTTATAGTTTCAACAACTGGACCCACCTCGTGCCAGGAGCTATCTGTGTTCCACCTACCATAGTGATGGAGCCTCACTGATGGTAGGGTAGCAAACTTTTCAGCTCCCAAACTGCATCTTATCATCTGTTTTCTTAGACTACTCCTGACACCAGTTGTCCTAGGTTGAGCTGTCCAAGAACCAGAGTTTAGGATACAAATGTGTTTTAGGACATGCAGTCAACACCTGAGAGAGATGGAAAAGGAAGCAGGACTGAGCAGAGGAAGAAGATGAGTTATGATCCAGCCCAACAGCAGCCTGCCTGGCCCTTGGGGAGATATGGAAATAAAAAGGTTTGAAAATCCTCTGATAAAAAGGTATATAATGATGCTTCCTCTCTCTGGGACTTAATTTGAAATTAAATTAAATTAATTAATTACTTGGTCTATCCAACACATTTAACTTAAAGCCTTAGCAGTGGGAGGCTTTATATGGATGGGGGCTGGGTGACCGGGGGGAAGGAAAGCCACTGGTCAGTTTCAGTCTGAGGTGTGCTCTCCAGGTGAGAATCTCTAGCAGGCACTTGGAAATTTGGATTGCAAGCTCTACTTACGGTCTAAGGGTGTTTCAACAAGCAAGGTAAAAAATAACTATATATGAAAATGCTTTGCAACGTGATAAGCGCTATTGGGAACTTCGTCCAATTAAAATTTTTATTCTAAGATTACGGTTAGATCAATAGATTTGAATGCTCCTTGATTTAAAAAAAAAAAAAAAAAAAAGAACAGAACACCAAACCTGCACTATATGACAACCGAGCCTGTTTAAAGTGGACTAAGAATTCACCTTGGTCAACAACAAAGGTGGAAAGATAGCAGGTGGAAAGGAAGCCGACCCGGGGAAACTAATCTCCAACAAGGGAGCCCATCTCAAGGGGTCGGGAGGCCCGGCCAGCCATAAGCAGGGCGAGCCGGGGGGAGGCCTTGAGGTCCGCGGTGGGCCGACTGGGGAGCTTTATGGAAACCCGCCCAGGACCGAGACAGGCCATCACTCCGGGGCAGGAAGGAAAAGAGGCAAATCCAGGGGGCAACCCAGGCTGGCTCCCAAGGGCGGAGACCCCTCTGACAAGACAAAGGCTCCAGGCGCGGGAGGAGACGCCAAGTGCGCGTGCGCCACGGAACGCACATGCGCATAGCGGCCTGCGCCGCGGCCCGAGGTGGCGGGGGGAGGGGACACGGGAGAAGGGAAGCGCCAGAAGGACGGAGCCAGGAGGCGGGGGAGGGCCCCGTGGTGGGGGCGCTCGCGCGCGCCCACTGGCGGCCGGAGGAGAAAACGCCCGCGAAGGAAGGCCTCGCTGCCCGCCCCTCTTGGGGAGGCTCGCGCTCCCGCTGCTCGCGCCTGCGCCGCCTGCCGGCCCCGGGAGCGCGCCCTCACGCTGGTGCGCGCGCTCGCGCTCTCAGCCACCCACCAGCTCCCGCACCAGCAGCAGCAGCGCCGCCGCCGCCGCCGCCGCCGCCGCCGCCCACCTTCTGCTGCCGCCACCACAGCCACTTTCTCCTCTTTCCTCTCCTGTCCTCGCCCTCTGTCGACTATCAGGTAAGCGCGAGGCTCCTAAATCTGCCTCCCCGTCCTCCTCCTTGCACTCCCAGGCTGCCGCCCCTCGTCCCCCGCGGCAGAGATGGGGTTCACGAGGTAAGCATAGGTCGGGGGCCACGGCTGGGGCTCCTCCCTGCGCCCTGTGCGCTCGGGCGCTGGGACTAGGGCGGCTTGGAAAGGGATCCATGCAAGGGATGCACTCACGCGCGCGCGTGTGTGTGTGTGCTGGGGGGTGTCCATAAGACCCGCTTCGCGCGGACCTGGGCAGAGGTTGTGCCCGAAGGGTGGGGCCCGGATGGTGGTGACCTGGGGGAGGGGGCTGCTGTGCACTCTCGACCGTCGCCTTTGCCGCAATGGGCGTGTGTCTATGTGTGTGTGTTGGGGGGTGTCCAATGACGACCCCCGAAACCGAACCTGTAATCCGATTTATCCGCCTCGGTTTGCCGTAAATCCTTCAGGAAGGTATGGATCCGGTTCTAGAAAAGATGACTCCCTGCCTGCCCCTCCCTTCACCTCCCCGGTAGCAATTCCAATGGGGCTTTCATTGCCTCTGATTTAAGGCGGTGGCCCACCCCCTCCCCGTTTTCCTCCTTCAGAAACCCGCAGGGGACATTTGGGGGCTGGGAGTGGAATCGGGGAGATGGGGAGGGGTCCAGGCGCTGTCACTTTAGTTGCCCTTCCCCCTGCGCGCGCCTGGCACCGGGACGCGAGCAGCGCCGTGCCCGAGAAAAGGTAGTGCGCCGGTCCCGAGGTGGAGGCTCGGAATGGCGAAAGGCTGGGGTCACCTGGCCTTGCGATGTGGAAGGACTCGACGGCGGCGGATGCCGGCTCGCTGGCGCTGGCAGCCGCAGCCCCTCGCAGACGCGCGCGGGGGCTGCAGGTGCATTTCGGGGCGGGCCCCTTTCTCTGCGCTCTGCGCCTGGCGTCCGGCGTGTGCGCTCCCTGCCGGAGGCGCGGGGCTGGCGCGCAGGGCTCGCCCCTCACTGCGGCAGTGGGTGTGGACCCGGGTGGGCAAGGAGGGGGAGCGTAGGCTCTGCCTCCTCCCACTCCCACCCCTGCCTTTTTCCCCCCCTCCAAACGCGAGGTGCCATCTTTTTGCGGCGTGTCATGTCTTTACTGTACCGTGCCAAGCCGGGTGGCTGGGCTTTGGAGGACAGGGCGGGGACTGTAATTAATGGGGGGAGGGCGGCAATCAGCGCTGAAATCTTGGCGTTTTGCGGCGGTGGGCTCGCGCCCTGGGGCATTCACCCGAATCCTTCTCGGGGGCTAGCCGCTTTGTTTGTAGGGCTTACGTGATCTGCGTTGCCCGCCCTGGTTTTTTGGCTCTTCTCTATGAGAGTGTTTAACCAAGGCCCCCGCCCCTCCCCCTATTTTCCGCCCCTCGTTTTCGAGCTCTTTGTTAGATCTCGGGCTTGCAGGGGTCAGGGAACTCGAGTCACAGCCCCGAGAGCACGGATGGAACGGGCGTGACCCCGCGGGGCCCCCTCCCAGAGGCGGGCGGCGCGCCCAGAAGCGTCCGCGGGGCCGGAGGCCTGGATTCGAGGTCTCGGCGCTCCGTGCGGGTGGCCGCAGAGGGAGGAAGCCCCTCCCGACACCCCGAGAGGCCTGAGGGCTACCCCCCACCGGCTGCCCAGTAGGGGGCACCGGCTACCCCCGCGGGGCGGGTGGCGGGGACAGCACGCAGGCGGAACCCCTCTCCGCTTCTTGCCCTGTTGCTTCGCGGAGCGGGAGACTGTAAGGAGGGGGCAAGAGGGGTCCTCCTGCGCTTCGGGCCACACCCATTTTTCCTGACACGACTAGGGGAGGGAGGGTGCGGAGGGGAGGTTGCTATAGAAACCACACGCGTCCCAAGAACGGACCTCTGGGCGTTGCCCCGCCCCTTCCCTGGAGATTGAGAACCCCAGGGGCTGGCGAGGCCGCAGCCCCTCCGTCTAACGGAGGCCGCAGGAGGGAGACCCCCCTCCCCGCAACCCTGAGCCGGTGGCTCTTCCTAATTGGCCTCCGGCGGCCTCAACCACCCAGATCGGCGTCTCTTGTATTTTTATTATTCTGGCCGAGTATTATTTTGGGAACGTGCAAGATTTTTAAAAGCCTGAGTTCACCGCCACCCTAGGAACGAGGTGGGGGGCGGGAAAGCGGGGTCCTGGCAAAGGGGTCCGAGCCTCGCCCTCCTGCGTGGAGCAGCGGCCGCGCGGCTTTCTGGCTAATTCTATCGCTGAAAACTGACGCGGGGGCGCAGTTCTGAGCCCGATGAGCATCTCCGGAGCCGAACCATCCGCGCGAGCTGCACAGATTGATCTGAGTGTCCAGGGAATGGCCCGGCTCCGGGGCCAAGAGCCCACCAGGGGCCGCGCCGAACCTTCCTGTCTGTGGCATGGGAGGTTGGAGCCCGGGGTCATGAGGGGGGTCCCTGCAGAATTGAGTCCGCCGAGGGCGGGTTGCAGGAGAGGCTCAAGGATCGCTTCGAGCATCTTCTCCGCTCGCACCCCTCCACCCTAGAGCTGGACGCGGAATTCGGGATGCGGACAGAGCAAGGGTCTCGGCCGGTAGCCCACGGCAACAGCTGCCCGGGGTGGACCGCAGGCGGAGAGGTCACGTCCTGTCTGTTGGGGGAAAGGGAGCTTGGCGGGAGTGAACACATTTAGCTCAATGCCGGGAACAAAGCGCAGTCCAAATGTCCGCGATTTTGCACCATTTTGAAATGTGTTGGCGGCTTTGGGGTGGCTCTCCGTTGGTCCGCAAGGCTTGGGGGCTGTTAATGGAGGAATCCCAGGGGCCGGGGAATGGATCTTCGTTAGCAGATCTGGAAACACCATCCCTGCCTCTCCGTTTGCTCCAACTAAACGGCTTCCCCCCTCCCCACCCCCGGGGATCTCTAGGGATCCAGCATTTGCGCCCACACGGGAAATCTCCAGGCACGGATCCGAGGGCCATCGACTCCTGTCCCCGATAATCCCCATCAGGCGGGAGCTCACTTACGTCCCAGGAGACCCCACTTGGCATCCGGCACCCAGGAACCTCCAGGCCCCGTCCCCAGTTGGGCCAGTTGGGATGGATGATGGAACCTGGGACAGCAACGGGGGGGGGGGGGGGGGGGGGGAGGGGCGGGGGTGCTGGCTCTGGAGTCTGTGCTCAGGCTCAGCAGAATGGCTTTTTAATCCCTTTCCCTAAAGCAGAAAGAGAAATGTCTTTCCTACCAAAATTAATGAAGGTATTATTTTTCATTTTATAACGCTACTTAGGTTTGCTAGGTAAGAATTGCTTATTCATCTCCAAACCCTTCCTCTAAACAATAAATGGATTACCACCCCCACCCCACCCCCATCCCAGTACCTGGTCCCCAGAGACTCCTGAAGCCTATCAATATCTTGACCAACAGTTGCTTCTGTAACAGCTTGTGTTGACTGCAATAACCTGGCTTGGCTCTTGGGGTTGCCTTTGGATAGTTGGCAGGAGAGTTTTGTTGGCTTTGCTGGGTTTTGGACAAGTGACAGTCCATGACTCTGTGTGCCTGCCCCACACAAACCTCCTCTGCACCTGCCCACTGTGAAAAGGCGTGTCTTTTAACTGGTTTCAGGTATCAGGCTCAGCATCCCTGACAAGAACAAAAGAAATGGATTATTCCCACAAATTGCAAGAAGAAAATGTAGAATCAGAGTGAGAAGGGGTCTGATTTATTCCATTTGGGGAAAGAGACCCTTTTATTGAACATGTGCTTTGGCCCACATGCCCTTGGAGGGCAGTGCCAGCCTAGAGATGTAACAGGATTGCGGTGCTCTTTGTTTGGTCTGAATTTTCTTTCTGCCCTTTTAACATCAGTTCATGAAGCCCGTTTGTTGAAGATTTTAAGAAATTGTGTTTCATTCATTACACCTTCCCTCAGCATTTACATATATGGCTTGAGTGTCTCTGCAGCTCTGTGTATGTATATTAGTTGTCTAACTAAACACATGATAGTTTTACAACTAGATAGTATTGTACTTAATCCCACCTTGAAAAAGAATCACTCAGGGCCCTGGGTGGCTCAGTCTGTTAAGCATCTGCCTTCAGCTCAGGTCATGATCCCCAGGTCCTGGGGTGAGCTCTGCTTGGCACTCCCTGCTTAGCAGGGAGTCTGCTTCTCCCTCTGCCTGCTGCTTCCCCTGCTTACTCTCTCTCTCTGTCAAATAAGTAAATAAAAAGTCTTTTATAAAAACGGAAAAGAATCGCTCAAAAACAAATAAAAACACCCCCAAGGGCTTAATATAGTGCTAGACATACAATAGGTATTTGGTCTATACCCATTTAACAAATAAATGGGTAAAATGGGGAAATGCAGGTCAAAAAGGTGGTAAAGAGAAGATAGAATGGGAGGGGGCTATATTCAAGGTCATGGAATCAGGAAGCTGCCTGTGCCCCTTGGTGCATCTCCACACCTTCCCTCCTCTGCTGCCAAGACTTCTCCCTTCTCAGTACAGCACTCCCTGGCTCCAGAGCCCTGGTCCCCACTGAGCACCTCACCCTTGCTGGCTGGAAGAGTGCAGAAGAGGGAATGGGCAGAAAGCACACAATACCCCAGGGGGAAAGAAGGCCCTGCCCAGCCATATCTGAGACCTCTTGGTGCCAGAGGTCAGAAGGATGCATGAAGGTGGGAAACTCCATTTGGCTCTGCCCCTTCCCCTCCCCCCCCCCCCGACTTTTTCATTATCCTACTTCAAAAACTGCCCCTCAATCCTTCCACATCCCCCAAAATATCCACCTGACTAATCGCTCCTAGCTTGACACCCTTGGTGCTTGCATGGGTGATTTGCAGGAGCAGTAGCATGGAGGGGCACCTGAGCAGGTGGGGAAGGGAAGACTACTGCCTCACCAGCTGAGCTGCAGCCAGGAGAGGACCCCCATAGTCCAGCTGGGACTCTCAGCCATTTTCCTGTAAAACAGTGGTTTTCAGCCCCCTGGGTCCTCAAGATGGCTAGAGACATTTTTAATTTTCACACCTGGGGAAGGTACCACTGGCACCAAGTGGGTAGAAGCCAGGGATTCTGCTAACCATTCTGTAATGCACAGGACAGTCCCCCACATCAAAGCATATACAGTCCAAAATGTCACTCATGGCAGTGTCAGAAGCCCTGCTCTAGAAACATTGTTACTCTGGCACTCTTATCATAATGGCAGCTTATGTTCCTTGAGTGTGGACTAAATCCCGGGATCCTGGGATCATGACTTGAGCTGAAGGCAGATGCTTAACTGACTGAGCCACTCAGGCACCCCCAGAGGCACTGTTCTAAGTGCTCCCCAGAGATTTTCTCATTTCATCCAACAGCCTCCTTTTGTAGCAGGTGCTGTTGTTATTATCTCTGTTATGTATGGAAAAGCTGAAGTACAGAGAGGTTTAGTAACTCACTAAAGGTTACACAGCCGGTGAGTAGTAGAGCTGGATGTCTGACACTAGCTCCCTCCCCTTCTCAGCTTACACGTGGCTTTAATAGGCCTTTGTGGGCTAGCTTAGGAACCCAAGCATGATTTGTAACATTGACTCAGTGGAAGATTCAAATTCCAAAGCCACGGACTCACAAAATGAACTTTTGAAAGAGTCCATAATTGGAGCACAACCTAAAGCTCATAATTTCTGATCTAGCCCTGACACACAGAGCAAGGGATTTCACTCAACCTCTGTGTCTCTGTTTATAAAACAAAGAGAAGATATTCCAGGAACTTGAAACCTCTTCCCCCAGACCCAGGCTTTCAAGACCCCTCTGTCATACAAAGGAGCAGCTGGTTCTGATTGGCTCAGAGAAGGCTAGAAATCAAGATCAGGAGATCATGGCATAGACTTAGCTATGGTCCGGGTCAAATCAGTGAAGTTTTAGGGACAGCAGATCCTCATCTTAGATCCCCCAGAGGGATCAAAGCCTTGGCACCAGCCTGTGGGACCAGCTCTGAGCCTGTGGCTGAGTTGAGTTGGGTGGACATAGGAACGGCCTCACGCAAGAATCTCAGGGCTTCCTTGGTGGAAGTGGGCCTGGAGGCTTTTCTTGCTTCCTGGGGCCCAGTCTCTGCAGTAAATATTCCTTTATGCTGTGGCATAGACGTAGAAGTACCTAGAGTCCTTCGTCCCCAAGACTCACTGCTACTCTGCCTTGGGAGAAAATCGGAGGCTGCTATAATTCTGCAACCTCCCCTGAACCCTGTGTGGGCAATCAGACATACAATACACCATGCATGCCACTCTCACCCCAGTTACCTCACCAAAGGGGTTACTGTCTAAGAACACTTTTCCTGTCTCCAGGCCCCATGCCCTGCCACCTCAGCCAGGTTCCTTTCCTGCATAGATGGCCTCCACCTGAGTGTGGGGAAGCATTGTGAGGCCACCTTGGAATGATTTTTGAACTTTCTGGAATTTTTGATTAGGAAACATTCTGCAGATGTGCAGCTAGAATCAGCTTCCACAAAATACAAACTTGAGTGACTTCCAAGTGGATTATCTGAATATCTTTTTGCTGTGTTGATTTTTCAGTGGGCTCTGTACTTGCTCAAATTAGGGACACTATAGAATGAATCCCCCCAGGCAGCGCGGGTGCCTCAGAGGTTTGGTGCTGCCTTCAGCCCAGGGCATGATCCTGGAGACCCAGGATCAAGTCCCATCGGGCTCCCTGTATGGAGCCTGCTTCTCCCTCTGCCTGTGTCTCCGCCTCTCTCTCTGTGTCTCTCATGAATAAGTAAGTAAAATCTTAAAAAAAAAACTGAATCCACCCCCAAAAAAATATATGTTGTGCCTCAGGTATTCAAGGAAGGTTTGTGAAAATACCATGAAGGCAGGCACTGTTTCTTCCTTGATAGACCGTTGGTACAGGACAGTGTCTTATAGATAGAGGTATTAGGTTGGGCCAGTGGTTAAGGGTGTAGACACTGATCAGACCTCCTAGGTCCAAATCCTAGCTCTCCCACTCACTACGGGACCCAAGCTGTGTTGATGAGCTTCTTTCTTGGAGAGTTTGTTGTCTGCACCTTGGGGGTATGGCAGGACCTAACTCACTGGTTGCTGTGGAGTTTAAAGGGGATAAGGAGGTGATGCAGTACTTAACCCAGGGCCTGGCACATAGTAAATTGCTTAGTGAATGGTTTCAAGAGCAGCAGCCTCTGGTGTTGCAACAAGTGTTGACTTGTGATTGGATGACTATGCAAAGGCATCTACTGACCCTGGTGATAGAATCACTTGTAACAGATAAATTGTTACAGGGATCAAGATAGAAGTGGGCAGCTGGCCAGCTCCCCTGGAGCCAGGTGCTGTTGTTCGGGTGGAAGTGGGTCCCCGGAAAATCCCACACACCCGTGTTTAAATGTAGAGACAGAATTCTTGACACAGGCAAGCAGAGTGACTTATCATCCGTTGTCCCTACTTCTGTCCTCTTCCTTCCTGAAATCCGCTCCATGCCAGGAATAGACTGTGTACTCTCCCCACCAGCCTGAGCCGAACCACGCCCTCCCCCCATCCTGGGAATGGTGTCCTGGCTTAGCTAGTGTGTGGGGTCCAGAGATCTGACTAGTTTACTCACTGAATTAAAAGTGAGTGCAGGGCAGCCCCAGTAGCTTGGCGGTTTAGCGCCGCCTTCAGCCCAGGGCCTGATCCTGGAGACCTGGGATGAGTCCCACGTTGGGCTCCCTGTATGGAGCCTGCTTCTCCCGCTGCCTCTCTCTCTCTCTCTCTCTCTCTCTCTCTCTGTGTGTGTGTGTGTCTCATGAATAAATAAACAAAATCTTAAAAAAAAAAAAGTGAGTGCAGATGGGATTGGAAAAGTAATGGAGGGCAGTGGAGGAGAGGATTAACAAATGAAATAAGCAGGGTGTTGAAGTTGGTAAACTGGCAAACGGACCTCATGGTCAAGAGAAGAGTAAAGCAGAAGATGCTAAATAAAGCAAACACAGCATGTTCTGAATCCAGGAACTCTCCAAGCATTCTATGAGCATGCTCATATCTGAATTACTAAATTTGATTTAAGAAGACTTCTTACCTATGAAATGAAGACTGAGGGTCATAATACTTTAGTTTTTAAAAAGTCATTAAATCAGAAAAGTCATTACAAAATGATACTCTTGCTGTTCGGACCAGCCAGTTGGAATTTCTTGTCCTTTTCACCTAAGCCACACTCGTAATACATTGTTTAGGACTTCAGATTTTAGCTCCTTCGTAAAAGCAGCTTACACTACAGAGTAATCTGAATGCAGAATCTCTCTAGAGTTTTACTATTTCATTCACAGTCTTTAACATCTTGTTTGACAGTAAAAAAACAAAAACAAAAACCATTTTTATGAAGTCTTTCCAGAGTGTTCAACCTGATTTTCCTAAAACCAATTAATGATTTTAAGAGTTTGTCTTTCGTTTTGTACTTGAAACACATCAGCTTGCATCTTACTTAAATTATGGGATTATTGTAATAAGTGTGACGGAAAATAGAAGATTGGCTGTGGTAGGTGGAGGCCATGGCTGTGGACATCAGGCCCTGTGAACTCAGCCTTGAATATTTACAGTCCTTCCTTTCCATTTCTTACACAGTGTCAGCTGGGATGGGGCCTACTGTGGAGACTTCGGTATTAAGTGAAAGATAGGCTGTCATCCTCCCTCCCCCATTTTTGCCTGCCTTCCAGAACTGCTCAGCACTTTGAATTCATTCACATAGAACCCCAGGTTAAGGGGTATTGCAAAATTCTCCCCATAAGACCCAAAATAAATGTAAATCTTATTTATTATATTGACTCTCCTTAGTGAAGGGATTTTAGATTAAGCTCCAATGATTAAAAATCAGCAAGGTAGAATTAAATCTGAAGCCATTGGAAATGATGTTCCATTCACAGCCTTTCCTTTGGTCCTATCCACTCTCCTGCTCCATCAGGCAGGCATCTAAGAGGAACATAGTTATCTCTGAGGGGTGCCAGGAGGCTCTGTTGGTTAAGCATCTGCCTTCAGCTCAGGTCATGATCCCAAGATCCTGGGATGGAGCCTCACGTTGGGCTCCCTGCTCAGTGGGAAGCCTGCTTCTCCCTCTCCCTCTCCCTCTCCCCCCTCCTCCTCCGCTTGTATTCTCTCTCTCGCTCTCTCGCGCTCTCTCTCTCTCTTGCTCTATCTCAAATAAATAAAATCCTTTAAAAAAAATGATCTCTGGTCCCAGCTACTAGTTTGCCTACCAACCTGTGGCCCGGTTTTCTGTTTTCCCAGGAAGGCTGGGTGATGATGTTTTCAGATTTAGTCTGCAGTTGTAGCATAAAAAATCCGAGGGATGCACTTTCATCTTCATGGCCTCCTCCCCAGGACACCAAGGATATTAGAAGACCCCTGAGAGCATAATTGCTGTCATGTGATCTCCAGCCAACACAAAATGCCAAGAAGGAAGTGCTGGCAAAAACCGATTCATGAAACTGTGGAACTGTGTCCCTCCTCCAGGGTAAAGGACCTGAATGAGAACCTGTGTTCTAAATTATGTGTCAACAGAATTGTCCTGGACCAAATCCAGCTCAGCCATTGATTTGTAGGTCATTTCAGAGGTGCTTATGTCCAGTTGTTCTTAGTTGGCCATTGGCACCAAACTATTCTCTTAATTCATGCCTTCTCCCACAGCCTACCCCTCAAAAAGAGGCTTATTGGATAATTAATAATCTAAAACCAAATGGTTTAATGCCCGAGGGAAAGTTACAATTTAAAGAATCTCTTTGGCTTAAAATATATATACATATTAATATTATAATTGTATGTATATATATATATTTAAAGATTTGTTTATTTATTGGAGAGGGAATGAGCACATGCACACACGCATGTGTGTGGGGGGGGGAGGGGAGTGGAGGGCGAAGAAGGAGAGAGAGAGAATCTCAGACTCCTCACTGAGCCCAGAGCCCAACATGGGGCTCGATCCCAGGACCCCAAGCCTGTGACCCGAGCCATGCCCAACTGACGGAGCCACCCAGGTGCCCCGTAATTATATATTTAAATGTGAACGTTTACTGCCTTATTTGTTGTATGTTGAGACTTTTTATATTAGGTTTGCTGAACCCCTGACGGCCCTTAACTTCAGTGATGCTAATGCATCAGAATTTAAATCAAGGTATGTTAATAAGCCAAGTAAAGGCTGTATATATGAGTAAAATACTTGTATATAACCTGCTGTGTTGGGGTGCAGTAATAGTTGCGGCATAAATTCGTGTGAACCTGTCCCTCTCAACACTCCCATTGCCAAGAATCACCAGGAATAGCTGTTTGGAAGAGTCAGCAACCCTCCTGCCATCCATGTTGTCTTGTCTTTTTCCTTGGAACAGGGAAATTCCACCCTGGCCCCAACCCACGTGCAGCAGCTCACCTTCTGACTGTGCTGTCACCATGAGCCCAGCTTAGAAACAAAGGATTTCACAGAACATCCCTAAATCTGCTTGAATAATGGAGTGATCAGTCAAACTCACCTGAACCTGCTTTAACCTTTCCTCAGGGTTAATCCTGTGGGACATGCCTGCTGGCCCCACTAGGTTCAGTTCTTCCTCTTGTATTTCTCAAGTCCCTCCCTTTTTAACCCTGCAGGGGGTGTTGGCTGCGCTCTGTTCCCTGCAGACTGTTAATAAAGGCCGAATAAACTGAAATAATTCCCTTTCAGTGTCACTAAAGTGCTATAAATAATTATGAACCAATATGCTTGATGTCTGATGGGAAATGCATGGGAAATTTTTTTTTTTTTTTAAGCAGCAGGATTCATGTTATAAGTTGACAATCTGGGCCAAGTGAAAAAGAACTTTTCTTTTTTTTTTAAAGCTCTCCCTATCATTTATTGCTGGCAAGACTAAATTCCAGAGGCTAGCCATCGCCTCATTTTGTGGGCCTGTTATCACCTGTTGCGTGGGCTTGCCAAACCCTGAATTTAATCGCAATCTTCCCTGTTTACCCACTTATGAGACTTGTGGCGAAGTTGAAGATTTCTTATACGTCCATTTTTCCATCTGTAAAATGGGGATTATGCAACCTCCTCACCCCACAAATGGATGATAGTGTGGGCTCCCTTTTCACTGGGTAGTTGCAGAACTGAAGTAAAGCCATCTATGAGAATTCTTTCGAGCTGCTCCAGAAGACAAGTGCCATAGGGAGTGGGGATGCCTCTGGGGAGCCAGACTCAGGTGACTGACCTGAAGTCTCTATGGGCTGAGTGGAGCCTGGTGCCTGAGCTAGTTCAGCTCCTGCCACTCTGCTCCCCTCTTGCTGGCAGGATGGTGCAAGCTCCTTCCCAGGGGTAAGTGGCCCATCAGTAGGACCTGAGCCCAGGATGGATGGACAGGTGGCTGCAGTCCAGCCTGTACTGATCTTGTCTGTTCCCTTCTTTGCAGAGGAGGCCTAAAGACAGGGTGCAAAACAGGGCAGTGGGTGGTTGTGCCTGTAGCATAACCTCAAGTGATATCTCTGGGGGACTTCTCAGGAGAGGGGCTGGGGCTTCCCTGACCTTTATTGTGACTCTCAGATGGAATTTCCTGGGAGCCTTTCCATTTTCTCATGGGGTTTTCAGTTTTTTCCTAATCAGACAGGTACTTGGCACAGGATCTCCTATTCTAATTATGCCCAGGGGTAGCCTCTTCTGGGTACTCAGTGTTTAGCCCTGAATGGGAACCTGGGAACCGGTTAAGGCAAAAGTGATTAAATTAAAGGCTGGAGTTGACTTTGGTGGTAAGAAGCTCTGCGAGGTGTCATTCACTGAAGCACTTGCACTTGGAATTTGAATTGAGCTGGAACTGGATTATGGTTGAGCTGTCTTTGCCCTGGGAGTGGAGGGCTTCTCGTGTTTGTGGATGGTGGGTAGTATTTCAAGGCATGTGTGTAACCCCAGCCTGCCGACAGCCTGACTGCCCTACTTCACATCAGCTTAATAAACTCCCTATTGGTCTAAACTAGTTTTGTTATATGAAGATGCTGATAATAATGGTACCAGCCAGTTGCATTTATTTCACTGAAAACATTGCCTCCTTTACCCTTCACTCCCCCCACGAGGCAGGGATTATCATCCTCACTTTGCAGGGGAGCAGACTGAGGGACAGAGATTTCACAGCTGGAGAGGGAGCCAGATCATGCCTCTCCCCAATTCCTGAACCTTGCTGCCTGCATGTTTCCAATGCCTCCCCTCTGGGTCCACTCTCCATGCCAACAGATGTGTCCTTAGTACTAATGACCAGAGAAACTGCCCTCCAGCCTCCCTGAATGGGTCATATGTAACCCGATCCTGGAGAAAGTATTTTAAACCGAAAGCTAGCCTCTAAACTGGGCTGCTGCTTCATGTCGCCGGTGACGGCAGAACCAAATTTAGTGTAGTGGGCAGATCGACACTTATCCAATAGAGAAGCTCATTTTTCTTCCATTTCACACAAAACATGAAAAATGTCCATACCTGCCACACTTCTACGGAGTGGTATGTGTGACGGAAGGCTGGGAAAGGTGACCAGGAGGGGCCTGGGTGTGTAAACTCAGGGGAGATGACATACAGGTTCCCAGGCAGTGTCCATGGGGAGAAATTTAATTCCAAGTGGGTATTTTCCCTGGGCTGTTATGGAAAAGGGTCACAGTGGGAGGGAGGCAGGGGGATAGGTGACATTATCCAGACTCCTAATGTACCATCTGATTCCCCTCACTGGTCAGTCCAATTTATTACCCCCATATCTGCACCCCTATGGTTCACGCTCTAGGACCAGGAAAAGGGGGAGTGATGGGGAACAGAGAAGAGGGGCTTACACAGGTAGGGTTAGGGGTCACACATACAGGAGATTTAGAATTTGCAACCTCGCGGCACCTGGGTGGCTTAGTAGTTGAGTGCCTTTGGCTCAGGTCGTGATCCTGGGGTCCTGGGATCAAGTCCTGCATTGGGCTCCCTGTGGGGAGTCTGCTTCTCCCTCTGCCTATGTCTCTGTCTCTCTCTCTGTCTCTCATGAATAAATAAATAAAATCTTTAAAAATATAAAAGAATTTTCAACCTCATCAGGCACTTTTATGGTACCGAAATACATTTCCCACAGCCACTCTTGCATCTCACTAAAACAAGAGCCATTTCTCAGTTCTGTTCTTGCCTCCTTTCTGCTCCCCACCTTTTTTTTAATCCACTAGCTATAAAGTAAACTGTATGCCATATGTGAGATCCTACCCCAGTTTGTTTTGTTGGTTTTTTGGGGGGCGGGGGGATCATTTCAGTCTACAAATTGTATTCAGGGTGTAACTAGTTCTTCAAGACAATTCTTAAAAGCACCCCATGCTGAAAGATGGGGCCACCTGGAGGAACACTGTTGGTGTCAGCACTGAGCACAGGCTGGCTTATCTCTCCTGGATCCAGGTGGGAGCTGTAGGGTGTGGGCCCCTTTGCACAAAGCCCTGGATGCAAAGTTAGGAGACTGGGAACACTGGGCAGAGGGCAGCTCTCTTGCCTATTGGACAGGCCAGGGCATGCTGGCTGCAGGGATCTCATCATCAAAGGTTATGGCCACGTTATAGACACCAGACCCTATATCACTGGGACTTCAAGAATGAGGCTCCTGGGATTGGTCCCTTCTGGTAGAACAGACCCTGTCCCCAGTGGGCCCAAGTTTACAAAGAAGAGTTGGGATGATCTGGCCTTCTGAATACATTAATTGTTCTAATTTGGACTAATTAGGGAATGGTCAGTCTCATTTAAAAAGCGGAGTTAACACTCTCATCTAGGTATTTGGGAGAGGGGAGTAGTATTTGGGGACATTTTTAAACACTAGCCACAGGGAAGGGCTCACATTTGGGTGGCCTACATGATGTGGTGCCAGAGTGCTAGGAGGTCTCTGCATTACCCAAATTGCTGACAAGCAGAAAGTACTTTACAGTTTATATGATCTCATTTAGTTTTTTATGTAAGCCTGTAAAAATTCTTTTCCCTTTTACAGATTATGAAACTGAAGTTCATGTAGGTTAAGTGGGGTTCAGGAAAATTAAGTGGCACCTCAAATCACATGGCTAGTTTTATACCAATGAGGGATTTGAACCCAGAACTTCTGCTTCTCAAAAGCAGACCTCACCCTGGCTTTAACATCATTGGTTCTCTATTCATTGCCTTAGCCTCAGGGATCCTACCACTTGTTAAACTGCCAGTGCCTGCGTAGGAGGTGGGAGAGAAGACACCTCACTGCTCCCCATACCCCACCCAAGGACAAAAAAAGGTTTTTTTTTTTCCCATAAATATATAGATAGGCCAGCGATCTGGAATTTTAGCTTTATGATTAATAAATGAAATTATTGCTTTTTCTTCCTCAAAATCTATTCAGCATAAGATGTGTTTGGGGTGTGACCATGATTTGTGCCCCCAAAAGTGCACCCTGCACCCTAGTAATGGAGAGCTAATGGCAATACAGGTGAAGGGAGAAATCACCAAGTCCAAGCAACCCCGTTCTGGGCTGAACTGGACAATTTGCCCCGATGATTTACTTTGCCGCCATCACTCGCATTTCCAGGGACCGGAAGACACAGAGAGAGGAAAAAAACCTCCATCATGCCTAAGTAACCCATCTTGTAACACAAGCTATTTTTTCCATAACTAATGGCTAAAAATAGTTCCTAGAATTTAAAGATAATTAGTAAGTTAATTGATTTTCTCTCTATACTACTAGTTTCAAAGTAAATTGATTAAAACTTTCTGCTTTCACATCACTAGTGCCCGTTATTTTGTGTTTAATTCCCACAACTTTGTCTGATTCCACTTTTTGGGCTTCCCCGGGGAGCCAGGCTCCTTAATACGTCCATCTGTGGGGCAGTGCTTTGTTCATCTTTGTATCCTCAATGCCTGGCATAGCACATGGCACAGAATATACGCTCAAGAACTGTTTAGTAAATGAATATATGGATGACTGAATGAATTCAATACTGGATTAAAACTTAAGGCCTTTCTTAAAAGAGACGAGAACAGAAAGGAAAACAGGTGTTTAACTTATAAATTTGTGGGTGATGTGCCACTTTATGATTATTTTCTTATTTATTTACTTAGAGAGAGAGAGAGCGTGCAGATGCATGAGTTGTGAAGGAGAAGCAGAGGGAGAGAGAGAATCCTAAGCAGGCTCCATGCCCAGTGCAAAGCTGGATGTTGGGCTTCATCTGGTGACCCTGAGATCATGACCTGAGACAAAATCAAAAGTCAGAAACAACTGACTGAGCCACCCAGGTGCTCCCTACTTTATGATTTTAATACCCAATCCTTTTATATTAAGTATAGTTCTAGGACACCTGGCTGGCTTACTTGGTGGAATATACAACTCTTTTCTTTTCTTTTGTCTCCTTTTTTTCTTTTTTTGTAGTTTCAAGTTTTTATTTAAATTCCAGTTCGTTGGGGCATCTGGGTGGCACAGTCAGTTGAGCATCAGACTCTTGGTTTCCACTCAGATTGTGATCTCAGAAGCATGGAATCGATCCCATGTTAGGTTCCACACTCAGCAAG